>NC_044016.1:31617210-31920240 GCF_900496995.4 Aquila chrysaetos chrysaetos | reverse complement strand
GCTCGCTCGGGCAGCGTGGGATGTCGCGCTCTGTTCGTTTCGCACTGAACAGTTTATGGGAGCGAGAGCCGTGTCTTCCCCTGCCTGCACACCCAGCACGGGGCAGCACATTCGGGATAAGCCTCTCCGCTCTCAAGTAGCCCGCAGGGAAACTTTGCCTTTCCTTAGCAAGAAGAGCAGGATGTGTCTCGCAGCAGCTTTGCGCTTCCGACCAGGGAAAAGCCCGTGGCTGAGGGATGTCGGAGGCAACTCATCCCTTTGCAGAAAGTGGCTGGAGACCTGCTGGCCTGGAGGTGCTCTCAGAGGCCCAGGCTCGGATAACAGTGCTCTAATCTGAATCAGTGCTTCCCCTTCCAGGATGTAAAAATCTTGCTGGCAATGCTTAAATAGGGCACCTGTTTTTCTCTCTCGGCCCCAGGCTGACCTAACGGTGGTGAAGCAATTTCTCTTCCACTCAGTAGCAAGACTCCTTCCCCTCAGCGCACAGCTTGGCCGCTGCTCACCGGTGCCGAGTCCAGGATTTTGGCCTTTGGGAATGATAATCATTTCCAAATTATTTTCCATTTTGCGGAGTGCATCCTGAGCGCGCAGCCCAGCTCGGGGCTCCTCACGTAACACCTGGGGCCATTATTTCCTCCCATGCTCCCCGACATCCCAAGAGCCTCCTCCAAACAAAGCCCCAGACAAACAGCCAGGGAGGCTTTTCAAGAGCCTGTGCGTGCTCTGAAGTGGAAACTACATTTTGTCTGCAGTTCCCAGGGGGTCGGGGCGTGAGAGCTTTTGCACTAAAGAGGAGAGTGAGCTGGGGCACACAAGGGGCTGCTGACCCTTCCCAAAAAAAGAAAGAAAGGGAAGACATCACCAGGAGCTACGCCTCAGTGAGACACAGCAGGTGGGATGGGGTTTGGGAATATTCAAGTACAGGCACAGGTACTAAGCAGGAGAGGAGGGAGACTGCCAAGCATCACAGCTTTGGTAGCTATGCATGGATCCAGCAACCAGAGAGGCTCCCATATTTTTTGGGTGGCGTACAGTGACTGTGCTGTGGATTTGGGTCAGGTGAGACTGCCAGGCTGAGAGACCTGCCTTCCCTCCTCCGAGAGACCAGGAAAACAGCAGCAGGAGGCAGGGTCCCCCCCTCCCCTTGCAGGGATCTCCACGCTGCTCTCAAGCAGCCACCTACAGACAGCTGTGCTTGCACTGCTACGGCACCAGTTTAATTGGTGAATTGGTTGTTTATCTTTAAAAATACACCCTTATCTTTAAAAAGTTGCCCTTCCTGTCCAGCCTTATGTCAAGGAACTCAACAGCTCTGATCTGACCAAAAACATTTTTCCCCTTCCAGATCATCAATAAAAGCCTTCCCCTCACAGTTTCTTGCTCTCTGCCTGCCTTGGTGTGGTGCTTCGTCCCGGCAAGCCAAAGCAAAGTCAGCTGTACGACTCCACAGGGAAATGACTTTGCTGGCATGCCTCATGGTGCTGCACCCGGGCACCACCGAGAGCTCTGCCAATGCCTCTGCTTTCATTCAGCCCATGACTTCGGGACGGATTTTCAGAAGTACTTAAAGGTTGCGATTTACAGATAAGTGCAGGTTTTCTTTAAAATCCCCTAGGCACCTAGCTGCTCTAAAGCCTTAAGTTTCTAAATGCATTTGAAAATATTGGCCCAGAGATGTTTAAACAACAGCAGCAACCCCCCCTACCCTAACTAGCTTCCAGGCGTTTCTCAAAGTGACCCTTGGCAGCTCCCAAATGGACCGAAATGCATTCCCCAGGCTCAGATTTTTAAGGAAACAAAACAGCAGCTGAGAACATCAGTCACAGCAAAGACTGTTTTGGCAACACAGAGAAACTCTGGATTAGGTCATGTGCAAATGGCACATATGCAATTACTCCTTTAGTTACAGGCTGAAATTTGTGTATCATCTCACGCAGAAAGGACTTTTTTTTTCCCTAAGTTTTTTAAGAGCTTTTAAGTTAAAACAGGAGAAGGGGAGCTGATGTGAAAGGGATATCATCATGTAATAAAGTGGTGGTCCTGTCATGTGTCACATGTCTCATGTGAGACAGTGGGGAGGAGAAGGGGGACATGGCAAAAAAAGTCTCCAACAGGAGACCACGTCCCCAAACACAGCCAGGCAAACACACATGTGCATGTGTATATATGCCTGTGCATAAAACACTGGCAGGATCCAGCTGTGCTTACCGTTTCTCCCAGAGGTACTATTACAGCAGTGCTTCTAACCAGGAAAACTTCATAGCTTTAAGCCAACGGAGAAACTGGTGGTAGTGGAAGTCAGGCAGGGGGAGTGGGATCCCTTAACACAAGAGCAAAGGGAGAAAAGGGAGTTTTGCTTTCCTCTGTCTTTGCAGAAAGGTTGGCCTTGCGCAATGCAATGCAATGAGGTTTTGCACCTCTTTTCTTTCTCTGTTCAGTTTTGCTAGGGCAATGGCAGGATCCAGACCACACTATGTTTATGGGAACGTCCATTACATAGCCCCTTGTGCAAAAGGGTGTCCAGTGAAACTGCTGATCCATCGTTTCCCCTGTGTGAGGCTGACGCCTACGCACTGCCATCACTGTTTTCATGGACAGCCAGGCCACTGCAAGGAGCCGGATTATGCTGGAAGTTCACTGCATCACCACATCTCTGCTTCTTGAACGGAGCTACAGGCTCAGCACATTGTGGGACTGCTGATAAAGACAATGATTTTGCTGGGAAAAATATCCAGGCCACAGCGTCCTTGAGAGTCCTGCTGCAGCCCCTCTGCCCCCAGGTCCCACCGTAGCCCTGTGCGATGGGCTCAGCGTTGCCTGGCTCTTGCCCCACTCACAGCCTGATAGCGGCATGGAGGGATGGGCAGGTTCATCCCCCCCACCTCCCTCAAGGTGTTCTCTTCTGGGAGGCTGCAGCTGCAGCCGGCCTCACAAGCTGGCCCCTGGCCAACACCACGGCTTCAGTGAGATCACTGCCTCGGTGGGATCAAAATAATGTGGCCAGCGGAGAAGCATAGAAAACTGTAAGATTTGCTTCCAAGAATAATCTCCTTTTATTCCTTTTTTTTTTTTTTTCCTTTTTAACACAAGTATATTAATGGCAAGTATCTGTTAAACTATTGTAGCAGATATGAGCCAAATATACACCAGAAATCTGCGTCACAAGACTATTCCTAGCAAATGCTACTTCTGTCTTGCCGTTCATTAAAGGTACACATCAATGTTCCTGCATTGTCTTGCTGCTACTTAGGCAGGCACCCTGTCTTTTGCCCCCAGAGCAGCCAGATGCACAGCATGGCACAGGATCAGGCCCGTGGGAAATGCTGAGAGGCGGGGAGGGAGCAGGGAAACAGGGTATGTTTCCAAATCCCAAGGGAGTCACTGCATGGAAAATGCATCTCTTCCAGTCCTGGCAGAGTAAGAACAAAGGAATTGAATTGTTACATAGAAGAGTGTAAGGGAAAAAATTCTGAGTAAAATCAGTGCTCTGTCATGGCACCTCCTTAGGATGAGCCTTCAGTTTCATTTTCTACTTATTTATTTTTCACTATCCATGTTTCATTTGTGGTTTACACCCACTGTATGGCCCCGGTGGTGCCACTGCCCTTCCTGCTGCAGGGATCTGGCTTCCAGCACCCACAGCCTTGCCCACCCTAGGAGCCACCCGCCTCCAGGGCATGCACAGAACTCCTGGGAAGCACCATTAGCCACCAAGCACCCCACGGGGCCATCAACTTCCCCACCAGGGCATGGGAACTGAGTTGAGTAGGGACCCAGGACAAGCCCAGGGCCAAGTGTCTTAACAGGCAAAATGGTGGCTTGGCAAGTATGTGACGTGCACAACTCAATAAATGGGAGGTAAATCTGCTGTTTGGATAATGATGACTCCTCCTTATGGTCTCAGAAGAAGCACCACTGAAACCTCACAGAATCAAATTACTGTCTAGTTTTTCTACTGCCCAGCTACAAAAAGACCCAAGATTGCTGAAGGCTGGAAGGACATGTTACTGCAGCCCGTAACTCCTTGAACTAGGAGTTACAAGTGTTTAGCAAGGATTTCTGCCATGTGAACCCTGCCAGGAAAACGGACCCCTTGGGCTGAAAGGTTTCCAGGCATCAAGCTTCCAGGCTACAGCTCCCCTGAGGCTACATACTCTGCAGTACAGCAAAGGGAGGAGTGGTAAGGTCACCAGATGGGGACAGAAGAATGAGACATGGGGAAAGCACTAGTCCCCCACCAGCTCTGCCTGTTTCTGCATTTCTCCCCCATGCCTTGGAGGTAGCACAGCCACCTCTCCTTGGCCAGGAGTAACACTCAGGTTTGAGCACTCAAGTTTGGAAGTCACCTCTCTCCTTTCAGGGGTGTAAGGTTTAGCTAGTCTGCATGGGTGCCTTTAACAGTTATAGGAGAACGACAGACATTGACTTCTAGAAGTCAATATGTGCCACCCATTTTGACAACCTATTTTATGAAGATGACTCTGGGTGGGCTGGTGAGAGAACAAGCTTCAGAAAATAAGTCCAAGAAGCTAAGAGGGCCTCCATAGCTAAAAGAAGATCAAACATGGGCTGTGTCTCTGAGACCTCCACTCAGTTTGTCGCTGACCACCAGCAGTGTCATGGGAATGTGAGTATACAGTGACAAAATAAGGTCTATATATTGGACTCTTTTCTTCACCTCCTCTAAATTAAGGAAGAACAATTAAATGATGGCAAAATTGAATAAATAGCAAGGAAAAGAGAAGAGGTTTCCATTTGTTCTGCTCGCTAGAAACTCTGCAGACACCTGCTGGGTTAGTGACAGACCAAAATGTTTTCTATTTGCCTTCAGAAAATGGCATCACAGAGCAGACAAACTTAAGAGAGCAACGTGTGTGGGCTTAGCATTGCCATTGCAGTCACACTGGCATGCACAGGAGAAGAAAGTCATCAGTAAGTCTACTTAAGGGGAGAAAGGCAAAATCCAGGCCAATTAGCTTCTGAGGTAGCTCAGAAAACCTGGCAGCTGCACAAGGAAAGTGAAGAAATCAAGAGAAACACCAGACTGTGAGGGATCAGCTGCGAGAAACACAAGCCAGTATGAAAATCTTCTCAATCCTTCTCTAAATAAGACCTTGGGAACAGAGTTAATCTGTATAATATTGATCTAATGTAATAATATTGCTGCTCCTGAGTCTATAGCCAGAGACGGCTGTGCGAGACTGGAAAAGAGCTGCCGTTGAGTCCACAGCTGCTCAAGGCAGAGCGTGGACCAGCTCCTGGTCTGCACACCACCGAGGTGCTCCTGGGAAGAGCTGGCTCAGGAACTGGAGATGAGAAAAGCAAGGCTTTGAGTACACAGATGGAGTAATGTCTTGTCACCTGGAAGGTGGCACAGCAGCAAAAGCTGTTCCTTAATGTTCCTCCCTGACTTTGGACTCCTAATACTGACTTTATAGCACAGTTTGGCGTCATCAAGTTTTGCTCTCATGGGACTGCTGCTCAGTGTAGACACCTAAGCAGAACAGGCCACCTGCCTTTTTTGGTGGTGACATGGTCTTCTCTCCTCTTCACTCTACTTCTTTCACTGGGAGCTTCCCTCTCCTGCACTCTCCTGAGGGGCAGTGGTGCAGGATACTTGGGCTTTCACTCCCACAGGAGGAGGAGCAGGTGCTGTGTCTCACCACCCTCTGTGGGGCTGCACTCAGGGTGCCTCCTCTGTCCTGGACAATTCTCCTTCAAACCCCTCCATGAGGGCCCAAAGTGCAACACAGTTATAGAGTGACTTTGCAGGGAACAAATAAGCTTTTGACTGAGAAAGACAGATTGAAACAAGGGAAACCGAGGAAGGAAGAGCTGCTGGGTGGACGAAACCCAGTGAAATAAAAAAGAGCAAGAGAAGTTCATGCTGCAGCCAGAGGCCATCTCACTTGTGCACCCTCGATCCCATGCTGCCCAGACAAAGGCCATGCCCTTGGCATAAGTCACAGCTACCTGAAGGCTGCTGTAATTTATTGTGGGCTGCCAACAGTCCCATGAAGCAGCTACTATCGCAAAAGAAAAGGAAACCCAGTGAGTGATGTCCCTGCTGTCAGGCAGAAAGAGCAGGGTGGGAGAGCAGTGCCTGCTCTGTGGCATTACGGGAACCAGTGCAGCATTTCACCATGACTGCAATGCTAATGATGAGCTGTTGTCTGCATCTCAGTCTTAAAAAACTGGATAGCTTCAGCTCCTGGGTTGTTATATCACTTTGAAGGCTCTCACGCTTGCGGGATGCTGGGTTGCAGCATCTAGCCAGAGATAGGTACTTCACACCACTTACCCCAGCATGTCAGCACAAGTGGCGTAAGGCGATATGACTCAGACTGAAATTGAGGTGTTTACCTTTGGGGAAACTGCAAGGAAAAAAAAAAAAAACCAACAAAAAAAACCCCAAACCAGATTTAGAAAGCTTTTAACACCCTAAATGAAAGGCGAGCTCACCACAACAGAGCACAGGGTAAGTGCTGGCTGTGGGAATGTCCCCAGAGGGGAGGACGGGAGGGCACAGGCAGCCTTTGGAAGGACACAGGTGCAGTGTTTCCCCGCTAGCCCCGCAGCAGGCAGACGCAGGCAGGCTGCAGCCGTGAGCAGACCAGCCTCTGACCCCCGGCCGGCCTCCTCCATCCCGGGCACGAGTGCGGCAAACTGCATCAACAGCTTCTTGGGTGGAGTAGTCAGTTACTGATGGTTTCAAAGAAAGTAACCGGGGAAATCTTCACCTTTTCTTCTGCTGTTCCCAGGATAGCAAGGATCGCGGAGCCAGAGCCTTACTTGCCGTGATGGTGTTAACTCTGCCCAAGGAGCTGGCCCGTATCTCCGGCTCTGGGTAATGGCAGCTCCTTCAAACGCTCCGAGGATCCCCTGCAGAGCCCTCACTGATGCTCACCTGCTCCTCACCACTGGTGCAGGATTAAATGCAGAGAGCCTGCCCGCCTCCCTGAACTCTCCTGAATTAGTGATTTGTACCATCCCTTTCCTGAGGACTTTCTTTGCTGTCATTAGAAGTGCCGTTTCCTTATGAGCACAAACGACTGCTGTGCTTTCCGCGGGAGAACGACAAGCCGTGCCTGGCAGCTCTCGGGGGACAAGAGGAGAGGCAGACGAGGAAGCGAAGGTATAAGTGACAGCGCAGCCATCAGGCCTGAGGAGGAGAGGTCCCTCTGGGCCTCGCTTCAAAGAAACAGCTCAGAAAACGCCAGAGGAGAGCAGGAGCAGTGACCTCAAAGGTGCCCGGCCCCTCTGTGAAGGCCATGTCGGTAGGAAGGAGAGGGGAGGATGGCTTGGGAAGAGCAGTTTTTCACACTGTGTTTAAACGGTACTTGGTGGCTCTGTAGCACCGCATTTGAAACGTTCAGGTCTCTGCAAGCTGTTAATGAGCTCCACGCCATTCGTTATTGCAGCCTTCGCCTACAGCTGAACAAACACCATCGTGAGTGGGCCGCGCGCAGCTCCCGAGGAAGGTGGTGAGCGGAGCCATGTTGCCTTCCTGGGGTGGGCTGAGCCCCAGGAGAAGGCAGCACCTGCGTGGTAACACTGCGTTGGAGCAGTGTGGCAGATTTCAGTCCTGCCATCCCTGACCCTCTGACATCGGTACCTCTCCTTTTTGGGAGAGACTCAAGGCTCGCTCAGGGGAGGCCTGGGATGAACTTAATGCTGCTATAAGTGCCATCGCTTTCTTCCCCGTGGCCCAGCGGTTTTGTGACTTCCCCGAGGCTTGAAGCTCCCCAGCAGCTGGGGTAGCTGGCTACGGAGGGCTGGCTGATGATATTCCCCTGTCTGTGCATGCTTTTATGTGTATATTTATGTGCATCTTCATCCCATAGTGGGCAACATTGAGGTGCCTTTGGCAACTGAGAGAGGGTGAGGGTTTGTACAGATGCTGAGAGAGAAGGAAGCACAATTAGACTGAAGAAGGACAGGCAATAGCAATTTTGAAGAAAAACAATAACAATTTTAACAGTAGCTGACATCCTGTTTGGAAAGACAGCAGGAACATTTGTTATCTTTTCTGCCAGAATGGCCAGGTCCTGGTTTATTGATGTTATCTTGAAGACAACAGGAAAGCGTATTAATCTACCTGAAATGAGAATCCGGGCTTGGAGAACAGCAGTTGACGCCTTCTGAGGGACAGAGTGATTGAAATAAATCACATTTTACAGCTCACAGCAGTTTCTGTAAGCAACTTGATGATCCAACTGCCCCACTACTACCAGTTTTCTCTCAATGGCTGCAATCCAGCTGTCAGCAGCAGCTCCTCAGCTCAAGTTATCCTTGCAGTAATGGTGGCAAATGAACAAAACCATATGACCCCTCCACACAAATGTCTGACCAGATGCACAGCAGTGTGACGAGGCAGAGCTGACTGAAGACTAAACTGAATTTTTTTGTCCCAAGGCCAAGGCATACAAGCCAAGGTACTCCTGACACACGAAGAATGAGCTAGAAGAAGAAGAGAAAAGTCTGAGGTATTCAGGCTGCAAGTGGAGTGGGAAGTGACAGTCTGAACAACACAGTCACAAAGTAATTTTGCCTCTGGACTCCACCCAGTCCAACCCACTTCTCAAAGCAGGCCCACTTGCAAAGTGAGAGCAGGTTGCTTAGGGCCTTGAGAAGTAAACATCTGACCATCTCCTCCAGAGATGGAGGTCCAGCCACCTCAAGGGGCAACACATCTCAGTGAGGAACCATTCTCACTGCAATTGTTTTCCTGATACCTAGCCCAAATGTTCCTTGTTCCATCTTGTGTTGGTTGCATTTTGTCCTTTCTGTACCTTGGAGAAGAGTCTGGCTCTCCCTTCTCTATTAAACGCCCCATCAGCTAGTGGGATCCTGCAATTATTTCCCCCCCCCCCTTAACCTGCTCTTCTCCAGGCTGCACAAGCCCATCTTCTTCAGCTTCTCCTCATCTGTTACGTGCTCCAGCCCCTTAATTATCTTGGTAGCTGTCTGCTGGCCTTGTCCCACTCTGTCCAAAACTGGACGCTACTCCTTATGTGGCCTCACAAGTGCCAAACAGAGAGGCATAATGTCTTCTCCTGACTTGCTGGTATGCTCTTGCTAGCGCAGCCCGGAGTGTGGTTAGCCTTCATCTCTGCAGGGGGTTCTGCCAGCTGCTGTGCAGCCTGTTGCTCACCAGGGTCCCCAGTACTTTGCTACAGAGCTGCTCCTGACGCTCTTGGTCCCCAGCCTGTGCTGTTTTATGAGCTTGTTCTGCTCTAGATACAGGTCTATGTTGGTCTTCGTAAGGTTTTTGTCAGTTCATTTTCTCAGATTGTTGAAGTCCCTCTGAATGGCAGCCCTAATGTCCAATATGGTGACCACTCCCCACCACCACAGTTTGGTGTCATCCAGATTTGTTGAAGGTGCGCTCCATCCCATCATCCTGGCTGTTGATGATCATGCTAAATAGTATAAGCCCAAGTATCAACCCTTGAAGACTTCATAACAAGTTGCCAGTTAGACTTTGAACTGTTGACCGCTACCCTTTCACCCTGATGGTCCAGCCAGAGAAAGCTGTCTTGATGCCATCCTCTCCTCTCTTCCAAGTTCTGTTTTCCTTCATGTGTAGTCATTTACCTGGTTAGTATTGCATGTGAAGTTGGGGAAAATGACTGACAGAATGTGCAAATGTATCCCAACATCACACATTTTTCCTTTAGAGTAACATCTCCATTTGTATGTCTGGCAGCACTGCCTGTGCAATTCCCTTCTGGTTTATTAACACTATCAGCAGGAGACATCAAAATTTTCCTAAGAAATACAAAAAACCATGACAGTTGTCTCAGCAGGTACCGGCCTCACATGCAATGCACATACTCTCCTCTATTGCTAAAGCCCAAAAGGGGCTGATTAGTAGTCCTTACCAACTTATTTGCATAAATACACACAGGGATCACACTGAAGAGACTCAAAGAACGTCATTGTTGTTTATCAGTGGTCCAAGGGCAGCAGAAAACCCCCTCCACATGCCTCATCTCTGACACCCAGGGGCTGTCTAAAGCATTCAGCTCCAAGCCACGCAGGGTCCCGCGCTTCCACTGGGGTCATTAATCAGTGCTTTGCTATCATGGTGATGTAGGGCAGAGCTGAGGAGAGAGAGGGTGAGAGCAAAGGTACCAATTAGTGCTAGGTGGGATACGAGCTCCTGTCTACTGTGACAGGGACTGGGGCTTCATTCCTGCTTGTCTGTTTAAAACGTTGACTTGTGCTACCCACTCATACAGCACGTGTCTTGCCGGGCGCACTGATGGAGCTGACGGCAATCTGAGCTGCCTGCTGTCAGACATACAGCCCCAGCCTGAGCTGATGGCTCTGATACTGTACCTCTGACTCCTT
Organism: Aquila chrysaetos chrysaetos; assembly: GCF_900496995.4. NCBI lineage: Eukaryota > Metazoa > Chordata > Aves > Accipitriformes > Accipitridae > Aquila > Aquila chrysaetos. Next base: position 31,909,884 of record NC_044016.1, on the reverse strand, counting down.
CTGTCCACAAAACTGATGAGGACAGCATCATAGTGAATCCAGAGGGTTAACAGAGAGAAAAAACACCACTGTGGTCTGATATATTTGTGTATGGCAGCTCTTTACCATATACAGTTACTGTGCCTGCGCTTATGAAGTGCAAAGCATGCAGGCATTCAGCACAAGCATTTTGTTATTTCCACAATCCTCTTCTCAGCAAAGGTACACCTGTTTCACACCAGGCCAAAATCAGAGACTTGGAGGAACTAATTTTCAGTCCACACTGTGCTCTGAATCAGTTTTGAATGAGCAAAGGCTTCTTATCCCAGGCCCCCACCCTGGGCATGCAAGGAGGAGTGAAAGCCTCCCCATGCCTGGGCTGGTGCGTGCTCTGCAGATGATGGGGTCAAACACAACCATCTCCTCAGCTGTGTCAGCTTTGCTTGGCTTTGAGACAGCACACTGGAATGTCAAAGTACTTGGATTAGGAGAAGATACGTGCAGGGATGTGAGGAAAGTAATGCAGGCATCAGCACGCTGCTGCAGCTGCTGCAGTTCAAACCTCAGCCAGCTCAAATGCACACACCAGCCTGCTCACATACTCAGCCTGAGCACTCCTCTGAGACAGAGGTGTGTAATTAATTAATTAGTCAATAAAAATATACACTTGGTTATTGTTTGTTGGTCACTAGTCATCACACAGAGCTATATTTACCCAACACCACTAGAAAGCTACCACCAGAAAGACCTGACCCCACCCTGTTGACTGCCGACCTCAGCAGAGATGGCATCAGGCTTAGGGACTGCTGCATACCTGCACGGCCAGCTGCTTTGCCTTTTGGGAATGGTCAAACCAATCCAGACCTTCACTTTGGGGAGATACTTCATTTAGACATAGATCTGTTTTTCTCAGGCAAGCTGGATGCCTTGAAAACCTCCTGCAAAAGTCGTGCCCAGCCCTTTCTTTCTCTTGCTATATTGGCAAAGGGATGCCAGATCTTCATCTCTTTCCATCAGCAGGAGTTCAGCAAAGTGGAGCCAATCACTCCTCTGCCCAATGCTCCTTTTCCCACCTGCACAGAAGGATCAGCTCCGCAACTGATGACCCTGGGAGCTTCTTAGAAGATAGAAAAAAACCTTGTTGCTTCTGTGTCCTGATGCCTCACGACTGAGGCTGCAGTAACTAAACATTTTAATCCTTCCCATTATCTTTGCCTTGAAGAACGTTGTAATATTCCTTAATAAGTTTTAATTTAGATAGGAACAACATGCTCATAAATGCAATTCTTCTCATACTCTAATGCACTCACTCAACTGTAATATTCAGGGACCTGAGTAATATCAGCAATGTATACCCCTAATTCAAACTGTTTAGTGGAAGGGGGATCTAAACTGAGTTTCTGAACCTGATCTTCATTAAATGCAGCTAGGACCAAAAAGAAGTTGTTGGCTCGCTGCAAAATAGCCAGCCCAGAACTTGGCCTTATGAGTTTTGAGTTCCCTTTATCAAATCCCTGAATGCACAGGAATTTGTTGGCTCTTTCCAGAGCAACAATGGTTATCATCTGCACTCAGTGTTTTCTGATGAGTTTATTATGCCCACGGTAGCATTTTTAATATATGACTCGATTTTTTTCATGGCTTTGTTTCTGCCTCATCAAATGGAATTGATTGTATTATTCATGGTTCAAATCCAGCTGGAGTTTTCAGTGTGTATTACATGGACTTGGTACACACAATTTCCCCAGTAATTAAGGAATTGCTGCGGATGGGGCATGTCTTCAAGCATAATGCTTGAAGTACCTCTGCCCTCTTTGCAAGCCTCATCATACATAAACGTGCCTTGTCATACCACACATCAGAAATTGAAGATGCCTGTACAAATCTGGAAAAGAGATGGCAAGCTGCCGTATCATCTCAGGCTGTAAGCACAGCAGAGGTTTAAACACACTGCAAGTTAGAGGCAAGAGAAACTCTTTGGTCCTGTTTGACACCGGAGATGAAACGTGGCAGCTGGTGTGCTCCATTTGAACCTGATCATTTATGAATCAGCTATCTTACCCTAAGGAGAGCCAGACCTGGTCAGTGGTCCAAGGGAGAGCCTTTATAGAGCAACATGAGTGACTCGTGGGAGATGACTCTCTCCTGCTGAGAATGCAGCTGTCTTGATGGCGACATCCTGATGAAGATGTCCTGATGGAGATGCGGGCAGCACTGTACTGAGGAAAGCCCTAAATTCACCGGAGGTTGTTGTCTGGCCGCTCCTAAGGAGAAACACCAGACCTTACAGTGTATCTATAGCTACAGTGTCTTCTGCCTCTGTAATCCAGGGTAGGGCTGAATCAGAGCCCAAGTCTTGCGCAGCTGATCTTGGTACATGTTTATGTTGGCATCAACACTTCCATTCTGAAAACAAAACAAGGATCCTTTAGCCAGGCATACTTTTTCCCACATGCCCATTTTTGTGCATCCATTACACCAGCTGGCAAAGGAGCGTGGCCAGCAGCGCCCTGCAAACAGTCTCTTGCTTTTTATTTTGGGGTGTTTCAGGTTCTAAGCTGGTGGTTTTAAGTTCTCTTAAGTCTGCTAACCTACTAACCCTACCCTGACCACTATTTCAAACATCACCCCAGATCCCACTCTCTACCCTTCCCTCTCTTACAAAGGGACGATTGAGAAGATCCTATACAAACTAAAACAGATGGAGGTTCCTGGGGAAGTTTTCCTGGCACAGCAAGAGACCTAGTCCCTGAGACCTGGCCAACCTGAGAAGCAGCACAGTGTACAAGGGTGAATAACTCCTTGTAGATGAAAAAATAATGTTCTGAATCAGTGAAAGAACAAAAAGAAGACCTTTAAATTTATTAAGGTGCATGATAAATTGTACCTTTAAGGGATTCACAGTGATTATAGCTATTATCTCACTGGTGTCTCTTCAGGTAATGCATAGGAAGCTACTTGATTGGGAAGAGAGATGATTGTGTTTTGAGGATATTCTGTTTGTTTCATCCACTTTACCATACTGCATGCTGTTAAGCCATGCTGAAGACAATTGTTAGTGTTGTACCACAAAGTCGTTAAAACAAAATACAGAGCCTGTCCTTAGCTATGTTATTTCTGCACTTCTACCCGACCAGCCACTGCACTGTGGGAGGCAAAGGTCCTCGGACGAAACCATGTGTGACCAGACCACAACACACCCACATCTTCAACAGGGCAGAAGCAACCAAAACTGGCCAGTCCTTTCTTCTGGGAACCCTATTAGCTTAAACATGCAGTTTTCTACATTTTTAAGCAGAAGACGGTTAAACAATTTATTCCATTAGAGAGCAGTGAGCCTCCCCTCCCATGCCCCCCATCTGCCTCTGTGGGGCTGGGCTCCTGTATTTAGAGGCAGAGTGATGCTCTCTAAACCAGCACACTGACAGCAATGCCCCACTGCTGCAAAGGCTGCTACCTCTGAAAGGCAACCCAGCTGCTCAAACCACAGCCCAGCTGCCTGGAAGGTTTGAGAGGTGTGGGCAGGCTTAGCTCTCTCTCCATCCTTCACCACCCCTTCTACCTGCAGGTGCTGAAACCTGCACCTCGCAATGGCCACATTTGCTCATTATTTTGGGATGCTGCCGACTTTGGAGAAGGTTAATGAAGGAAAAAACCATCCATAGCAGTTGATAAGTGAGCTAATTCTAAAACAGATTTCTGTGGGTGAAGTCGAGGTATATCTGTAGATCAGCATCTCTCCAGATGCCAAATTCTAACCATCTGCTATTAGCAATGACAGAAAAAAAAAAACCCTAAAAAAATTATCTCTCGTACAGGAAAGCATGCAGCAGTCCAACTACATAGGTAGATATCAGCAACCCCCAGGCTGTACTGTTTAAAACAAAACTTAGGAAACTGAAGGAGAAAGCACCTCACAAAGCTCTTGCTTTATCTGAGTTTCTGTACCAGGCAGAAGAGGGATATGAAAACCTGTCAGTGAAAAGTTACTTGGATTTTTATTTTTAAAGAAATGCAAGTCAAGCTAGGGAATGTGTTGTCTTTGCTGGAATACAGACATTATTCCAGTGCATTGTCATGTAGATTTGATTCTTTTTATTGCAGCCCACTGGCTCTTTTCAATAGCCTTCTTTTGAGTTACCTCCATAGCTATACACTGAGTGCCGGGCAGCTATGTCACGTAAACCCCAAATAGGCAGTACTCCCACTCCCTTGTGAGCAGTGGCAAAACCCTCATGTGGTCTACAGGGCTTTTGCTGTTGCAGAGATGTCTGAGGACAGAGTCCACAGTGCTGAGCTAGAAAACTGGAGAGGAGCTCCTCAGGCTGGTAGTAAAGATGACCAAAAAAAGAAAAAAGAAGAAAAAGAAGAAAAAAAAAGAAAAATATTCTTGTGAACTGTACATCACTAAGCACTTAACAGTATTTTTAGCAAGGATTCCTATGACGTTTGTGGCAGATATACCTTTCTGCATACCCCCCCCCCACACACACATACACACACTTTAAGATGCTCAATAGCATGCCGTATTTTTCTGTAGTTGTCAGGTCACATTGAAGATTACAACAAGTAACTTTACTAATGTATTATTACTGCCATTATTCAAGCAATTCCTTCTTTAGAAGTTATGAAATATGGATCATGAATAGAATCTGAATAAGCACATATTTTCTTTGTTATGTTAATGGCCTGGCTGAAGTCCACCAAAACAGGCTTGTTGTGTGCGGCTGATTGTTTTGCTTCAAACCTCTGGGTACTTCATACATACAGGCTAGAAAGAGAGCGCTCAGCACAGATCTGTTCATTTGATGCGACCTCTGCCAGGACAAGAGCCTTGTTTGAAAACTGTTTTTTAATCAAGACATTCTCACGCTAATGAAAATAATTTTGTAATTGGCACTTGGAGAAAAATTCTCCTAGCAATAGACAATGTGAGAGGCGTCTTTAGGCTCGTCCTTATAAAATAGCATATTTCTTATGTTTATCAAAGCCCAATCTAGTGACAAGAGATGATTCAGTAAAGTTACAGGATCACATGGATGAGCCAGTTACTCTAATAAGTTCTAGTTTCTGTGATGTGAAAACTTGCCCAGACAATGAAAACACAGTTAAAGCACAAGCTAAAGAGATGGGTGAAATTTCTAAACGTTGGCCACTAAATCCTTTCAAGGTATGCCCACCACCTTGGTTTAGGAAAACTGCTGTAAATAGAATTTCCTCCAAGATTCACAGCATTTTTGGCCTGGTTTGAATAACACAGCAGTGAGAATATTCTCTTTTTTTTCCACCTCTGGTTTTGGTGTCCTTGAATTTTACCCCCTCACCTGATCAGCAACCAGGACTATAATCATGTTTTCTCAGACCCCAAGCTCTTAGGCATCTGGCAAAAGACCATCACGAACAATTTTTTTCCCAATAGGGAGCTGGGCAGACCATACAGCTGAGTCTCATGAGATGCTCCAACACCTGGAAATGGAGGACACGTAAGGTGGCCAAAATAATATAACTGCCCTTCAGTCTTTGAAAATTTCCAGGAGGAAGTGAGACAGTTTCCTGAAGTGTTCAAATGGCAAGGCCTTTTCATCCACAAAGTAGTCCTGTGAACCCTGGGCATCTGCCATAGCCCTGGCAATTTGCTTTGGAAGAAATTCTCATGAGCTGATTGCATCCAGCTGGATTAGTGAGAGAAGCTACCCCAGATAATCTCTCTTGACACATGTGATGTTCACCTCTTTACATGCACTTACAATGAACCATCAAAAACATCTGATCAGAGCCTCTGGTTCCCAGTGCTATGGGAATTTAGGCTGATAAACACACCAGCAGCCTTCACTTTTGTTTTGTTTTACTGACATGGATTTGGAGCTTTTGAGAGCCTCCTCAGAGTCAGTCCTGACACAGCAGCACTGTGCACAGTCACACAGGACACGTGGAGCTTGAGCAGCCAGAGTGTGAGTTCCCTCACTCCATGCAATGATCACATTTCACGTCTGAACTGGACGAAGCACATTTGGGTTGAGTCTCCTGTCTGTAACTCAGCCTTTTGCCTCTCTTTCAAGACCGAAAACAAAAGTGCCCGCTAGCAGCAGTCGTGATATTAATACCTTTTAGAGCCATTTCTAAGTATGTAATTGGAGTATGACAACATACTGCCTCACCACATCTAGGCTACCAAAAAACCTGCTGCTTTCTTTGCTCCCTGCAGCTCAGGGAGGAGTGTGGGGAGTGGGGCAGGGAGGAGGAGGAAGGACTGCTGCTCTAAGCATGTAACGTACAACCAAACCCCTGAATCCTCCTCTTTCCCTGTCCTTTACTTTATTCTTAAGCCAGAAGTAGTTACTGTCTTTCTGAGCACAATGTTAAGTCATCAAAGGTGTTGTGCCTGCCAAATTGCTCACTGAAGATGGGGTTCCTTTGAGCGGTGCTCCTCTGGAGCCATGGCCTCCTCAAAGCACAATGCTGATGCCACACCAGGTAACCGAACAGGAGAACTAGTTCCCAAGGATTTGCAGGCTGTGGGATCTGGCATCTGACTCTGCTTTTATACCCCTGTGTAAATCAATGGTAATGCTTGACTGTGGGCGACCTTAGATCCGGGCTCCTGAATGAAGACATTCCACCTTGTCTCCTAAGAGGAGCAGGCGCAAGCCCTTGAGCTATAAAAGTGCAAACCATTTGATGAATTCTCCCATACGAAAGTTTCAGAAGACATAAATACAGATCTGCAATTTCACTTTGGGGCTGGCCAGAACACATGTGTTCCAGGGAGGCACCTGGAAGTAAGTAACAAGAGAGAGGAGGAATGAACCCCTGTTAGACCTTTCACCCAAAGCAAATGCCGTCTGCTGTGCCAAGACTGCTGCTTCACCTGCCACATCCTGCCTGCCCTTTTCTTCTTGCGAGATCCCAGGCTAGAGCTGGCAGAGGCAAGTGAAACTCCCTGTCTGAGCCATCCTGTGGGTGAGAAGCTTTCTTCAAGGGAGTTATCCTACTCAGGGAATCTGGCAGTCTGTAAATCACAAGATTAATGTTCATTGTAAATTAAGGCAGAATCAGCCAGGCAGAAAACTCCAGTGGCTGAACATTTCAGGTGTTATAAATAGGAGTAGTTGCCTTGTACAACATGAAATAACCAAGAAACAACAGGACGTCCCTTACATTGTGGCTGCAGAGACTCCCTCTGTGCACCTGGAGGAAGCACGCACTGTAATAGTATCATATATTTTATGATCAATTCTTAGGCTTCAAAGACAAATTCAACTCCTTGTTCTTGGCTGCTCTCGGGTGAAATTGAGTTTGTTGTTCACTTCCTGCACTAGAGAGGGAACAAAGCTTTATGCATTGTTCATCTGCGTGGAAGATAAATAAACAGATTTCAATTTAACATTTTCCTGGCTCCAATTCATATCAAAGTGCCATTGAACCTGCTAACAGATTGAGACATAATGACGTACTTAGACCCATGGAACCACCCAAATCTGACTCAAGGCTTCTCCAGGGTCAAGAGAGAGCCTTAAGGACCTGGCTTGGAGCAGGCTGTCAGCAGAATATATGGTGGCAGTGGCAGTGACTCTGGTTTCCAGGACGGTCTCCCCATCTTCTACTCAATTTAACTCAATTCCCTCTCCCAGGTCTGGCTGTCCAGGGCTCAGGCCCAAGCAGAGAAAACACTGAGACAAGAGTCATTTTAAGAAGACCATCACTACCCCAGCTGTCTGCAGCTTGAAGCAGCAGAAATAGGCTGCTGAGGAAAGAGGTATACCTCCAGAAACAAGTCAGATGTCTGACATATTAATGAGTTGTGTCACTGGTTTTTCATTCTTAAAACAAAAGTTGGTATGCCTTCATGCACAGTGGTGGTGCTCGAGTCACATCTGGCCATGGCAATCTGCATGTTGGGCACTCCTGGGAGGTGTAACAGCCTGCTCCACCTGGGATGGGAAGCCACATGGGACCACCAGCAGATGTAAAAACACATCAGCCCAGAGCTCCAGGAGGAATAACTGAACAAAGCCTGTCACTCCCATGCTCTCCATCGCTTCCCTGTTGCTGTGGCTGCACTTACATCCCCCTAGCCCCCACCTTCCATTTTTTAAAAAGCTCTAGACTTTCACAGCCAACTGCCTTTGAAGCTCCCGTGGCTTTCCCATGCATGCACAATTCTTGCTGGTGTCTGAAATTATGAAGTCAATAGTCTGCAGTGTGAGCAGCCAGGTCAGGAGTCCTCACTGCAGCAGTTCTACTTAAGTGGTAGGAAAATGCCATTCCTGCCAGGAAAATATCATTCCTCCTCATTCTCCATGGGGAGATCGCAGTCTCACCACGTTTCTAGGGATTCTTCATATTTTTGCCTCACTTCTCTTTATGTCCCAGATAACCAACCTTTACTCACCCATTAACAACACTGAGCAAAAGCACGCTCAAGGTAATGGATGTCACACTTTGCTCTCCCTATTTACTTCAGTCTGTAACTTTCTAATTTCCCCTGGATGATGGCAACATCAGAGGGTCTCGTGTTGTTTGCAGCCACGGGTGGGGTAACCCACGTTCCCTGCCAACCACTGGGGACTTCACAAAATACCCTTCAGTGTCTTCAATCCCTGACCTAAGAGCAGAGTTCATGCAAGTCATTAGCAAGCACAACGTCAGCTCAGCAAAAAAACAGATGAGTACCCTTCAGACAGGCAAAGCAGAGGCAGTGTTCGCATTGCAGAACATCCAGAGGACATGTAACCATGACTCCGTGCTGAGGAATCTGCTGTCATTGCCCATCAGTGGCTCTACTGGTTTACATCAGTTGCCAGCTTGACCCCATACCTCAAGAACTGATGTGATGTATGAAGGACCTCAGAGTCACAGCAAGCAGGGAGGTACCCAACTCTACTACACTCAGTGGGGGTTAGGCAAAGAGGACCACAGAGTTCAAATGCTCCTGCTGTAACACATGCTACGTGGCTTCACATGACTCCTCAGGATGAGCTCAGGGCTCCTCAGATCTGGTAGCTGACAAATGTGGTGAAGTTACTCGCCCGGAGCCACTCAGGCTGCGTGGCTGCATTGCAGCATGGGAAGTGCATGGGACCCTGCACCCTCCCACAAGGTATTAATGGGAGAGGTGGAGATTTCATCTCAGTAAATCTGACTGATCATTTACAGATTCATAGAGCAGGGGTTTTTTCAATTTACACTCTCCTTTATCTTCAAGTGTCCTATTTCTTTCAGCAGCGATGCCATTTACTCCAAGAGTATCAATGAGCATTTTTTAAGGCCTCAGGAGATGAAGTCACTCTATGAAATCCTGCACTCTTTAAATCTAAAAGGACATTTGATATATGGCTAGGGATTATTATAAAACATACGTCTGGTCCCAAACCCGGTCTTGGAAAACTCTTGTATTCCTTCCCTAAAGGATAAGTACCAGATATAGACTGGAAGTCAGGGACAGCGTGCTTTCCCATTCTGAAAATAGGTCTCCTCTGCCATGAGACTAGCAGTGTGTATTCATACTTAACAACAAAATCTGGAGGTTTTTTCTGCATTGGGAATCCAAAATATAGCATTTTCAGCTGGTTTGGTTTTCTTCCGCAGCTGAAACAGCCTTCTGAAAAAGGGAAATGGACATTTTCTCAGTGATAATCAAAGAAACTCATGATTCCACAGAAACACTGTGACTTTGACTGTCATCTGTGTATAATGAGGTGAGCAATAGAAACAGCATGTCTCCTGCTACTTACACTTTTGGTGTGTCAACATATTCACCTATATATACATTACATCATCCTGTGTATATTGGCTCAAACACAATTATTTAGAAAATCTGTGGAAAAAAGGTGTGTGACCAAAAACCTGAAACATGGTATAATCCTAATAACTCCTCGGTAACCTCACATAGATCTTAACACAATCTCTCCACTCATTTGATTTTGCTACTAAATCCCTCCTGCTTTCTCAGGCTACTTATCCTTGCAGGCTGGAGGTCAGGTTGCACCCAGAATGGCAGATTCTTCTCTGATAGCATGTCCAATATGAGGGAGATTCCCTGCCTTCAGCAAGTTTTTTAAATGAGATTATTGATTTCACTTTGCAAGCGAATCAAAGTAGATCACCTGACCAAGAGCACTGGGATTTCATTTGAGGGGTAAGGACAAAAGGTGAAAGTTTTTCTGTGGAGTGACGAGCAGAACAAGCAAAGAAAGACTCCTCTAGTTTTGAAACTCCCAACTCATCCTTGGACATTATCGGAGAAAACAGAGTGCAACAGAAACCCCAGTTCTTTTAGAAGCTCGTTGAGTTGTGGTTGCTTAAAAAGATGTAAGATTTTCCTTAAGACATTTGCCTAATACAAGATTGCCTTCTCTACATTGGTTATCAGATCTAGGCACCAAAACCTTTAAGTGCAAAAGGGCCTTCATCTCTGAGTCTGTGGAGCATATGGAAGGAAGGCCAAATGATCTGAAATACAGGATAGCCCCAAAAGGAGATTCTCCCACGAGGCTTGACACTATCTCATAACATCACTGTTCCTAAACCCTGCCCTGGGTACACTGCTGGAGAAATACACATAAAAGAAGGAATACTTATCGGCTAAGGGTAGTCTTGCAAAAAGCAACTAATTTTGGAGAAACAAATATGGTCTTTTGACAGGGGATATCGCACACACTGTTCCCATAATCACTGTTGGATTATGGGTCATTTGTACCCCTCAAGCCAGTGCCTGGCACCAGTACCGTCACCTCTGGGGTAAGGGGCTCTGTCAGTAAAACCAAAGAAGCTCTGCCCTCTGGTTTCTGGAAGGAGGGACAGAACTCCAGGCTCCACAGAGCTGGGCTAGTTTTCCTGCTACAGCACCAGTTAACATCAAAGGCATGTCCTGCCAGACTGAAGGCAGTGCCTTTCGACACCCGTTTCTGTTTAGGGAATGCACGTAGTTAGTTCTCTCCAGGCTCTGAAGAAAGGAGACTCAACTCAGCCAGTGCAGCAGCGTGGCCTGCCCCAAGCACAGCCCCACGTTAGTAAATCAAAATAACGATATTCCCAGCCAAACTCTTCCATAGGTATAAACAGGAGAGCGGGAGGAGCCTTCAACCTCTCTACAGATCGGTGGCTAAGGCACTCCAGCCTCCTGGGACTCAAATCTATGGCACATACCCCAGGCTGCAGCAAGGGAGCCCAGAGAGTGAAGAGGGAAAGTAGAGCCGTTGCTCTTTCAGCTACTCTGGCTCTTGAGATCCTGGCTCTGCTCCCCAGCATTATTTCCATTACCTTGAAGAACGATCCAAACAACTCCAGTAGCGTGATTGAAAGAGTATGAAGAAGATTCAGAGGTGATTCAGTATCTTGGTGCCGTGGGGGCAGAAATGTGCTGACATATCTCAGTCGTCCCCATTCTCCTCTGCTTCCCACGCAGCCGGAGGGGCTCTGAGTACCAGCGACCCCTGAAGTAACAGAGAAAGCACAACTCCCCTTAACATACTTTCTAGAGTTGCTATATTTGGCCACTGATGGCCCCCTTTGGAGGGGGCAAACCCAGAAACAGTTCACTGTTTCACATTGCTGTGCATTAGAAATAACATCCTCTGGAACCGCAGGAGTTAATTGCCACACACAGTTATTGGGTTTTGTACATTTTTGCTCTTTAGAAACTTTCATCTGTGGAGTGTAAGACAAAGGCATAGAAAAAAATCCCTGTTATTACCTACTCTTTTGTTTGATGGTGCTTCTGCTTTGCTGCTAATGTCATTTACAAAGTGATCATAATAATGAATTCATTTATTGGTTACTTGAATCGTGTAGCATATTGAGTTTCATTACAAGTATCCAGAAAACATTTATATTCAGATAATCCTTTATGGCCTTAATGTTCGAGGATCCATTTGTCTCACAAGACAAATCGGAGGTCAGAAATTCAACGCAGTGTGACAACACTCTGTTATTCCACTTATTATTATGGCAACATGCACCGGTACCACAAGCGTTAAGACTTGCATAAACATTCCAATTTTAAATCTTATTTTTAGAGATCTGCAGCTCGCTCATAGCTATTTGCTGTAGGCAGAACTTGTCATACAAATATTCAGCCTAGAACTAATTTTCTTTAACATGTTTTAACATCTTCCAAAACAAACAAACAAAGACTTCAGCACTTTTAAAAACACAGTTCTCTGTATCGTGATCAAAACACAGGACTTGATTCAACAATGAGCAGCTCTAGTTTGAAGCTAATATAAAGTATAATAACATTAAGTGAATTGAGTTACTCTAGAAGTAAACTAGAATAACACACTGGCAGATCAGGCTCAAAGTCTCTTTGTTTATTAGATACTCTATTAGAGCCTCTGCTAGATTCCACTTTAACACCAGCTTGAATCCAGCTGAACTGTGCTCCTTATAATAACCCGTCTGAAAAGGATAGAAATCCTGGGTTATAAAAAATCTGTTTCCAGATGATCAGATATCATTTACTGAGGCATCCAACAACGCTTCAAATTTGTCTCAGCCAAGATAAGTTAGGTGAGTGCATCTCTCACATCTCCTCATTTGTTCAAAATGGGATAATACCTTGTGCAGAACACAAACCAGGACTGACTTCAAATAATCCAAACACTGATCTTGCTTGCTAGCTAAAGCAGGTCAGGGTGTTTCTCATTTTGTTCAAGATGTTCATAAACATTCATTTAAACATTAAAGGCAACGAAAGTGATGAACAACAAAAAACTCGGGAAAACAGACCATACTGCAGAACTCTACACGTGAGCTCCTTTTTCAGTGCTCCTGTCATGTTGAAGAGAGAGAAAGAGGGTCTGTCACTGGGTGACTCACTTCAGAGAAGCTCCGGGATATTGTTCAGCTGAACCACCCTCTGCAAACCCTTGTTATCATTCTCCAGCTATTAAGAAAATGTACATGATGAGTTCAGACGTAGGAGGCTTCATCCGGACTGATCTCCCTTGGGAATCTGTAGTAGAAAGACAAGTGAAAGGATTGCTACCCAGCACCCTTCTGGGATTTGCAGCAAATAGCAACAGCCTGTTTGAAAACAGTCTTAAACTAAAGGAGGTTATTTTCCTTTCAGTAACCACACTCCTCTGGGGAGTTTCAGCTAATGTGGATCTCACAGAAGGTGTACGTATGTGTTTTTTACTTCAACTTCTGCCCAACACCAACATTTTTTATTGTGTCTATCAGGACCATGTGTGCATCTGTGGATGTCTTTACCCTTGTTGCCACCTCCACGGATGACATAAATAGCAAAGCATCTCTTGTCCTCAAACCATAGCCAACAAAATCCCAGATGTAACAGAAAAAACATTGCTGCATCTCCAAAGAGCATTGGGGTTGGTTGGAAAAGGAAGGGAAGTGGCAGAAACTACAGTTATGCTGCATGTCCCTGGATATATGGGGTAATTAACCGTACTGTTAAGCATTCAACTGGAATATTGTGTTCAGTTTTGGACTCCCAGTATGAGACGGATGGTAATAAACTGGAGAGAGAACAGCAGAGCATTGCTAAGATGGTCAGGGGCCTTAAGCATATGGCCAAAAAGGGGCAGCTGAGAGAACTGGGCTTGTTTAATCTGATGAAGAGACTAAGGGATAATTTAATAGTAGTCTACAATTATTTGTAAGGCATTTACCCACACAAACCAGCCAAAATCTTGCTGCTGCCAGCTGATAACAAGGGGCAACAACCACAGACTGTGGCCTGCGTGGCCATTAGAAAAAAAAAACTTTACTGGGGGATAATATGGGGTACCCAGGGAGGTCGTGGAATCACTGTCCTTGCAGGTTTATGAGACTTGGCTAGACAAAGCCATCCCTAACCTGGTAAAGTGGCAGTGCTAGTTCAGGAGGTTGGACAGGATGACCTCCAGACATTCCTTCCAGCCAACATTTCTGTCACAAACTATAAGTCCTGTTAATTGACAGTAACTGAAACAGCTTCAAAAGGAAATGTGGTTGCTCACAGGGGAGGAAAAAATGCCTATGCATGTATGAAAAATGGACTCTGGACCCTGCAAATCCATACAGGCCAAATAAAGAAAATGCACTTAGAAATGAGAGAGAGCGTTTGCTTTTCTGGCAATGTTGCCTTAGCAAGTTCAAGGTCATCAGATAATTTTAAGAGAACAAAAAGCAGCCTCACTAAAAATCAGAGTTCTCCGTATTTCCTGCTCAGAGTTGGAATATAAAGCCCCAGACATACAAGGTTCATAAAGGAGGGCTTTTTTCGACAGTACAATACCTTATACATACTGGGGGTTAAATATACTTTCAAAGGGATAGCTCTTCAGCTGTACAGTCAACTGCTTTGGCCACCAGAAAAGATACTTCATGCACATTGAATATAAGTCCTATGGTTACTTCCAAAATAACCTAGGAACCCTGAATTATTTGTCTGCCACTAGGCAAAGTTCTACAATCAAGTTCTGAATCGTCTCAGGGCTTCTGTAATAGTTTGTTAAAAAAATAAAACCACATAGAAAAAGAAAAAAACAATCCTATTTAGCCAGTGAAGACCAGTTGACTGAGGAATATAGTTTTTCCTCAAAATATCTGAAGTTTCTTGTGCTGCTTCTCCCTGTAGATGACTTTAATGAGACTAAGCTGTTTACATTTTTTCAAACCCACATTATTTCCTGCATTTCCAGCTGCAATCCACAGTTGGTGCTCAGTACTGGTAACATCAGATTGTCCAGAGTTATCATTACATGACCGCAAGCAAATGTTTCAAAATCACTTAGCTAAGTGGGAAGGATAGTATCTCTCGTATTTCATAGAATCACAGAATAGCAGGTTGGAAGGGACCTCAGGGATCATCTGGTCCAACCTTTCTTAGCAAAAGCACGGTCGAGACAAGATGGCCCAGCACGTAGCATTTGCTCACTGTTTACTGCATGCGTGTTGCATGTTACGGACAGTTTAAAAGGCTACAGGAGGACAGCAGAAAGGCAGGCTGCTTCACTCTGCCATGCAAGCAAGCAGCTTGCTGCAGCACAGGGGGCAGGTGAAAGCCACCGGAGGAAGGGCAGCAGTAGAGAGCAGGGAGCTTGCAGCCTGGCCGGACACTCCAGAAAGGAACAGGGGTCTTGCCTGTAACAGAAAGACTCACAAATAACCAGCACGCTGCCAGGAGAAATTACACTTTCCTCAGGTGTCAGGTGGGACCGTGCAATCCGGGAAGCTGCTCAAAGCTCCACAGTACAAGCAAGAGGAAAAAGCCAACCCTCATGGGCATGGAGCAAAGATTTGGTTGTGAACTCTAGGAAAAAAATATATTTGTCTCCATCAGAAGATCAGCGTCTCCCTGCCAGCAATTACCTTGCTCTCACCTGAATTCTCATCAAATCAAGCGTTAGAGACTGGATGCCCTTTTGCTATTTCAGGCATATTCCCTCCGAGGAAAAGGTGCAGGTATATCTGTGCCTCTGGTGCCTCGGAGCATCGCAGTTTCTTGTCAGCACAGCTCAGCGATCTCACTCTCATTCACAACACTGACGAAGGGGCTCATTCCATGAACAATAAGGGAGCATTTCCCCATCACTTTAAAAAAATGCAGCTTGGGTATTTCTGAGAACTTTCCTAGAGATGAAAAATAGTCATTTTTATGGAGGAAATCTGTAACATTTCTTGTAAAACATGTGGGCAAGTCATTATTACCATATTGTTAAGTCATTCACTGCAATGTGGTTTGCTGTCTGCATGGCTTGACAGAGAACCTGTGGTGCAGTCAGGAATTATACACTGGCCTGTTAAATATGCAAGCCTAGTTATTTCTCTCTTTTTCTCTCTAAGAGAGAAAGCATCTCTATGATGTTATAAAAAAATTTAGAAAGGATGCTCATCTGTGCTAGTCTGAAGATTGATTTCTCTGCTTAGGTTTCTTTCAGAGTCTCTTCTATTTCATGTTTGGTTTATTAAAAAAAAAATATCAGTAGCTGAACGACTCTGGGTTGCTCTGTAACAACAAACTAGGACGGACTGGGAAGGTAGGAAGGTACTGACACAGTCTTAGCAAGAATTCACACTTCAGGAATCCAAGAGGATTTTATGTATGAACCTTAATAAGGCTATTTACAGATGATGAAACTCTCCTGTCAGCATCCCTTTAAAGTTTCTCTGTATAAATATCAACAATCTTGCTGGACAATTGGCGAGACGTTAGGAAGCTTACTGCATGCTGTGCTGTGAAGCTATCTAGTTTTAAAGAGCAAATGACTCATTTAATAGATATGGTTCTGTTGAAAGAACATTCTTCAGAGCTTAGTAAGAAGTTTAAAACACATTAACATTAGAAATCAATGAGCCAAAAAACTGTGGACTACTGAGGTCATGGTTAATAAAGAAAGACTTCAATTTTATTTTCACATCCTGCTTTTGGTCTAATCACTTGACCTCATTTTTAAACACAGTCTGGATGTAATTCACCATTCCACACAAAGAGACTGATTCTTTTTCCCAGTTTTACTCTCTTCAGTAATTTCAATTATATTAAACCTGATTTACACCCGAGGAATTGAATATATTTGCTGATATTTTCAAAGAAATCAGCCACCCAGCCCACAAAGCACAGTCCAATTTAATGGTGCCATTCGGAGCTTTTCTGGCTACATGATATACAGCTTCTGTTAGCTATGTGACATTAAAATACATAGGAATGAGCCCATTGTTTGCTTTCTCCTTTGAATAGCAGATTACTCATTCCTCATTGTCCATGCCAACATGGACCGGAGTTGATGGAACAGCATTTCCATCATTGGAAACAAGGCCACCTCTGGTCTGTATGCAGACTGAAAGCATGCTGAGCAAATTTTTGTATTAAATAGTGCTTATGTTTAAGATCCCCTACTCATACACAAGCATTTCAGTAAACAGGCTTTGAATTGCTCAAGCACCGAGACACCCTGAAGATCCTTTTTAAGCTTCCTGACAGGAGAAGGCACAGAAAAGAACAAGATATTTGTACCTTTAAAAAAACCCCTGCATTTCCTACAAAATGAAGGTGTTGCAAGTCTGAAGGACTTTTTTTTTTGTGCTTATTTTTACTGAAACCCCTACTCTCAGAAAGTCAGCTCTTGGCAAAGGAAGGGAAGACCAAGAATCTGGGAGCTGTGTGGCAGAAGATAGATAGTCAACCTTGAGTACAAACAGCTTAAGAGTTGCGCTAGTGGTACAATATACTTCCTGGAGCACTGTTCTTACACACACAAAAAACATTTCTTGTTGAAAAGAAACACTGCATCTTGGGTTTGTGAAAGGAACATCCATCACTTTGAATAAAACATCTGTCTAGAGGGAGAAACACAGCATTGATGAGAGCACAGATATCTCAGGCTTCCACAAAAAATCTTCAGAAAATATTCTCTATCAATCAAAGTTACGCCTGAGCTGAAAGCGAGACTACAGTGTTAGTGGTAACAAGAACCTCAGATGGCTAGACTAGGGTTTGCTACTGGACAACTCTAGGGTCACTTATTTATTCTATTATTAACAGCTTTGGTCACTCAAATAGTCACACACTTTCATCAGTTTCAAAACAGGAATCAAAGACGAAAAGGAGTGAGCTTCTACCACTTTAAATATGGGTTCAGTATAACCAAGCCCCACTGCTTAGACATTAAGTCATAACTATGCGAGTACTGCAGACCTCCCAGATTTCTGGTCAGGGCTAACTCATGACAAAGGTTTTTCCTGAGGTATTCTCACACTTGCTTTCTGGGTTCCAAACAGTGGATTTACAAAAGATAAACAAGTTACATGAAAATTTCCTAACTTATTAAAGTTCTAGTCTTTGGACATAGTCATCTGGCACCAGTAAAAGCACAACTCATATAATGCCCATCATTACTACTGGTGCATTTCGCATGTCCCACTTTCTGACATGGCATGTTTTTGTCTCCTTACTTTCTATCATCTCTCTTCAGATTTATTTTAAACACCTCCAGCTGATGTCTAGACACAAGGACACCTGAACTAGTATCAACAGCATATTCAAGATTTTTTTTAAATTTTTTATGACACTGATCAGAAAATGCCCATCTGCTGTTTTTCAGCTTCTGAGATTTAATGATTTGCTATTGTAGAGCAGGAACAAAGAAAAACATGAAATAGATTTATAGCCTATCTGCAAAACTAACACATTTGTATCATTCACCTATCAATCAGCCCCAGTTTGTTCCAATGAGGACAAGGTCAATATGACTACTACTAGATTAATTTTGTGATGCTATATAGCAACGAAGCCTTTAAATATCAATGGTTAGAGAAGGAAAAAGGCTCACATGTTAAAAAAATGGAAGAAAGGACATAAAAGTATTTCCCTAAAGAAGTCAATAAAATAAATAGGATTCCAACACTGGTATGTTTGAAACCTTCGAGTGATTTCTAAAATGGAAAGCTATGAGCAATTTGGCCTGTTCATTCCATTCTCTGGTCCTGTTATGTTCCCATAAGTTGGTGCAATAGCCAGCAACATTGGTTGTCTGTCTGAAAGGAGTATCAAAATAAAACCCAAGAAAATGTCTTCTCTATCCCCCACCCCTTTTTTCTTTTTTTTAAAAATTGCTTCCCTGGTGAAGCTTTTGGAAATCTGCTTGATACAGTTATTTTGGCAATACACATTCTTGCTTGACTGCTTTACCCATGACCCAAAAACTGATTCAGAAATCTAGTACCGTGGTAAGACAGTGAGTGACACCAGAGTCTGCAAAATAGCCAATATTTACATTTGCAAGGGTGCATGGAATTATACCTGCCTTGCTTTCTGTTCTGCAGCCACTGTGGAGAACAACATAGGAGCAAAGACTGCAAAACATTTAGGCTCTGCCTCTCTATGGCTTTGTCTAAACCCCCACAGACCTCTCCCTGGCTGTCCAGACCAGGGACCTATTGCGGAAATTTTCCTTCTGGTTCATGTGTCATTGGATTCTTCTTGAGAGAAAAGCAAGGGAACATGGTGAGGGAGTGAAATAAAGGAAGTGAGAGGAATTGAATGAAAAATACAACTTGTGTACATAGAGAAAAGAGCTGAGATTTAGATTTATATTCCTCACAAATTTATTTCTAGGATTACTAATGTATACCCTTCCCTCTCAGTTTGCGCAATCTGCTCCCAAACACACAGAAGTAAGCTTTTGTTTGCTTTTGAGTTGAAAGACATTCTTCTTCTTCTAGACTTTGCTGTGGAAGAGAGAAGTTGGGGTGAAGAATAACTTGCTTTGGCAATCATTAATGGTTCTAATGGTTTCAAATTGTACACCACCAACTCCTGAGTTTCATTGACTTTCTTATATATTAGAACTAGTCAGCACTGAGAGCTCAAGAAATGCTGCACCAACATAATGCACATAGCAATTCTCTTCTTTTTTTCCAGACTGAAAATTGTTTTCCTAAGCAACTGCTCTACAATAAGCTAGTTTGTATTACAAATATTTCAAACATTTTTCCCACATAACTGGATTTTAAGCACAAAAAAGATTAACTACTTTGAGAATTTATATTTAATAATACACAGAGGACGTAGATAGCTTCTGTATAAAGCTATTACATGCCTAAACCACAGTATGACTATGCTCTCAGGAACAGAAAAAATACCAAAAATTATCCCTTATGTTTGTAGTAGTGGTCTCAGAAAAAAACTATACATAATAAAATACAGTCCACATTGTGAGAAATGTCTCAGTAAGGATCCCTTCAATAAAGATCTACATATAAATTAGGGTGCCACTTTTAAGGCAGAAGCAAAGCATTTTGTAATTTTGCCAGGATTTGTATTTGACCCTTTTACAGAAGTAAACACCTGCGTTGGCTCACATGTTTGATTTCTGCATCTCAGTACTTCACAGCACGGCCTGTGCTGGGAAGACTTTGTTGACATTTAAAACACTTCCATATTACTGTTTTAATTCAGATCACAAACACATCTTTGAAGTGAATTTCCCAATCATCCCCACTTACTCCACTTTGGTTCATATGGATTGGTCTTAGAGCACAGAGCTTCCAGATGAAGCTAAGCCAGAGCCCACCTAACATACGATGAAAAGGTGTCCAGTCATGGAACCAGTAAGAAAGACCCTGAAAGATCTCCTCCCACCCCCAAAACCTGGGTTAGCAACACTAAATTTTTGTAGTGCTCGACACTAGTTGCTTATGTAGACTTAGCCTTTGTCTGCACATGTCTAAAACACGTATTTTTGTTAGCAGAATGTCTCTGAGAGGATTAATCTTAAAAACCAGTTCATTAAAATGTCCAGTTAAGTGTCATAGAACCACAGGATGGTTTGGGTTGGAAGGGACCTTAAAGATCACCTAGTTCCAACCCCCCTGCCATGGGCAGGGGCACTTTCCACTAGAGCAGGTTGCTCAAAGCCCCATCCAACCTGGCCTTGAACACTGCCGGGGATAGGGCATCCACAGCCTCTCTGGGCAACCTGTTCCAGTGTCCCACCACACTCACAGTAAAGAATTTCTTCCTAATATCTAATCTAAATCTACTCTCTTTCAGTTTAAAACCATTACCTTGTCCTGTCACTACACTCCCTGATAAAAGAGTCCCTCCTCATCTTTCCTGTAGGTCCCCATGAGGTACTGGAAGGCTGCTATAAGATCTCCCCAGAGCCTTCTCTTCTCCAGGCTGAACAAGCCCAACTCTCTCAGCCTGTCCTCATAGGGGAGGTGCTCCAGCCCCCTGATCATAGAATCACAGAATCATTTAGGTTGGAAAAGACCTTTAAGATCATCAAGTCCAACCATGAATCATCACCATGGCCCTCCTCTGGACTTGCTCCAACAGGTCCATGTCCTTTACCTATGCCAAAACTGTATTATGGTCTCTGATAAATATTGTATTCACATGCCATTAAAATACTAATGGCCAGACTAAAAACTTTTTCCCCACAGTGAAAGCTACTCAAGGAAGAACCATGTCCCTCAAACACAACTGCTTTTGTCAGCAAAGGGAATAGGGATTTGTAGACAAAGTTTTGTGTCACTTTTAGGAATAAAATGTTTTCAGTTGGATGGGAAAAGAAGAAACAAAATTACTGAAAATCTTTTTTGTGCAGGTAGTTATAATAATGCTTGTTTTCAGTAAGTGAGAGATAAAGAGCTAAAACGAATATTGGACTATAAACTCTTATACAAACCTAATAGCGTCCCCTTCAGAACAAGCTTATTCTCAAATTCATTTCAGTTAGCACAGCTTTTCCAAGTGGACAAACCAACCCTCACAGAAACATGCTCACAGACAAATTGCCCAAGTTGTTCAGCACTGTTATTTGGCAAGGTCTCCAGCCAGATGGGTTTGCTAATGACTCCTGCAAGGTGCTTAAATCAGAATCTAGTGTAACACATGACTGCCATGTTTAATTACCCTGTTAATACAGCTTAATGGATATCATTTGGTATGTAAAAGTCAGAGTTTTTGATGAAAAATACAACGACAAAACAGTCTTTTTCATTTGAATGTAAGGATACCAAAGCCTTGATTATCTGCCCATGTATAACCTTTCCTAAGAGCAGTCATTCAGAACAATTGTTACAGAGCAGGCAGACATTTGTTCAACTTGGAAAACACTTCTTAGCCAGTGTGCCCTAACAATGGACACAGAATTTTACTTGCATCAGTTGGATATATTTTTTAACTATTCAACAGTTTTCTGTAGGTTTGCCTGAACGCATTCAGCTGCTAAAAGGAAACTGGGATACAACCATGATCTTGAACTATTTTTTTTTCTCTCAGAAGGGTAACTCAAATGTGCTCATTAGCTTCATTTCATTTTGCAAAACCGTACTTTTTTGGTGTAGACTTTAAGCTCAGTACTATAAACAAAACATCTCGCATATGCTAACACTGCAATTAAATCCTCAGCTGCAGGCACAAGAAGATGGCAAGCTATTTGCTGCTACAACTGAAGTAAAGTAATATGAGAAAACTAGACCCCTTTTGAAAACTTTCTTTAGGACATATTTTTGGGTAAAACTTTTTTTTTTTTCTCCTAGGTCACTAATCAATGCCTGTGAACAGCCATAACAGCTTTTGTTCCTTGACGCGTGAAGCCACCTCCTCAGTTATAGGACAGGACACATGAAAGAAATTAAGTTTGATAATGTTGACAATCCCTCCTTGGTAACAAGGGATCATGAGAGCTCTGGGGGGTTGGACTGGCTCTGGACTGAGAACCTAGAGGGTGGGCTGAGCAGAAACCTGAGATATTACTGATGACAGTGATTATAGATAATACAGGAAAAAATAATTCAGGTTTAGATTTTTAACATTTATTAAAAAAGCAGGATGTATGTTCATTTCAAATTAAACAGTTAAAAATGTTAAAGCATACAAACAAATCAATTGTGTACTAGCAGCATCCAATTGTTAGAATTTTCTAGGACTCCTCAGTACAGTCTTGGCAAGCTAAAAATATTACAACTTGCAACCAACTGACCTCACCATAGTGCAGATAAAACAAACTTTATAAAAACAACAATTTAAGGTTAAATAAGCTTAAATAAAGGTGTTAAATACAAGACACTTGATCAAAGCTTCTGTACAAAGATAAACAAATTTGGCATTGTACAATTGATTGGCTGGCTCACACCATACATGATTTCAATAGTTAAGCAGTATAACTGTTTAGCTGAACATCAACTATACAAAAGTAACTGAAGTTGGGAGTGGGCTAACCCCAGTGAGCCATTTACAAGGCATGTGTATTTTTAGAAAATCAGAACACTGTTTATATTCAGGCACCATTTGTTCCTGCAAATAAATAATCTCTAATGTATCTGCATCCAAACTAGTGTTAAACACATCAGTGCTAACATTTTATAAACACAGCTTTGTGACTATTCACTATACCTCCATTCTTATTGCTATGACAATGTGGACTGTGGAAATAAAACTACTGTACATACAAAAAAATAGAGCACCTTTTAAACATTAAAGTATATGTCTGGTTATTCTTTTTATCTTACAATACTGAAGCCCAAGCTAATGTAAATTGCTTTAACATCTTCACCAGCGCACCTGAAATGCAGGAACTAAAATCCCAAATATTCCTCTTCAGGCAAGCCCCAGCCAGAGCATCTTCTAAAAATGTCTAAAATGACACTAAGGATTTTTTACATTCATCTGCACACAAACAAATATCTGCTATTCTCTGCTTTCTTCATATGAATTTAAAGACGGATTACCACAGTTCTCTCTCCTTTTCAAATGAATAAAGCTGGATAGAGAATGTAGCAGAAACACCTAAAATGGATTGTGAACACAGTGAAATTATTACCCCGCTAATTCAAAAAATACAGCTGTTATATTGTTCAAATAAGTATCTTCCAGAGGCCCATTCATTAGGGTTTTTTGTCTATCGTATTGAAAAACCATTCTGTAAATTTCCTCAGCTGAGCAGCTGCTGTTTGAGACTCCTCCTGAAGTCTCATGTTATCTTGTCTCAGATGCTGTACCTCTGCTTGGAGAACTGCCTTGTCCTGTTTTTCCTGGTTAACAAAGATACAAGTTGAGTAAAGTGAGTAGTCGTGATGACAGCACTTATTTTTGTTGTTAAGTCATACCGCCATATTTTGTTGAGCTCCCTAATCTGTTCTGACAACTACTAACTGTAATTAATTCATTCTGAGAAAATACTGCAAGCTAAAAAGAAAACTGGATGCTACTTTAATACACAAATTATAGTTTACTACATTTAACAAAAAAAAAAAATCAAGCACTAAAAGGATAAGAAGCTTTTAGCTATTACAAATCATATGTGAGAGCCCAAGTCATAACATAAAGAACTGATTTCAAGCATACACTAAGGAAGAAAAATATCTAATTTCAAATTTTCCTTTACACGATTATTTTCTTAACAAAAGCACTCTCGTTTCTACCAGTCCTGGCATTGTCTCCAGCTCAGAAATTAGTCAGCAAATGAGACACAAAGCAAGTCATTGTTACATGATCAAGATACCACAAGTCAACGAGGATGACAAATCTGGAGTGTTAACTACTTAGCAATAGCGCCTGTGTCCATATCCCTATGCTTTGTTAAATCCAAGGTACCATAAATGGCGATAGAGTGACTAGTTCTTTCTGAGGTATGACTATATGGAGGACAGTTACTCTGGAGGAAAGACCCATAAACTAGTTAGCAGCTTGTTCACATAACCATTCCCACAGGACCTTGGGCACCTTAGTGTTCTGATCAACCCCTGGGCTCTACCATTCATTAATTACACTAGCTAGCTTAACTGATGTACTTTTCTCAAACCCTGAATGAACTCTGCATAAAAATACAACTATTAAAACTGGGAAGAAATAATATCGCTAATGATCTCTTGCCTTTCTCAGGTCGGTCTGTAGTTGCCGGAGGATGACTTCTAGTTGGTTTACTTTCCCAGTCAGAGTACTTGGAGCATGTTCCCTGTAAAGTAAACCACTACCTTCACTCTGGGTTAGCAAAAAACATTTTCTCCCCCGGGTTTTGCAGAGTAACACATTTAGTGACAGCAAAGGAAACAAATCAGTTTAGGCATAGTTAGGAAAACACAGACAAAACCAGCATCAGCAAAAGACTATTACTGGAACATAAGCCCATTGCTGCAATATCCAAAATATGACACTGCCTCTCATGCAAATCAGGCAGAAATTACAATGATTTTAAGAAGGAATGTTTTAGGAATTATTTGCACGTACCCTCACAGTGCAAGTCAAACTTGCTGCTAAATGGTGTGCCGAGCACGCTTATTAACAAGCTGCTTTCTGATAAGGACTGTACTAATCTGAAGCAAGCTGCAGCAGCAATTATTGTAAACCAAAAGAGCTGTTAAGAGTTCTTTTGTCTGGCCTGCAGTTGTGTCATTTCCAGTGAAGGATAAACCTATGGCTTTATGGAGACTAATATTTTGTTTAAAGGTCAATACATATGAAATATTGCCACAGGTTAATCAAATGCATGACTGCAGGAAAATACTGAGAATAGCTTCTCTTTCCTGTATGACAATGAGCACCATGGGAGACAAGTTCATAGACGTTATAGATGAAATTAGCCATAATGTGAATCATTTTGTCTAGAAGAGAGAAGCTGAAGAGAGAAGCTTTATATACAAAGCTGAATCAGCTGCTTCAAGCAAGCGCACAAATCTGACAGATTTGCCAATGCTAAAGTGGATCATCTTTACCAGTCTTTTGCAATCCTTTACTGATCACTAGGCTAGGGAAAGATGTGGACTTAGAAGTCATTACAATAAATGCGCTTTACCATGTAAGTTAATTTGTGTAAAATTGGTTCAAACTAAAGTGTGATTGTCTAACAAGCAAGAAGACTTTTCCCTCCATTTCCTCTTCTTCCATTCCTGCAGCTGAAGAGCAAAACCAAAGATGTGTTTTTCTTTTAAAGCGTGCTAGTGGACAGATTATACTGTTGAATCTGTGTTTTTAACAAGTATACTCTTCACAACAGGGAAGACAGGGGGAGAGAAAAAAAAAAAAAAAGGAAAAAAAAAAGAGAATAATCTCTCCCAGAGCACTGGGAAGAATTTGAAGAATTGGGCAGTTTGGCATGAAAATTTCCTGCGGTCCTCAGTTACAGGTTCTCTTGATTAATCTACCTCTGTACAAATGAAAAAATATGGATTTGCAAGTAGCAAATAGTTGCAAAAGATAGGTAGGAACACCTGTTCCAAGGCCTGAGACATTTGCTGCAGTTAGGGTTATTGCATACTACAGAGTTGAGCTCCTGTTATTGGTTCTATTGAAATGAAAATAGAAATAAGCGTAACACAAATTATTGTATAGAAGGAATACAGTGAAAGAAACTTTGCATCTAACCGTACTCTGCATTAGAGGCCTATTCTAGTGAGAGAACTTTATCTGACTATATTACAAATTTTCTAGACAGAACTGCTCAGAGGTCAATTCCAAGAAACAACATTTTTCAGAATTAAAGACATGATCAGTCAAGGTAACAGGTCTGCCATCAAATAGCAGTGAAACATGCATACAGGCAATCTGACATGCAACATGAAGAGAAAACCTTTTCTTAAAATGTTTTTGTAAGAAACACGCTTTAATTCTGACATACCCAGTAGCCTCAAGGAAATCTTTTCCATCTGTGGGACTCTCATCCAAAGGTAACTCTTGTGCTCCTTCCAAGCCCTGAGCTTGCTGCATATCATTCAAGGTGCAAAAAGATGCTACTCTCTGATCTGTAAAAAAGTAATGTAAGCATACGTTTAAAGCTGGACATATATACAAAATAAAAGGCTATATTACAGCCATTATCCTGGTTCAGTTAGAGAAATGGATGTAGGTTTCTACATCACAGCTTTGAAGATAATCAGCAGATGTAAAGTATATTCCAACTAGTTGGCTTCCCCACATCTGCATCCAAAGGCAACCCCAAAGCAATTTTTTGTGTCTATCAGCAGAGTAAGACAGATTGGTTTGGACCAGTTAATACTGATATGAACAGTAAATTGGTCTTGATGAAATCTGCAGAAAACCCTTTGAGAATTCAGGGTCACAACCAATGACAATAATAATTCAGCAAAAAGGTTTGCATTTTCCATGGACTTAAAGCCACCAGATTCCTCAGAAATCTGCACTGTTCATTTCATACTGTTTTACTGCCTCAAGTATTTGCAGAACCTAATGGTAATCTGCATACTTGAAAAACAATAAATTCACACTATTTTTATCAATTGAGTTTTTGTTATATATAGTACTAAGGCACGCTATTACTTACATTGGATTCCAGTAGAACATAATCTAACAAGCACAGATGTAATTACCTATGGATATACAGTGTGGTTGCCAAAATACATCAGTCACCACATAATAGAAGTATGCCATGCAGATCATCATTGCACAGAACAGGAGTAAATGATGCATTCATTAGGATTTAATTTGTCATCTTTAAAAAAAAAAAATCCATATTCTGTGGAGATTGATTTAACTTATTTCTGTCAAACAAAATCCATGTCTGTAGGCTTGTATAAATTCTGGCGATAACATGCCTGCCTTGCCCTTTCTCCCCTTGCTGTACCACCCCACAGGCCCGAAGCTTGCATTATCATGCAAACGTGCAAACATAGGAAATATTAAAGAAAGTTTACAAAAGGCAAAAGTCATCAATCCCAGACCATCACCTAGAAACGGCGTGTGATGACAGAACGGCCCAAATTCTTCATCTGAGTCAAAACCTGGAATAAGATTTAGAATGTTCCTATAAACAAGACAGTCCATCTCCACTGGAGCAGCTGTGGCCCTCACGGACAACGCACACCGTGGGATACTCCCCGTGCAACTCATGCTGGCTCTCACTCTCAGCCTTGCAGCGTCATTTTTACACACCACTGACATTACAGTAAAGCATGAGGTGTCATGCCCCATGTTTCTAATAGTAATACCAGTATTGCGACACAACATGACAACTTGGCGTGGTACACGAATAGACAACCCCCCAACCTCTAAGCACCCAAACAGTGAACACAGGCCAGATCATTTTAACTAGGAAGGAAATTTTGGTTTAAAAGTTCTACCAAAAGAAAATAGGAAATCACTAGAAAGCTCTTTAAAGGGATTTTTTAAAAATGAATACTTTTAAGGAATAGCAAAGATTGACAATTCATTTATAATAGAATGAAGAAAAGTTGCGTGTCATTTTTTGTCCAGTTTTAAAGACCACAGCTCAATTCCCCTGCTTTTATCCTTATTTCTGACTAGTGATGGATCTCAGCAAATATAAACACAACTTTTTCATATGTGCTGACAATAAGTTGAGAACATAACTTTAAACACATAATCAATGACATCATTTACAGATTTGAAACTTATTAAGTTGAA
Source organism: Aquila chrysaetos chrysaetos (assembly GCF_900496995.4). Taxonomy (NCBI): domain Eukaryota; kingdom Metazoa; phylum Chordata; class Aves; order Accipitriformes; family Accipitridae; genus Aquila; species Aquila chrysaetos. The sequence continues at coordinate 31,882,070 of NC_044016.1, read as the reverse complement.
TAGATTTAATTAGTACAGATAAACTAAAACTAGTTTTCCAGATCAAAGGCAGTATGTAGGCCAGAAACAAGACTGTGAAAACAATCAGTCTGAAGTACATATCTAATTATTGATTTCACCTTTATACTGTTCACATTTTCATGACCACTTGATAGCAGAAAACAAAGCCAGCAGCGAATGTTATGCTGTTGCTATTTTTTCAATGGCCAACAATACGTGACATTGTGTCTCAGAGGCAATTCTACTGTAATATAAAAAAAATATGCATTTTTCACTCTCTGCTGAGTAAGCTTAATTAAAGAGAATGGCCACTTGTCTGGTTTATTTTGTCAGTTGAGAAAACGTTTTGTCAGTTTGATCTCCCCAGCAGTATTTGAAAGCATCTTTTTCTCAATGGATAAAAAGCAGGTGCAAGAACAGGTACATGCAGCTGTTAATGAAATCATGTGATGACATTTTTAAACACAGTATTTTAAAATACTTTCTTATTATTTCTGCACACAACAAAAACATAAAAACATGGGTGCTTGCAATGAAGTATAATGTGTGGATTAACTTTTTCTTCCTTGTGTAATCCCTAATGAATTTCAACTCCACATAATTTAAAAATAATATTAACACTTAGAGTAGGAAATTAATTGTTAAACCTTTTCTATATTCCTAGTACAAACAAAATATATTTTTCCAATATTCATATCTTTATAAAATAATGAAACCATATTCTCATATTCATCAGGTGAGGAACAAAGTCACTACATGGCCACCAATAACCAGAAGTCTCCAGTCATATAACATACTATGTAAATCCCTGTGTTGCTCTTCAAAGAGTAGTTCCTTAATTTTCAAAAGCCAGATTAGTGTCAAAATCATTCTCTGAACAAGTTAGTAACACAGTAAATCTCTGTAATGACTAGTACACCAACAAGATCCTGGACTATATCAAATATCACCAATCTCCCTATAAGTATCCATGCTTAGCAATAACTTCACCAATTTACTATTTAAATCAGAACTGTTTTTAAACCTGAATTGTGGTGAAGGTTGAACTTGTGCTTCAAAGAGCAAAATGTTCCTACTGATTTTTCTTTTATTTGTTCTTAACAGAATTGGCTTGACTTTATATTTACGAAAATGAACTCAAAGCTACCTTCACCGACAGTTAATTTTTTGAAAGAAGAAACAAGTGTATTTCTGACTATGATGCAGTAGACCTAAGTTCTGCTTCCCCCAAACTACAGGGACACCTTGTATTCAATTCAAGTGATATGTACATACTAAACAGAAGAAAATACATGTAACTCTCAGAGCTCTTATTTTTACCCGGGACATCCTTGCCAAACCCCACACAGGACCCATGCATAGAAAACTATTTGTAAAAATATATTGGTGTTTATATTAGAAGTTTAAGTAACAGCTGACTTAGCAAGACCAAAGATGAGACAAAATTCAAGTCTCACTCTAAAGTAATAGAATTGTACAGTTGTAACCACTAAGAATTTGAATCTGGATTTTCATTGTTCCAGACCACTAACAGACGCCAGAAAAAACTCCAGACAATTTTGATATACTGGAGAGCAGAAAAGGCTAAAATGATTATATTGCATGAGGCTTCTCTCTCATTAAGGCGAAGTCTACCCACAAACATACACTGACATATGCACTGAAGCAAAAAGCATTCCACATGCATGCACTAGAAATGACCAAATGTTAACTAAATATTTTCATTTTTCCTTTTTCTAGCAGTTTAACATACTAATTTGGTTAAAATAATTATCTCTCATGCTGAATGCTTCACTTCTTTCTCATTATGTTATGTGTAGCGTTACTCACATTAAGCTATAAAGATTTTAAATTGAACTATTAAAATAATATTAATTATAGTAGCACAGATGTTTCTGCACAGATAAATTGGCAGTAAGAAACACTGGATTGTGATTGGCACTAGTAGATGTTCACAAAAATAACCTGGGAAAAAAAATCAGAAGTTGAAACCACCTATTTTAATGAACTAAATCAGAAACATCAGAGGGACTTTCTTAGGCTGATAATTCCACAATATGATTTACCAAACACTAAACAGGGTTTTTTAAGCACAATAAACCCAGTTTAAAGTAGCACAAATAGTACAAAGTTCTATTCATACTACTAATAATAATCAATATTTATGTTTGTGTCAAATCTCTTCTACAATGACAGTAACAGATACAGACATCTAGAAAGGCTTCTCCTTTTGTTCCCCAAAACTTCGAAAAGATCCAAAATTAGCCATCAGCAACATAATACACATCTTGAAAGCCAGTCCTTCTTCCCTAACTTGGAGATCTATTGGAAGGATAATAGAAAAAGAGAATTAAAAAAATACATTCTCTTCTTTTGCCTTATTCTTTTCTGACATTTCTTTGTTCTCCTTTTTCTAATTCGGCTTCCCAATTTAGTCTATAAATCACCATATCTTTATCTTTACTCAGTTCAACATGCTTTCTTTCATTTTGCTTCGTTAACTTCTCCTTTTTCACCCCAACTGCCCTCCCTAAAACCCTACCTCTTTTGATGTACAGTCACATCCAGTTCTGGTTTTTATCGTTTGCTTCAGGCTTGAATACAAAAATATTACAACGGTGTACTTCTGGCATGTCAACTGCTCCCTAGGTACTGCCTCTCTGCAGCTCCCACCAAAATAAGAGAAGAGAACTGGAAGTAGCCTATCCATGTACGAAGGAAATGGAAGGGTACCCCTTGCTACTGACTGCATGCATGCTAAAGATGATCTCTGGATAAATATCAGAGTCAAAACTATGTCCTGCAAAGGAAGGCAGTGCGAAGACTTAAAATAATGCTGCACTGTGCTCCAGCTTGTGGACACTGACCCTCAACAGACACAGCTCAAGCAAAACCCCTTACTGATGCAGCTTCTGGAGCCTGTGGAGTTAACGCCTGCGCAGCTCTCCATTGCGCTGGGAAGACCTGTCTTAGGAATAACAAAGGATTTTCAGGAAAAGTTTGAAGTAAATATTCAGCTTCCCACAAAAGTTCTTGCCAAGCAAAAGCAGTGAAAATGAAATCCTCACAAAGTGAAAAGCATTATCATCATACTTTCAATTAAAAAAAAAAAAAAAAAAGTAATGACTTACTCCACCCTCATGGACCACAGTTTAAAAACTGCTGTTCTACATAGCACCAAGGCTTCAGTTGGATAAAAGCTAATACTAATTAATAAACAACATAGTCAACTGTTCATTTGTGGAGGGGGTGGTGGGGAAGCTAAAAATGAGACCGCTATTCTTGTTACACCCATGAGTAAACTCTGAGTACAGATGATGTTAGCAAAAGTCTTGATGCTATATTTAATTCTTAATCCAATTAATGCCAACATTATAAGCACCTAAAAAGGCTATATTTAACATTATTTGAGATACAATTGCAATTTAAGACAGACAGATGAAGGATTGTGAGGCCCACATTATGGGTGTTGAACTGATCAAAGTATGTAAGTTGTCAACCTACAATCTAGAGAGATCACAGGACAAAAACCCTGACCTTGGAATCAGATCGGTAATTCTAATAAACCAATATTAAGAAAAGACCTTGTACAAAGGAAAAAAAATAAAACTAAGTCTTGTATCTAGATTCTAGAACAAAACACAGCTTTGAAAGATCGGGTTGGCAAAGCCAAACTAGAGAACTCTAACGTTGTTAATTGCTTAAATCAGTATTAAACCAGTCCTATCCATTTTTTTATCTTTTTCATTGAAGGTTTTGGTGGGGGGGATATGTTGTTTGTTTGGGGGTTTTTTGAGACAGCTCTATATAAAATGTGATCATATTTCCACCCAGTTTAATAAAAAGATCAAAGCAGTTTTATATTCAGAAGTGGACAAACTTCAGAATCATCCACTCTTCTTGTCAAACTGATAGAATGCAGAACAGTAGTTCCAAGCTATTTTTAAATAGTAAGTTGAAGCAACTCCTAAGTCAACAACATTAAAATACATAAGGAAACTGCATCTGCTAATTCATATCCAACACATTCCCTCCAAGTGATTTTTTTTATGACGTGCCTATCAGTTATTCCTTTTGAAATGACTTTCAAATTGCAAGACGCAGGATAGAGAAAGTTGAACAAGGGCTTAAAAATTCCATTCCTTGTAAAAATTTCGCAGTACTATGAATTTACTCAAAACATTTTATAAATCACCTAACATATACACAGACGCCTCTATTGCAGTCCTAAACAGAAAAGAATTACCTTCTTTCATACAAAACTAGATTATTTACTACTCAAATTCTTACAATAATTAAAAAAAACCCCAAACAATAAAAAGTTTCTATCTTGCGACTCAGACCACCAGTTATTCAGCGCTATCCACAGATTTATCTAAGATTTTTGCAATTTAAATCCAACAAGTGAATACTCCTTCTCCCTAGGATAGGCTACCATGGATAGCTATGTTGTTATATCTCTCTCTCAAATTCAAATGGTAATTACATTCACATTACACTTACCAAAGTGAAATTATTTTAATCACAAAATTAAATAGTAGAAATCATGAAAATCTACTGAAGTTTTCAAAGAAAGCTAAAAACACAGGAGCATAACTGGTACAGAATGACCTTTTGGTCAGCTGAACTAAAAATTTTTATTAGCATTTAAAAATATTCTTCAAGCACAAAGTTACAGTTAGTCATTTACTGATCCGAATCTATTTTCAGTTGTTTAAGATGTCAATAACAAATAGCTGGATGTTCCCTGAGCAATCAAACTTAGAAATGCATGGGAACAGTTGTCAGATTCTCAGCATCACAACAGGCCCCTTTGAGTAGTACTAAATAGTAATGAATGCATATACAGTTAATCAGATTAAGAAACAAAACAGTGCTTTAGATTGCTAATCATCACCATTGGTTTCGGTTTTTAACAATGCCATTTAAATTAGTATAGTAAATAGTTCTGAAGAGCTTTAGATCAAATTGAAATTTAATCACTTCATAGTTAGGGAGGGAATCAGGTACCAGAAAACCAATTCCTATGGTTTCTTTTAGTTAAAAAAAATCTCATCTCTAACTTCACAGCCAGTTCTCCTCATAAAGACCTGTATCTTATATAATGATGACTGTGATAATGTCATCCTTATTCACAGATACCTTTGACTTCCCACACATTCACTAATGAGAGTAACACCAGTCAAGAAATGTTGGAAATTTTAGGACAGCACAGCGACCTAACCAAAACCCCCTGAGGAACAACAAAACACAAACATTCAACTGTGTATATTCATATATACACTCAAACCAACATCTGCCTTTCTGTGTTTATACATTATGTGTAGGTTTAGCTCTCAGAGCGGCGAATGAGGTTTTTTTCATAGTTAACCTGGTCTTACAATTTAATAATGCAAACCTGGTCTGTATCCTGCAGCTCAAGTTCTGCTACTGGAAAATATAGCGTACATTTTTGCTGTTTTTCAAGGGCTCATTATGAAAACTGAGAGGGACTGCAACATCATTTGGACTACACATACAAGTTCATAAACACAGCACAATAAGCGCAGGGAAGTTTTACTCCCAGTTTCATTTTAAACATCTAACTTAAATGCTCTGAATCTCTCCTTCAAAGCACCTGATTTTTCCAAGTGATTACAGAAGGAACTTAGGCCCCTAAGTGGATGAGCTGTATCTAAGATAGATACTGAAAGTATCATGAATACCCCAAATTTTCAGTGACAATCTTCCGCACTGAGAAGTGATACTGCCAAAAGAACTAAAGGGCTACGGAGGCAAACACTGGACTTTTTTAATTCAAAATGTGGCTACACAATATATATTTTGAAAAAGAAGTTTGTGTACTGAACATTGATCTTTATTCAAATTTTCCTGTTACCTTCAAACGCTCGTGCAGCATCTACCAGGTGGGACCAGTCTAGCCCTGTGGCAGTGTCTGGCAGGGGCATCAGGCCAGGATCATTGAATTTGGCTTTATCAGATAAGGACCCATCTGAGAACCAGAATTCATCTAAACAATAAACACAGTAATTAGTCTTCCTATAACAATGATGTACAATTAATTTTGAAGCTATTATAATGAACTGTAAAAAATGTATAAGCAAAGAGTGCTTATCTTCATTTCTCTTGTTTCTGTCTTTTCCTGTTCAATACTCAGTATGGGTGGAACAATTTTTAAACTTTGGCAAAATAAGATGGGAAGGGTTTCTAAAGTTTTTTTGTGCCACTTTGCACATGATGTGTTCTTCGCATTTTCACGTGAATGCTGTGTGAGTAGGCAGCATTCATTCTTAAAGCATACCATATTAAACAAAGCATACCATATTAAACCTGAGCACTGAGCAGAAAAGTTGCTAGATACACAAAGTTATATTTTTAAGAAGGCTGTGAAACAACATACAAAATATTTACATGCAGAGTTTTATTCTGAAACTCAAATATTTCAGTTCCAGAAGTAATTTTAAAAATATCACCTGCTTTTCTTTTAATGCATTTGTAAATTCTAGCCTATATCCAAAACTTACTTTCACATTGAAAATACTACCCTATTAGTCTAATATTTGTAGCTGTACACCTGAGGACATAAGACTTGTGTGCTGATCTCTAAGCTCCAGAGTGAGCAGTAACACATTGTATAATACAGATAGATTGTATAGTAATTAAAATGTATACACTATAAAGTTAGTTCAAACACAGCTTTCAGTTATGCAGTCTTTTAGAAAGGTACCATGAACATACATCTTGGTAGAGGAGATGGTAATTTTCATAATTATCTTAAATAGTTTTACATTTTCATTATCTATCCAAAGCAATCTTCACTCTGATCAATGTGAACAGATTAAAATCAATACTGCTGAACAGGCACACAGAGGTTCTTAAAACTAAACATAAACCAAACACATTATTTATAATCACATTTCATCTTAAACATAAAGCTAGTGATACAATATTGTACTTCTATTACATAGTATAGTCAGGAAAAAAGAAATTTTGCTTCAGATGTATCTACTTCTATTAAATAAAAAGATCAAAATAGTAATTTTTCCTCAAATATTTCAGAAGGAAATTTCCATCTAGTTATTCCAGTGATTCAGAGTATAAAATTTATGAGGAATATTTTTTTCTGGGAAAACACCAAACACAAAAATCAATAAAGGAAAAAATGCATACATACAAGTGGAAGATACATTATAGTTTAAGAAAATGGCCTGTTGTCATTGTCCTGATACCAATGAAAAAGAATACCAAAGTCCATTTGAATTAAAGATTTCTGACCTAAAAATCCCAAAGCAGTAGCCTGTTACAGAGCATTCTACTTCATGGAGCAATGATTAGAGCAAATCATATTCTTTGCAGAAAGCTTGTTTAAAAAAAAAAATCAGGAATAGGAAAGTAAAGGAGGTTTGCAATCCTCTGTCAAAAATCAGAAGTCCCACAAAGTAAAAACAATGCAGAAGAGGTAGAAATCCTGTTTACTGTGGAATTTATCTTGTTCTACATCTTATATGAAAGATGCAGTATTGTCATACTACAAGTGAAACTGGCTTGACAAATCTTTGTAGAAATAGCTTTCTCAATACCCACTCTTAGTTTGCAAAAGTGGATGTTATATGAAATGGGAAATGTAATATACAAATATATTCTACCCATACATCTGTACTAAGATTTTATTTTCAGTTCCTTATAAACATACATAAAATCTTATCTAAGGTTACCTTGGGGTGCAAATACATTGGAAGCTCAACATTAGAGCAGTCTCTGAACTTTTGTATATGACCTGGGAATTATAAGAACCTTATTTATGCAAGTGACAATGGTTTTTACATCCCTGTTGTGGAAAATAGACAGAATGCCTTATTTGAAAGGCTGGCAAGCCAGCTTTTGGTTGGAGACCAGCAGGCAGGCCCTAAGGGACAGCCCTTGCTTTTGTGTGATCAGCCTACAGAGCCTGATTGTGAAACCTGTCAGGAAGATGCCTGTTCCCAGTGCGATTCTGCTGGCTTTCCAAATTAAAGTGTAGGAGTGACAAATTCACCAGTAGTCATCCTTCATTATGCACTGTCTTTGTGAGAACCTCAGTTCACCTTAGGGTGGATCCTATTCAGTCCCGCATAAGACCTGACAGAGCAACTCAACTGCAGAAAGCCTGCCAGAGTAGAGATTTGAATATTGATAGCTCTGAAAATGCAAGTGCTCGTGCTGATGGCTGAAATTATAAGCAGAATAACTGAACAGGCGTGAGTATGCCACCACAGAATAATTCATTTTCAAGATATATATTACGTGTTCTTGCGCAATGTGGGGCAGGGGAGGAGGAAAAAGAAAAAAAAAAAAAGGAAAAAAAAAAAGGGGAGCTCTAATGATATAGGCCTCTCTGTGCTTCTGAATTTCAGAGAACATTGTTTGTATTTCAGGAATGCTCTGGGTGAGATGAATTATTTCTAGCCTCCTGTATTTGCATTTCCTCCCTGCTCCTCTTACCTCCCCTTTTTCTCTGTATGACTGCTGCAGGCTGCCTGTTGTCTTCCTTTTTGATTTGTGCAAAGGTGGCAAGTTATGCTTGAGCATGCCCACCTCTGTGTGTCCAGGAGGATATGCCTAATCTCGTAGGCCGCTATCTTCATTGCCCACAAGATTGGTCTTGAAGCAACACAGGCTTAGCCCTTATTTCCTTTGAGGAAACAATGTGTTATCTTTCAGTTTTAAAGATTATTTTATTTGCTGTACTCTTTTTGGCACAAAATCATCGATCTTCTGGTCTCTGGTCTTCAGTTATGTCACTCTCTTCCTACACTTAGGAATTTTCTGTATTTTTATTATTGATACATAAAAGTATAAAGAATTTTGAAGAGTCCTTATTTTCACCAAAATTATATGGTCACTTCAGTTTCCAACAGAGCTCCTCAAATTGACTGTTATCAGTCCCACAGACCTCTGTATTCAAAAGTAACTGTTATACAGAAAGAAGAGAAGTTCACCTGACTTAACCTTTTCTACTTCCAAGACAAACATCCTGCTTCAGTTGGAACTGCTACTTTTATGTAGAGACTGCAGATCATGAAAAAATATCTGCTAAGAACTCCTCACTTACCATGCTCAAACTAGACATGTCATTTAACAAGCAGATTATCTCAAAAGATGCTGCAGCTGAAGGAACATATCAAGTCATACGCAGACATAAATCCCATTGTCTGCTCCCTGTTCTTCTTTCCTGCAATCAGCAATTATATCTCTATGGTCCTCTTAAACAACAGCTTCTGCCTGCCAAACCCTTCCCTTCTTCAGTATTATCTAAGGTTGCCCGAAGTCCCCTTCAAAGATGCCAGCCTGCTAGTAGACCTTCTCATGGACATATGCTCACATTACTGTTAGAATAGTGGACAAGTGCTCCCAGTAACTACTTTTCCCTTCCCTTTTGCTATTGAAAATAGTCTCATGGTCTGGTATGGTGGATTATTCACTGCGTGAGTGTCTGTAACAGACAACATATATACTCCTTTGGTTGCATGAATTATTTAATCAACAGCCTTTATTTGTTTACTGAAAAACTGATTTCCAAATTGTTCACATTGTACATCATCAGTACACAGTGATACTCTTCCATTTTAATACTGCCCTTTATCAATGAGGTTAGTTTTGGATTGAAGCTAACACCGGTAGTAAGCCAGTTTTAAGATAGACTTTCATCTAATAACATCGTTGCAGATATATCAGCTGCACTTCTGGCAGCCTTTTCCCTATGGCACGTATAATCTGAGAACTTTCAGGATTTGTTAGTGTATCATTGCAAAATATTCCCTTCCTTACGACCCTCCACTGCAAGTATCCTGTACCTTGCTCCCTTCCTCACAGCACAGGAATGTCATGCCAGTGTATCACTTAGACTATTTTCCTTTCCCCTTTCTTTTTGTGTTTCATAATAGGAGTGGACCATGGTGCCTGCAATGTCAGTCAGACTGCCTCCGTGTGTCTTGCTGGGTTTCTGACTTGTGTTAGTACACTAGTTCTGTATCAGTGGTTCTCATTGTTTTCATTCTTTCCCTGCTAGTTCAGCTGCCATGAATTTGCAAGACGGGGATAGATTTGTATCTGCAACCACGTATAGCACGCTAGAATCACTCAACGTGAACAGCACTGTCTCAGTTCGGGAATCTTTAATGTCCCTAAGGTAAAATTCCAGAGTTCTCAGCTACACGAGTTCTGCTTTCTGTTAAAAAGTTAAAAATAAGATAAAATGAAATAAACCTTTCTACATTTGTGTACTGTGTGCAATCAACAGCACTCAACTGTCAGAGCTTGCATTTCAGGCTTTACTGAAAGCAACTCTTCTTTCACTTCACTTCCCCCAGTGATAAAATAATTAAAAAATCCTACAGCTTCACTTTCTCATCTCCATCTCACAGACAACATCACGCAGAGTTGAAGTTTCTGTTTCCATATTTGCATGGTCGTTCTGTCTGATAATTCTGATTTCCCAGTAAACTGAAACCCTTCAAGTTGCCTGTTATGCTTTGGTTTTGGTGCTGCCTCGCTTACCTATTAATCACACTCTTTTCCTTGCTAGAGGGATCTCACGAGACTTGCTGCTGCCACAATATTTCATGTACCACATGCTGGATAATAACATGCAAAACCATATCTTTCTAAAATGAATTCCAGCCAAAACCACACTATTTCCACTGATTTCAGTAAACATTAAATATCAGTAAAATTACAATTTTTAAGATCACAAACGTGTATTTTACAAAAGACTTTAGTATGACAGCTAAGAATCCTGGTCCCTGAAACTACAACCTCAAGCTAAGATTCTAAATGGAAAGGAAACCTCTCACACCACCACCGCTATAGAATGGAAATACCTGCTATACATTGATTACAAAACCCTTCCTGACAAGAGCTGAAGTTAGTTTCTTACACAGAGACACTGACTAACCTTATTTTGAAAACAAAGGTGGGCAAGTCATGATGTGTTTGTTTTTAGAGTGTAATTACAGATAACCAATTAAATCTTCATTGAAACAGCCATCATAAAAGATCCTATATTGCTGGCATTGGAAGGCACTTTTATAATACAGAAGCAGAAAATAGAGGTTGTATATCATAGAGGTTTTATATCAATAGAGGTTGAATCATTCTATGATTCTACATGAAAATAGCATGAACTACCTTGGATATCAACAATCAGCTTCATTTTGACTGACAGGATACTATTTTCATGTTTTTTCCCAGCTATGTGTATAAATAACTTTCCGTATCTAAGAAGCAGCAAGAATGGAAAATGAGGTGTTTAAGACAGAACTAATACAGCAAACACTAAAGTTTCACTGCTGGAGGAGCAGTATGCAGCTTGAGTGTACACCATTAATTGCCTTCTGTCAATCTCCAGAATAAAAGCACACTGCAGGTTTCATCCCATTGCACATTTACCTTTACAAGAAATGGCTCTAAAAACACAGGCCTATCATAGTAAAAAAAACCCCAAAAAACCCAATCAGGATGTCTGATTATATACATAGCTCCTTCATAGACTACAAAATCTACTGGATTAGTCTCAAATGAAACAAAATGGGTCTTCATTCTCTATCAGTAAAAGCAAAGAATCTTTTCATATTAAATTTATAGTAAAGAGTTTCACTTTGATAGAAGAATATTTTTAGAATGGCAAAAGATACACCAAGCATGCATTCCCATCTGAAGCAGGAATTTAGCACTTGTTTCTAATACTAGTTTAAAATTAACCAGTGGTTAGTGACTAAAACTCAATCTCATAGCTGACGCCACTATAACTAGAAAAGTGTTTTGTATATAAGGCTTACTTCTGAAAGTTAGCAAGTGACTGCCAGTTCCTGAAGGACATGATGAATGACAGAGCCCTTTTCATTATGATTTCTTTTAAGTCATCTGTCTGCATTCTCTCTGAACGTGCACCTACAAAAGTCCTTAATGCCTTCAAGAAATCCACCTACAGCTTCTTAACTATGGACTTCAGAGTCCACAGTTGCTCTACGGTGTTTTTAAATTGTGGTCAGCTGTGATGCAATATTAAAGTAGCTAACTAAAAGTGCCGTGTTTTTTTTTTTTTTCTAGATTGGGTGTCCCCTATAGGTCAGCCTAAAATAACTGAGAAGTGAAGAGATTTAGCTTTTTTTTTTTTTTTTAATTAACTCTTATTAAATACATAAATATGGATATGTAGCCTACATCTATGTATCTGGCTGTGTAGATTTGGGCTGTGGTATATCAGCATATATATTTTTCACAATTTCCTTTTTTTTTTTTTTTTAATTTTCATTCCATTTTTCCCACAAAATTACTACAAATTTTATAGTTCATCACTCCATATTGGAATTATTGCAAGATAAGGATATAATAAAGATCTTGCTTACAAAGACCTTACAAGTAAAGAGGAACCTTCATAAAATGGTTTTAATTTAGCACCCCAGACTACTCTTTTTCTGCCAATAAAAAAGAAGTGTTATTTGCAAAGGTTCTACTAACATGTTAAAAAAAGTATCAGCAAATTCAGTTTTGTAATCGGAGATGACGACAACAACTAGTGCACATTTCCTTTTAAGATGTTACCAAAATGTAACATTTAGATGTAACCATCTAAATAGAAGCTGTCCCATTTGGCTATTATTTTGAATATATTTGTGAATATTTCAGTAATTTGAATGCACACAAAAAATAAACAAATAAAAATATTAAAATAAAACAGGCTAGCTTGGCTTAATTAGGTCACCACTGGAAAATAAAATGACAACAAGAAATATCTTCAGAGAAATGTTCGTTGCCTATCACTGGTCTCATGAAGTTTTTTGGGAAGTAAAGTGAATGCTACCTCCAAATATGATAAATCTGAATTGATCAGTAGGGCAAGCATAAGCATGTGCTGCTGACCTAATAAGCTTTTACTAGGATATCTAGAACACTGATCTGACGTTTCATAATTTCACCTTAAAAGTAAAATCTAACTTAATAATTGGTGGTTTGAGTTTATTACAAATATTCCAAACTCAGCAATGACAGCAACATCACTTACTTCTCAGATTTCCCATTCCAGGAGTCAGGCTCATTCTGGGAGGCAATGTGCTGTGATACGGTGGAGTAGTGCTGAATAAGATATCATTTGGCAAGGCCTGGTCTAGCATTGAGCTTCGAGAGCTAGCATATGAAGATCCTCTTCGATTGCTACATATACTCTCATCAGATAGGGTACGGTAAAGTGTCCTCCGTGGAGAAAGGTTTCCATAAAATGCAAACTAAACATCAAGATATGAAGATATAAGAACACATATTACTGGATAAATAATTCACACAATCATATCACATCATCAGTGTTGGGAGTATTTTTCTGGGCAGGCAACTCTGGAATTCTTGAGCTAATATAGAAGATCAGGGATTTGTTCCACCATATCAGATCTACTGGGGCCTCAAAAGAATTACTGAACTAGATTTTCATACTTCCTCTTGATATTTTGGAACGTGTCACCATGAATTTATCAGATACTGTATAGTTTTATTAATTCTGAAATGTTAAATGAAACCTCCATAGCCTTATGACAGCAATGTTTTCCAGAAATATATATATAAGATTACCAGCTCTGGCAACATTTATTCAAGACTATACACAGAACTGTTTGATTTTAATTTGAAATGACTACGCTTTAATGTTAAACATTCTGAACTGATATATGGTGCAGTATAATTCATTGGATGATAAAAGTGACTTGAGACACTGCAACTCTCCAGATATCACGAAATAGGCTTAGAAAAGAGGATAATGGAGTTCAGTGAAAACTGTTTATGCTTTTCAAAAAGTTACTTAAACCACAACCCAAATATCTACAGTAAAACAAGATGTTACTGTATTGTAAAACTGGGCCATTCCACCTCTAAGTCATTCTTCAGCACTGCAAATCCAGTTATTCTTCACATCTACAAATGTCAATTATTGCCTTAATTATTTTAACTGGTTTGTCCTGCACATAACAATTTAATGTCCTGTTTTCTTTGTAATTAATTAGGAGTTGCACACTCCCTGTGCAGAATGTATGCTTAAGAGCAGTGGCTTTTTAAAACAGTGAATATAGCATAGAAGTAAAGAGATCTACATTGCTATATTTCTGACAAAACTTGCTAACTGATGAATACTTCTAAAAGGAATACACAGAAACACTCAATCATGCCACAAGACACAGTCTTTACAAAACACTTAAATACACTTCATAGTGCTAGTTCAGGAAAGCATCTGTCTTGATGACAACTCAGAACCATTGTTAGAATGCTTAGCTGTGTCCCACAGAAAATTGGGGGATATTCAGATTCTAATCCAGGAAAGCATCAAAATTCTACATTGGTTCTAGAGATTTGCCTGAAACAGATACGGGCTGTGGAATAAACATAATCCAAAACTATTTTAACATATATGTAAAATGTTCACAACAATAGACATAAGCAGCATCCCTAAACGAATGGATAGAGGACATAGAGAGCATCCTTAAATGGATGGATATATGGTATCCTTCTATAAGCAGTGGTTACGGAATATCAAAAGACACTGAGCCTAATTAGGGCCCACATCGGGCAAAGGGTTCAAAGCCTTCACCCTCTGAATTGAAGGGTCTCCAACCCTCTTTCCTGAAATCAAGATTCCCAGCAAGCATCCTGCTGCAATTCTTGCCTGTTACTCAACTCTCCTCAACCTTATACTGCATCTTCTATCTGTAAAGGTTGTTCACTAGCTATCCAAACATGTTGAATGTTAATTGTTGGAGCTTTACTGAGTTTCCTTTCAGGGTGCAACAAAAATTAAACGTTACCTAGAGGGCTCATTATTCCCCAATCTATGAAGAAGGTAAAACCAAACCAAACCAAAATGTGATTGGATTCTGTAGAATCTTACATATTCAGAAAATCCTTTTCTGGCTTCGCTGTCAAAGACAACTGACTCACCTATACCAAGATTACTATGCTCTATGAATGCATAATCAAAGACTGGGTACTGCCAAGCCGTACGGCTGGGGATCCCCTGCGAGTCAGGGCCTATGGTCTCTCTCACTTTGTGAGCTTTTGTTGGAGTGTCTTGGGAAGGGAAGGGGAGAGCAGTAGTTTATCTCAGGATTGCCACACCTCCTCACTCCTTGTTGTTTCTTATTTAGGTAGCCAGAAACATTGGCAGCTCTTGAAATCATCACAGAAAACCTATTACTGTATCAATCATAAATCATAAAAACCTTTTGGACATTATTCATGGGAATTCAAACACATATAACACATACTTAACATACTGCACGTTAAAAAATATAAATGATCTGAATTTTAAATTCAATTCTGCACCTAGAGGATTCCCATGTGTTACTTTTGTTCAGACATGATGATTATGCTATTTAGCACATTGTATAAACACAGTGGGTTAGGGGCGCATTGAGTTAATATCGAAGTGTGACAACTCTCTCAAGTAATTTAACTGCTTTGTGCTGCATTCCACATTAAGCACAGAATTCAGAATCATGTATACTTCGGGGAGTAGTAAATTTTAAGTTCTCTATCCACTTTTTGTGAACTTTTAAATATTACCAATTGTCTTCGTACTATAAAGATTAGATGTATGTTCTCCACTAGCACTGACAATTAAGCCTTTTGAGCAGTTGCCACTGATACCTACATGAATTCAGACTTCCAGTGAAATTGTTGGTACTGAGTATCACAGGGCAGGGGAAAGCGGGCTACTTTTATTCATGTGCCTTAGTATCATGTGAGGTGCATAAATTCAGGCATCCAACCTTGAAAATGTTACTTTTAATCTTTGAAACTATAATTAAGTTGCTCAGCCTGCACCCGTCTCTGCTCAACCTAAGCAAAGACATACTTAAATAATACTGTATTTCATACATAACCATCAAACTAGATATCATTTTCATATTGTGGAAATGATATTTTGGGACTTATGGTCAGTACTTATAGCATCCTCACAGAATATACTTAACTTCTACAAAATGATATTGCCTTCTCTACAGCAATTCTGGGAATACCAGAAATTCATTTCTAAGGTAAATGTGTCTGAGATACAAAGAGCCAAAGAAAGTAGCTAACCTTTCTTCTCCCCTCCTCCATAGAGAGGCTGTCTGGCAGCATCAACTTCAGAAAATCTTCTTTGGACAAGACTTGCTGGCTTTCAACAATGGCATTCCTCACAGAAGTTTGGAGTGGACTTGATGCAGACACAGCATCAATATCATCATACACTCTGTTGAGACAATTGGTGGTTTTAGCAAGAGAAGCAATAGTGCTCTTGGATTTGGAAGACTGCATTCATCTTCTGTCACCAAGTAAAAATTGCTAGAATTATCTCCTAACACAGCACACTCTTATTTAGAACATTTTTTTGATCATTTTATATTTATGAAACTGGTTTTGGGTCCAAAATGAAATTCTTAAATGACTGAAAAATCAATTTTAGGAATTCTAAAGAACAATTTAAAAAAGCATAATGCTTGTTTCTCCTAGCTTGCCTCTCTCTTTTTTACACACCACACTTCTCTATTGTAAAAATTGTATTTATAGCAACATTTCCAATAGTTCATTGCTAAATATTTTAACTTTTACTTCCTTAGCAAATAAGAAAACCAGTATTTTATAGTGTGATGTTGTATCCAGCTTCACAATCTGGCAAAATTACTATGGTCATCAATGGCAATGTTTGAAGTGTATTGGTAATCGATTGTGCCATGTGCCAAGTGTGTTTTATTATCAGCAATTTCATAAAGCACTTCAGATGAATAAAACAGCTGTCTTCCTTAATTACCAGCATATAAAAATTTATTTACAGTCAACAAAAGAATGTCAAACTGAATTATTACCTTTCAGCTTCCTTCTAGTGAGAAAGGAGGGAGAGAATTTTAACAGGTTTACTCTGGAAATGCAGTCGAAGGAACTAGAGATTCCCAGTCACACAGAACACACATCTGAAGGCATTACTTACTGCCAAGTGTAGCATAATCAGTGACTCTGTCTTCACAGAGAGGAAAAAAGCTTTGCTATGGTAAAGTGTAATTCTCAGTGAATTATATCCTATAGTGGCACAACATTCAGCAATTGACCTGATTTTCATCATCACTGCTAATTAGAGATGTTATTTTATTTCAACGTAATTATCCTCAGAGAGATACTTCCTCTCTGTGATGTATAGAAAGCTTTCCTAGAAAGAAAGAGGTGAAGCAATGCTGTACGCCATGGAAAAATCTGAAAATATTTTCTGATATATGAATTGCTGCCATATTAAATTAATATTTCTTAGATAGAACTAGCTCTTGAAGATACTTTTCTAAATTGCTGTGGTTTCAGTCTAAATACCATGATTCATTACACAATTTTGTTTTAAGGGTTCCATTCAAAATAAAGACAAATTGTTGCAGGAGTTCATCAACTTCAAAATGCAAAACCTTGTGGGAATCAATGAAGTTACCACTTTTTAAATGCAAATACTACTACGACTGAACCATTTAAGCAATTCAAACATTGGGGCGGAAAATATGAAATCACTAGTACAGTAACTCAAAGAAACACAAATAACCAGGACAGGAAGGTAGTAACATCTACTTTTGAAAATTAGGAATTTAAGAGCTTAACTTCAGGCTCATATTTCATAGCATATATATTCCAGCTTGTATTTTTAAATACGAATCTTGCCATAAATATGCACATATATGCAATATGAGACATTAGATGCAAATAACCCATTCCCATTAAACAAAGAGTAATCCCATATCAAACATTTGAAAATCAGGTACTGCATGTCCTCTTGTCAATTTATCGAGATATATAGGGCTGACTATGATTTGCTGAGAGATAGAACTGAATAGCTTATGCAGAAAAAAAAAAGACAGCAAGGAGGTTATTTGAGAAGATGATTTTGAAGATAACAGGAATTTAAAGGTTAGTTTTAAACCGCAGATTCAAACATTACTTATTACTGCTGCAGCACTGTGAAAGTATCATCTCTATCCATATTTGAGATACTGCACCTTATCCTTTGAGTACAAGCCTTTTTCTTCCACCTAAGAAGAATACATTTCTCATGAGCTATTCCTGTGTTAAACTGTACATATAGCTGTTCATTAGAACTGCTCTGAATATTTTTGTCTAAATGTTGCTTGCTAGAAAAATACATAGTTTTATTGAAGCCTGCACATTTTGTAGAGTCTCGTGAAGAGAGGGTCAGATATATCCACACTTGATCTTTTTCTTGTGGGGTCCTAACCACCAGTTCATACCTGTTCATTAAAAACAAAGCCAGAAAAAGATACCAAAGAACCACTAAAATACCCCCAACTGGCACTAATTTTTTAGAATTATCTACCATAGATCACTGATATGCTTATGGTCATCTCTCTCATCTGTAATGGATTAGCTGATGTGATAGGCAACAAGGTAGTAAGGTTTAACACAGAAACATTAGGAAGTAAGCTTTTTTCAACTAACTAAAGTTCCTGAAGATTTGCAGAAAAGGTCTTGAAGACCTTAATAAAATTGTACCTTCCCAATTATTTACTAGAGATTCAAAATGGAAATTCAGAATGTCTGATGTAGCCATACATTTTTGCCTACACACACTTTCAGAAATTTCTGTCAGCTTGCTGTATTTGACACACGGGAAAAAGATGCAGGTGGAGAGAACAGAGGAGAAAACTGCATCCTGTGCAGTTGTTGCCTTTTTTTCCTTTTTTTTGGATGTATCTTTGGTACATAAACGTACATAAAAACCCCCAAACATTTAAAAGCAAAATGGAATTTGTAATTTTTAATTTTTCTATCCTATTTTAAAATTTATTTTCATTACCCTTCTTCACCCAACAAAATGAAACAGTGTTCTTACTCATGGCATTCAGAAACTTCAGATTCTTCAGGTGTAGGACTTCCTTCTGATTTTTTCCATCCAATGACATATTTACTCACTGCTCCTTGTCTGTGGTATGGTTTTGAAACTGACCCAGAAATCTGTTGACTGCTGTTCTGCGACACTATATAGACTTTGGAGGTATCTAGGGAGCCACTCTTTTTAGAGCAATGTGTTGATGGGCTTCCTGAATGATGTGACCCACTGCAAAAGTAAAGAAAACACACAAAAGCAAAAATGAAATCTGCTATACAACAACAAATCGGAAACGCTTCGCCTGGTATGCAGCTATAATTCTTAATGTTAGGTTTTTCTCAAGATTAAAATCAGTGTAGCGATATTGGTACAGTAATTTTCTACATACAAGCAGTGTACACATTAAAGCTCTTTGAGAACAGAATTCTGATGAGTTTCTAAAAAAAAGTAATGTATATAATTCAACTTGCTGAAATGCCAATGCAAACTGATATGAATTAAAATTAAAAGACTAAGTTCAAGACATATATATAGAATTTGTGTGTGCAATTTTAAGTAAATATGTACACACACGTTATTAATGGTATAATTCCATTTACATCAAGAACTACACAGGGAATTACCCCAAATATCTCTCTAATTATAAAACTTATGTGCTTTTCCACTTCATGTTAATTTTGCCAGTTCACGCCAGTTTAAGCTGTGTCTTTCATTCAGTACCATTGAGAATTTAATATTAACAGAAGTAAATTTCAGTTCAACAAAAACAGTCCTCTGGATAATTTTAATAGCCTCTTTTATTATGAATAATAGCACTAGTAGGCTCTAATGAAACTTTTTATTGAAGACTCTCAAAATGATTTAAAGTGAACTAAAGCAAACACGTCCTTGAAGAATAAATTTCTTCTTTTCACCTTGGAGGTGAAGTCAGCAAAGCATTCAGAACCCAAGTACCTGGCCTAAAATCAGAGGCTGGAACCTGAAGCAGCAGCTCCTAACTTTCGTTGTCGGTTTACAAATACCAAACACAGTGTTATCTTTTAATCTAATCCCAAAAGCATTGGATTAATTCAGAGGACCAGGAGGTGTTCTTGAAAGTGTAACAGACATGGCTACTCTGCTGTCCATGCAGACTCAAATACAAGCAATGCACATTAGATCAAATTAAAGTGCCTATTGTGGTAGAAAGTTGAATCATTAAGGCAATGGATTAATAATTTTGATCACAGCTAGTACGTGCATTTAATCTTAAAACCAATTTATTTTCTCTCCTCCCTCTTTCTCCCAAAAAAGCAGAAACAAGGCTGAAGTTTTGGGGGAAGAAAGTAATGGGGGTGATGTTAAAAGGTTTTTTTGCTTGCTATCCTTGCAAATAGGCAAATTATGTAAATATGTGATGAATAAAATAATTCAGTTATGAAAAACTGAAATCTAAAGATGAAGCAAACACTGAAGCACAATGTAAAATACATATCAGATCAACAGCAAGGACATTATCCAGAGAATTTTAGACTTCTATTTGCAACTAAATTTAAGAAAATTTGAGCATCCAACCTCATTCTGTAGGTTTTAAACACGGGAATATTTTTGAAGTGAAGAAATAAAATGCCTATAAAAGCCTAGTTTTAGATAATGAGTTCAATGCAATGGTTGGAACAAGCAGTATATATTTTTAGGATCCAAAAGATGTTCTATGTAAGAAACAAAGCAAAACTAAAGGCAATGAAGCTAAGCTGTTTCAGCTACAGTAACATGAAGGTATTTGACAATTCATGTGCACAATTAATATAAAATAGGAGAGAGAAAACCATTAATAAGAGAGCTGTGAGACATAATGTTGTGCATAGCTCAAGTCAGTATTTTAGCTTGAGATACTGTTTCCCACAGCAGGTTTCATTCTGTAAATGTCACTCGGACACTATAGTATTAGTTTTTTTCAGGGGGTTCTTTATCTGATGATGTTAGAGAATCAGGCCAGTACCTTTCAACCAACATCTTTCCTGTGCATTGCACTTTATCTATTCAGTAAACCGAACACAATTTCAATACAGAAATGTTCCATTTATAGATCAATCACATCCCACCAGTCTGTGAGCTTGTTTCTTGAAGTTTTACACTGTTTAGCTACTGAAGAACAAGTTTACTATTTAACATTTGTGAAATAATTGTGAATGAATGCCTCAATAGTGTTAGAATTTCATCATTATAGATTACAAAGAAAAACAAACTCAGTGTCTGACCAGTTGGAAAATACATAGATTCAGCAGTAGATATCACATGCTTATATGTTAACTCAACTTTCTTATCTCTATTTGAACACATCAGTGTTGCAGCATCACAGCTATAAAATGAGGTATTTTTTAGTAATGTATGCCTGTGGGTGCTGTATAGGTGATGCTATCTTTTAAACCCAACTGCAAAATTATTTATCACTCCAACATAATTTGAAGGATATGTAAGCAAAGTTTAAATCGAACAGCTGGGTCACATAACATAAGTCAGACATTTTCCTATAGTAAAAGGATTTGGCATACAAATTAGAAGGTGATCATTTGAAAACATTGATCTTGCCAAAGTGGCATTGGGCAATCCTAATGTGAGTCGTCATCTCAACAATAATTGCTACTTTGGAAATGCCTAGCTAAGCTCACTTAAAATCTACATGCCGCTTCTTTTTTTTTTTAATTTTTAATTAATCCATAAAATGTTTATTCCATAAAAGTGAGCAGCAGATTACTTAATGGCTGTCTGGCACTTTAAATATGACAGCTGCCACACAAGTGTTGAGAATATGTGTTCTAGCCATTAGAAATCTATTTCAGCTCATGATTATGAGGTCCTAGAAACACAGAGCTTACTTCTAGTGCTTTAGAAGTCTCAATATATAAAATTAGATCTCAACACACACAAAGCAGAGTAAAGCTGGAGCGTCTGCATTATCACACGGGTAGCAAAAGTTTAATGTCAAAGCATTTACCTAGTTTTCACAATAGTCTATACTATCTTCTATAACTTGCAATAAAAAAAATCTGCAAGTTAGAATAAGTATACAATACTAATTCACTCATGTCTAGCATATAAAGAAATGAGGACACAAGATATTATTTGGTTATTTTCCTGTACTGATTGACATTGAAAACAGGAAAATAAGAGGGAAAGAAGAATAATTTCCTTCCATCCTTTACAGAGTAAAAACCTTAACACATAGACCAAAGCTTCAACTTCAAAGTCACCATAAAATGGGAATTGGGAGATAAAGGCAACCAGCTGTAAAAGAGTACTTTCAAAGTTTGCTTTACAACAGATGTACCATGCACACATTCCACTGGTAACAAAAAGAGCTGAAAATCAATCAGAAATTCAGTTCAACAAAGAAAATTGTAAAGCATACATCACAATAATGTAAATTAGGGGGCACGGTATGCAATGCAGTTTCACTATATGTAAAAATTGTCCATCACTATATGTAAAAATTGTCCTTTGCAATTTTTCTGATTTCCATCAGCATTAGCTCCCAGGTAATTTGTTGCACTGTACTAGAAAAAAAAAATAAAATTGAATTAAGTTCTAGGTGCAAACTTCCCTTTTATTCAGGGATGTTTCCCAACTTTAAAAACCTAAGCTATGTGCACAAGGTCACATATAAAGTCTCCATCAGCTCTGGGAGTAGGGCTAGCTATGCTTTTTAGGCAGACTCATCAGAAATTGCCTGAAAATTGCTCATATCGGCATTTAAATATGACAAAAAATCAAACCCAGTTAAGTGCACTTTCAAAGAAAGGTAAACAGAGTAACAACAATGAAAAAGAGTTCTCTGTATGTTAATCTGTAATCCATAATCCCTAATTTGTAAGAAACACATACCTGGAGTGAGAGGAAATTTCACTTAGGTCTCCCATACTGCCTTCAGCTGTATGACTGGTAGAAATAGCAGAGGCATAGCTATGAACAGCATAGATTTTAGCTGGATCATCATCTGGCCCAGGAGTTTCAGAAGACTCGGTCCACTGCTCAGTACGACAATGTACTCCAGACCTGCTGCCAGCAAGGTGCAAAGGGGCCAGAAGAGGAGCAGGCATGCAGGGAGCCGTATCAATTCCACTGTCAGTAGAAGCCCCCTTTATATATGTTAATCCAAGCAGCTCAGGATCCATCAGATCTCCAGAACCAAAGTGTTTTTCATCACTGTTGCTGGATGTATTACTGGATAGGGTGTTGCTGCTTGAGTGGCTTGAACAGCTTTTGTCTCCAATCTTAACAACAAGAAAACAAACGAAAAAAAAGACCCCCCTCAAGTTAAACAGTAAAATATTTATTTTCATATAAATTACTGAATTTGTGCCATTCAAAGACCATTTTGTTATTTTTTACAGTATGCTATAACATAACTGCAAAGTATGAAAAGAGCTAATTATACCACCAGTTTCTATGAAATGAATTGCACAGCTGGCTAGACACATTAAAGGTTGATGTCACTGCAAATAAAAAGGCTCTAGTTCCATCTTCTATGGCAAATCTTAAGATCACACTTGAATTTTCTGATTATAGGACCTGCTTAACATCCATAAAATTGCATTTCTGAACAGTTGAAATAAGCATTTGTTAAAGCTAGAAGCATTGGTAATTATTTGTTAAAACAAGTTCTACTGCAAATCTGAAAAACACCAAAGACTGAATTCTTGTTGGCTTTTTCTCAGTGTGGGTGAAATATGCAGCTTATTGGATCAAATCCAATTGGATGTGTGGCTAGTTAAACTGAAGCCAATTGCGATGTGTGTGTACCAGATGAAAGTAACTTAAGTCACATAGCATGGCTATTGAAGTGGAATAATTATGTCAGGCATTTGTGTCAATAAAGTTGGGGTTTTTTGCTGTTTTTTTAAAAGAGATTTTATAGAGTTGGATTAACTTATCTCTGTGACACAGTAGCCAGAATAAGGGCAGATGGACTTCTATTAGGTAGAATATAAGTGAAATTAACAGGACTCAACATTTGAGAAAATTATTTTAGAAAAAAAGGAGGGGTTACACTTGCATTCATTCTAACTTTTACAAGATGGCTGTCACCTTAAAAACAATGGAACAATTGACAAAAATACAGTGAGCAGTTTTTCCAAGGACAGGGACTTGGAAAAAGGTGTCTGGAGAAAAGGCAGGTCACTTCTTACTATAAATGTAAAATGGAACCAAGGTGGAAAGAAACAAGAGAGGGAAAACCAAAAAAGCTCAAAGGCATAACATTAGCCTCAGAAGACATATTGTATGTATGAACCTTCCCCAAAATTTCCTCTATGTTGCTGAAAATACACGCTTAGGTACCTTCCTGACCCTGCAAGCAGCAGAGAATCTGGACAACAGCTATTGATACAGACATCTTGAACTGCTCAAAGTTCACTATGGCCATAGCTGAGGATCATTTTATGCATTTCCTTGTGCTAAGAGAAATTATTGTATGAAAGCTCACCATGACCCTAATTGTTATATGTTGTTAAAGACTGTGTTGTGGAGCAAGTTTAAAAACCAAAAAAAAACCCCAAGGAAATCCCCGCCCCCAAAAAAAACCCTCCCAAACCAACAAACCAACCAAAACCCAGCAGGAATATGATATTTATTCCAGGAGAACAAAGATATCTTGAAGATAGCCAGTGAAATTCCCCCCACTCTCCTTCCCAAGTTAAAACTTATAAAAAGAGAGCACAGACATTTTTTTCTAATGGGAAAGTATTTTACAAAGTTCTCGTACATTTGCTGTAGCCCTCTCTGTGAATTTCACTGGCTGGCAGAGTCTCATATGCCAAATTGAGCTGAACAAAAAGGGGATGCACAAGAGAACATTACAAGGTCCTTTACAAGGTGATTACATTTTTTTCCTGTTTTACAGCATTGAACAACAAAATAGCCTCATTTTATTAGTATTATCTTTATAATAATGCTGGTTCTTACTTTGTACAATACAGTTCTTTTGCACCTGCACTACATATATGCATAGGCAGGCAAACACAAACATAAGGCCATTATGAAATTTTCTGTTCAGACCCCCACCATCCTAAAAGCATGAGAGCTGCCATTAGCCTAAAACTCTGATTGAAGTTAAGCAAACTCATCATTTAACTTTGGTATCGGTGCTCTGTTTAGTACTGATTGTTACATATTCTGATTCTAGCTTCTTGTCAACTTTTGCTTAAAGTAAAAGAAAGTATTTTTCTCTTCATGTGTGTAACTCTACAGCATGGTTCTGTTTATGAGAGTACTTTTTTCAAGAAGTATCAACCTAGATTATCATAAAGTATCAATGTACATAAGATGAGAAACAGGCCTCATATTCTTACCAATATAAATCTACAAATAGTGTACAGATTCCTACTACATATAGCAGGTTTTTCCATGTAACAAACACACAAAAAAAAATAGAAAAAGACCATGCATATCATTAATGTACTTTCCATGACTAAGTCATAGAGGATTTTGCCATTACTGAAGACAAGCCACTAAACTAGCTAGACTAGAAATCTGTTCAGCATTCCCAACATACAAACTACATTTTTACGGTGCTTATTGATAATTATACTACAGGGGTATTTCACACAACATGACAAGTGGTATGGGGAACATTTTTTTTTTTTTTGAAAGGATATTAAATACTTCACAGAGTAAGCAAGCCAGTACAAATGAAGCTGTAAATACACAGCTGAGTGTAGACTATGCTAGTTTTATCTCCTCAGTGCCCCAGACCCAAGCCTTCTTGGGAGTTCTTAGTTTTTAAACACAGATTAAGCATACTCATTTCACCCCACATGCAGGTGAGCATACTCCTTGCCTCCCAAAACACACAGTGGTCTTCAGAAATTACTAAAATGTATTTTCAATATGTATTTTTTTTTAAGTCCAGGGTGGGTTTTGTTTTGGTTTTGGGTTTTTTTTAGAGTTTTGAATGACATCCAAGTAAAAGACTTACATGTGAAAGTTTGTTTGGCGACTCCTTGCCACTGCCTTCTTTCTGTAAAGCCCGGTCTTTGTAGGAGCTCAGGACTTTGGTCGATGGTGCATGCCACTTGGTTTCTGCCATAAATAATTGTGTTTTAATTTCTGAATGCTAAAAAGATGAGTATACTGTACAAAGAAAAAAGGCACATGGCTTAGCATCAGGTTTCAAACCTGTATACTCTTTGGAATCAGAGATGTGTATCTTTGAGGAATTTCCTAAGATCTAGTTTTTCAATGATAATCAAATGAAGTTCAACCTGCTTTTCATCATTGACGAGGCTTTCTGAAGTTCAGGAGTAGTTTGTTCCAAGTATTATCTAAATATCCCACAGCATATTCTGTTAGACTGTCTGTAACAGTCCTCGCTTTCACAGTCGTATTACATGCTCTTCGTGTATGCAACCTCCACATTGGAAGGTGACTGCACTTCAACAGGCACTGCATTGCAAAGAACATTTATTTTTAAGATACAGTGGTTTTTATTACCAGAATGTCTAGTTCCTTCCAAAGTTTCCTCTCGTTCTCTGCCTCCTTCACACTCCAGCGAGCCTGAACCTTGGTGGTGTTCATGGAGCAAAGGGGATTGGCACCTTTAAACATAAACAGAAAATTAAGCTGTTGGGTTTTTTTCCTAGAAAACTAGTTACATGATGAACAACAACACTTTTTACTCTTCAAAGAAAGTATTTTGTAAGTGATTTGTTTCAACAACCATCACCCCCCTCCCAAGTAAGTATACTAACATTTCCAAACACTGCATGGAAATATTTACATGCAATTTTTTCAGCAGCACACTGTTATATCTTAAGTGTGAACAGGACAAGAAGACACTGAACTTTAAGAAGAAATGCATTCTTGGGGCTATATATCCAAAGGTTTTTGCAATGGAGAACTATGGTAATGTATGCTTAATCGCTTTATTAACTAAGCCCCACAGAAAGTAACCCTGCAGTTTTGCAGGTTTTCACACTCAGAACATGTAAGCTAGTACCAGATCCATTGCTTTGCATTGTATTGCAAAAGTTAAATTATTTCACAAAGCAACACACTAAAACCAAAGCTGCTATTAGAAATAACTGTGCTGGAAAAATGGCACAAGATGCATTTTCATATGTTTACCGTAAAAAAATTTGCCAAAGTTTTATTTTAATTATTAGCATCTATTTAGCTGCCAGAGATTTCAGTGAGTATTCTGAAATTCCTTGAGGAGTCTCCAAGATATTGCATATGTATCTGCTACATGGAATATCTTATCCACAAACAGTCATGCCAAAGCGATATTACGCTTACAGACAAGGAGTCAAGCTGATGTTTTCAATATTCACATTTTTTCTGAAAAGCAGCTTCTGAAAGCCACGTGGCAAGTCTGGAATGCTTTTATATTATGCTATGTAGATACTGCCATAGCTCAACATTTTATAACAGGAGTGTTTTCAGCAGCTATATTTATACAACAAAGTGATAAATTTAAAGTAATTTAGAACAGATGTCTCACATAATATTCTTATAACATGGACAGTATATTGGGGTGGTCTTTTATACACAGAGAGCTAACTTCTGAAACTTCAGCCCCAAGGAATTAACAGGGATGTGAAAGAACCATCTATATAATGCAACAGCCTTTTAGGGAGAAGAGATCTCTTTCAGAGTGCTACTTTTTTGAGGAGAGCTGCCAGGGAATGGATGCCACTGGAACAAGCACAGTAGGAAATAAAACCTTTGAAGATCATGAAGATAATTTTTTAATCAAATACCCTTCCACTGAAGCAAAAGAAGGAGATATTATTATTTTATTCCAGTTCTGAGTTACTAGCTGATTTCTGGCCTGTTTCTGGGAAAGCAAACCGAAGAACTATTTGTTATTTACCTAAATTGTGACATAACAATTTGGTCCTAAAGAGTTAAAGTGGTATGGCTTTAAAATTGTATTGGCATACATGTTACATTAAAGATCAGTAAACCTGTACATCTGAAAATATACTAACGGAGTTTGCAAATAAATCTATGATACACAACATTCACATAAATTTTGTTTCAGAAAGAAGATGCATGGGAGCTATAGCAAGATTTAAAAAAAAAAAAAGAAATAAAAATAAAAAATCACCAATACCCATCATATCCCACTTGCTGTCTCCACTGGCTGCTCCCGCTGGGTCCTGGGTCACTGGAGGAGGACTGGTTGCTCGGAGAACTTCTGTAATGTTGACTAGAGTCATTAACAGTGCACTGAGGTATTTGTGGGGTTTCAGATTTGAACTGGGCTGTGCTTCTTTTATGAAATACATTCATTTTTACAAATAATGCAGATGTAGTATGAACACTTAATTATATTCATTCTGTGAATTTACAGTTTTATCTTCGTTTCATAAAACTCAAACAAGAATTTTTAAAGTATATTATTTATTTCATCACAAATGAAATCTTTCCAACTGAATATATGAAAAAGGCACAAAAAGAGGAAGACTAAGTACCATATCCTATTTTTCTTATAGGTAGCTTTACTTCTGAACAAGTGAGATTACTCAGGAGTCAAAGCAGCTAAGTTAGGTCTCTAAATTTACATGTGGGAAGCTCTCATGATGGATCAGATATGATTGTTAGTTGCTTTGCATGTATTCCAATTTTCAACATAGTAATGTAGAAGAGGTAATAACAATACTTTTTTTTATTAATTCTTCAACATAGAAGAGCAATAAGAAAAGACTTTCATGAATAGTATTTTTTGTACTTATTATTTAAACTTTTGTGCCTCATGTCTTAACAATGTCTCCAACTACTCTTCTTGGATTTCCAGACAGTTGAAATGCAATGCTCAAATTTGGTTTTGACCACCCTCCTGTCCTTCACTTCTGTGCATATCAGTCCATAACTACAATACAATTTCCCTCAGTGACATTATTTTTTTTTTTTTAAAGGCTATATGTAGAAATTAATGTATGTACTTAGGGAAGAGGTGAAAAGAGGTAGTTTTGGATTTATGCACAACACTTTCCCAAGTATGTGACATTCGATAAGCAACTTTACTGTTCAGCTTGAAAATTTTAAAGACAGTAGCTATTGTATTTTGTCTAACAGCCAAACACATATACAGTAAGTAGATAGTGTAGCGCGTAATTTTTCATCATGTCTCCCTCTGATAAGCATTGACAGTACTGACCCTCTCTCAACCAACTGAAATAGTCTATAGGCTACAGTTGAATTCAGTTGCATGTTCTTGCTTCTTACAACCAAGAACTTTGCATTTCTTGCACAGCTTAAGTGAACCAGCATTAAGGGATGGGTAAGTTACGATCCCATGTGTTTCCAGTCTCCAGACTGATGTTTAGGACATTGTCCTCAAAACCAGGACATTGGTTTGTACTATCCCAGGCTGAAGAATGTCTAGATCCCAAGTCTCCCAATTGCTGGACAAGTGTCTAGCCATTAGCCTACTAAACAGTAGGTGGCTACAAAAGGAGAACCACAAAAATCCAGTCAGTGAATGCCTCACGCAGTTCCTTTATGGAAGAGTTGCAGCTACCTGCTCTCAGGAATGGATTCCAGACCCCAGGTGAAAGGACACACTTGCCTACAAGTGTGACTCAGGGACTAAAGTACACAGAGACTTCTTGGTGCGAAAAAACAGAAGAGTGAGTCTGAAGCTTCACTCTTAGGCACCCGCTATGAGCGGCTGTCACAGAATTAGGCATTTTGTAAAAACAGGAGTAGACCTCAAGGATATCCTTGTATTTCTTAGTGACTAATTAGAGGAAACTCCTTGATCAACTCAAAAACATTTGTATTGCCTTCTCAAAACACTTAACTCTCCTCAGGAACTGTACTAGGAGCATAGGTGTTCACCTCCCAGTTTTTAATTTCACTCCAGTGACTGGGCACCTAACCGCTACATGTCACAGTAGTTGAACTGCTGCTGCTTAAGTCTTTTACTATATCTAGCCCACATTTCTGTTGCTTGTTCCTCTTTTTATCTCTAAAAACAACCATTTTATCACCAAGTTCAATGTTAGCTCATTTTCAGATCCCTTGCTATAACTCCCCTGTTTATCAACCTGCCTGCACTCTTCAATTTGTCTAAATTGATATTGGGTCTCTGACCCTCTAAAATCTCCTCATCATTTTCCGAGCTGGAGTATACATTTTCACCCTTGCAAGACTACTTACAAGTACTAATCAACCCTACTTCAAACTCTTTTGTTTTAAGCCCATCTCTCTGCCAAGCCATCAACTATGCCTCTTCCCATGTAGAAAGACCTTGCCAATTAGGTATCTTTCTTTTCATGTTTCAGGACCCGCTTGTCACAGTTCATCATTTTCCTCTCTTTTCATTATTTATACTCTGTACCATGTCTTCCCCAGACTAGCACTTCTGCTTTGTATTTGTTTTGTTTAAGTGATACAGGAATTTCTTCATGACAAGAGATAGCCTCTGTCTCAGCATTTTTTCACATGCTTCACTGAGTGTTAGGAGAAGTGCAACTTATGTTCGTGAAGGTTTCTGGAGATGAGTAGTATGTCAGAAACCTTTCATTTTTTTCTCTGTATAGGCATACAGTATGCTTAAGAAAGCTCCATAAATCCTGAAGTATTTCGAGACACTTGATACATTGTCCCCTTATGCTAGATGTTACCGAGAATTTCAGTAACAAGACATTAGGAAAAGCTGAAGCCCTATAATGGTATATACATGCTACAGAAACGCACCTCTCCTCTTTTCAGGGGGTGAGGAGGGCGGTAGGGGAGAAGGAGAATACAAATGATCAAATGATCATAACTGGGAGTCTGCCTTCCCCAGACCATGACATAGACATATTTTCAAATATGTACTACTATTACCTGTATACATTTCAAACAATCTAAAAAGTCACTAATTCTTTTCTACTAAATAAGATAGATAGTGTAGCAATAGTGGTATGTCATGATTTCATCCAGAATTTTTTAAAAGCTATTTAAGACCAGTATTTTAGATTTTCATATCAATTAGATATTTGCAAAATGCAGTATTTTTTTCCTTGGAAATTAGAACTACATCACCCCATGGAAAAAGGGCATAAACAGAAATAATTGCAAACAATAAAGGACAGAGAGTTCTGCTCAAGACATATGGCTTCCCTAAATAATTCAAAGGTCATGTATTTACAAATTTTTAACTTTAAAAATAATTTTTATCTTATGAAAAATTATGATTAAATTAGAACAGAGCTAATATTTAAGGATACCATCCCATCATCTAAGAGGTGTTACATATTCAAATCACAAGCTCTGCTTTGTTTAATTAAAAGCAAAGCAAAGCATAAGGACTGGTAATGAGTTACAGAACCCTTTGAAACTATGCCAATAGCTTGGTAATGAGATTAAATAATTCATTTTTAAAGGGATGAGCTCATTTTATTTACACTCATTATTTGTTTAAATAGGCTCTCAAAAGGTGGGGGACAGGACATTGTTGAGATCAAGAAGTCACAAGGCAGTTTCCCACTTTATTGATTTGGGACTAAAGGGAAAGGCTGGCTGTCCTCAGCAGTAGGCTCCTCAGTACAGTCCACTTCCATCACAGACGACAAAAGTTACTTGTTTCAAGTAGAGGGAACTGGGCTCAGTGAACACCCTTTAATACAACCTCAGAATTAAAATTACTGTCAAAACTCAACAAAATAAGGTTTAAAAAATAAGTATACCAAAGCTCTAGAAAGCAGAGATACCTAAAGTAAGGCACATTAGGAAAATGACAGGCATTAAACAGAGAGCATATTACCTTGCACCATCTGGCAGTTTTCTATCAAAGGAAGTGCTGCGAGGAATGGCTGTCTGAGCCTGCTGGAGAAGCTGCTGGCACTGCAGTCTGTCAGATGTTCCTAGGATTGGAGAGGCACGAGAGAGAGGCTGCCCAGCGGGAGTCGGCACCCGATGCCAAGTGGTATTCCTTCTGAAAGGGGTTTTATACTCACATGGGGTGCCTTCACTGTCAAGTTTGTATTCCACCATGGGTATACGACAAAGTTCTGAACAACCCCTGTGGGACAAATAAAAATGCTGATCAGTCTCACTGCAGGGAACAGAAAAAGAAATCTTGCACTCTACAGTCAGAAGTATAGGCATATTTTTCTTCCAGGTGACCAAAGGTGTTCATATAGCATCGTACAACCCTTCGAACGCTTCAAAACTATCATGCCAATCAGGTGGGAAACATTTCAAAATAAAGGATCTGCTCTCATGTGCTCAAAGGTTTTTGACCTCTCGCCTTACCCTTCAAAAAGGAGAAAATATTAAGCTTTTACAACTTAAATCTGCAGCTTGAATTTTACATAATAAAAGCTAGTAGAAACAAAGCATTCAGAAGTCAGAAAGCTCAAGTTCTTCTATAACAGCTTTAGTTTGTTTAAACTGCATAAATACAAATAATTTCTTAATGTAAAAATTTACGTATCCAAAATTACAAAACATTTGCTTCGCAGCAAACTGAATGTTTTTTAGCGGTATTGAGAACTTTCCTTTTGAATCCCACCGTGTCCCCACTGAATGACAGAGCATATACACTGCGATGCAAATGATTAAGTGGCATCTAAATATTTTTCTATTTGTTTTCAAAGTATACTTTCTAATGTCTCTCTTCCTGGGCGTCTCTATGCCTGGAAGAGAAACGGGGAAGTGGAAGGAAGAGATAAATCAGAAAGAGTCTGGTTTACAACCTCTGCTTGAAGCTTACAGCGTGGTTAAATATTAACAGTATTCCCAGAAAGCATAAACTCAGGTAAAAGTAGTGACAGTGTTCCCCAAAAGATCAGTCTGCCTGTGGGATATTTGCTGTAAACTCAGGCTGGACTTGAATTAAGGGTTACTGTTTCAGAAATTAGTTAATAGAAGCTTCACACCCATTTTAAGCCAGCACTGATTATCATTGCAGATATTTTATATTCTCGCATATCTCCTCCATTATTTGACTGACAGGCAGTGCGTACTAAATTAACATCTATAAAGAAAACACCCTAAATAAATTTCATGCATTGCATTTCACAGAAATAGTGAAAATTTGCTTCTCTGTCTCAACTAACAATTCTGCTCTATCCCTTGAGCTGAGTCTTGATTGAGCTTTGCTTTTGTTGAAAACTCAACATTCACCATTTCCAACTAAATTAAAATCACCTAGAGAAAGCATAATAGAGTATGTGGAAAGTGTTTGCAGTCTTAATCCTGAAAAAGTTTTGGCACAAATGATTTAACACAAATGTGCAGTTCAAATAAATTGTATAGGTACTCATACATTAAATTACTGTGCCCCCAAGCTTCTGAACCAAACCCAAAAGAACATTTTCATTGTCAGTGTTCTGGTAAGCAGACAAAAAAAAAAGAGATATTGTAAAAATGCTAACTATGTTATTCAATGTTGTTGAAGAGAAGATGCACGTGCAGCCGTA
Source organism: Aquila chrysaetos chrysaetos (assembly GCF_900496995.4). NCBI lineage: Eukaryota > Metazoa > Chordata > Aves > Accipitriformes > Accipitridae > Aquila > Aquila chrysaetos. Next base: position 31,848,800 of record NC_044016.1, on the reverse strand, counting down.
GCAGTTACATTCTAGATACCCCGTACATGCCCAGGCTGCTGAATTTTGTGGTACTAAATAGGCGGGGTTTGGGTTTGTGTGGTGGGGTTTTGGTAGCGGGGAGGGGGCCGCAGGGGTGGCTCCTGTGAGAAGCTGCTAGAAGCTTCCCCGGTGCCAAGTCGGACCCGCCGCTGGCCCAGGCCAAGCCCATGAGCGACAGTGGTAGCGCCTCTGAGAGAATGTATGTAAGAAGGGGAACCGGTAGTGAGTAGGGGGATTGGAATGGGAGAGGAACCCCTCTGCAGACATCGAGGTCAGTGAGGAAGGAGGGGGAGGAGGTGCACCGGAGGAGGTTGATGCCCCTGCAACCCACGGTGAGACGGCAGGCTGTCCCCCCCAGCCCGTGGAGGGGAGCGGGGGAGCAGATGCCCACCTGTAGCCCAGGGAGAGAGGAGCCCATGCCGGAGCAGGGGGATGGATGCCCCCCAAGATGGCCGGGACTCCATGGGAAAGCCCGCGCTGGAGCAGGCTGTGCCTGAAGGACTGCAGCCCACAGAAAGGACCCATGCTGGAGCAGTTCGTGAAGGACTGTCTCCCATGGGAGGGACCCCACAGTGGAGCAGGGGAAGAGTATGAGGAGTCCTCCCCTGAGGAGGAAGGAGCAAGTGGTAGAGAAAACTGGGAGTGGAGTTGAGCTGGGAAGGCGGGGGGGGGAGGTGTTTTAAGATTTGGTTTTACTTCTCATTATCCTGTTTTGATTTGATTGGCAGTAAATTAAACTGATTTTGTTTTTTCCCCAAGTTGAGCCTGTTTTTTGCCCGTGACCATAAGTGGTGAGTGATCCCTCCCTGTCCTAGTATCGACCCACGAGCTTGTCTTTGCATTTTCTCCTCCTCATTCCACCAGGGCCAGGGGGGAGGAGTGAGCGAGCAGCTTCGTGGTGCTTTGCTGCTGGCTGGGTTTAAACCACGGCAGAGGCAAACTGTTTATCCTGTAGCATTAAATCTCAGTCTCTGCTGGCACTCAAACATATGAAAAATGTAAAGAACTATAAAATATAGAGGATAAAGCACTGAGAGTGGAGATTAGTAGCCAATGGAGGGTAGAAGACACTGTGATGAACACGAGCTGAAGAGGAGTCACTAGAATGCTCCAAAACAGAACTCAGAATTCCTGTTTTTTCAAGGTTATTCTTTGATCAGAAGTATCAGTATTAAACACACCAGTAAAATTTGACGTGTGTAAACTCACTGACAAATCACAGCTGGACATGCTGGAAGCATCAGAGAAATTCACTATAATGATTTTCTGGTTTTAGCTTCCCTACAGAGGTAAGACCACCCCAATAGTCTCCTCCCACAGACAAGGAATGGAGCTACAGAGAAACCAATGTTACAGAATTGCCAATTAATTTCTGAAGGTCAATTTGATATATCTATAGCCTCCCCCTACCCCCACCCTGAAAACGCCACAGCTATTCAGACCACCACTTCAAACCACCCCAGTTCATGTATCTATTTTTTTAAATTGTTTCACACTTCTGAAAATAACAAAATACATGTTGGGCTCTTAGAATGATGAACATCATAGAAAGGCCAAGTTAAGCAAATTGCATAGCATTGTGCAAACATTTCTACTGCTGAAGCATATATAGAATAGTTTTCTCCAGTGCAATATTCAACTGCTTATATCCCAAGACTGAATAGTCTTCATAGAAGTTCCCTGCCTCATTCACTGTCTGCAACAAAGAAGACCAAGGCGTAGGAGACAATAGCCTCCAGCAACACAACCTTGACTTATTCCCAGAGCAGGTCCATGTTACATGAATGTAGAAAAGTTCTTAAAGGAAAAAATAACCTAAGATTGATTATTCAATTAAAGACTTTCATAAAGCTTTATATACAAAACAGAACAAAGAATGCACAGATGACATAGCAAGGTTAGTATTAGTGTACTGCATAATTTTTCATGTGGCCATATATACAGTGTCATTATCTGACTAGGAAGTTGGACAATTATGTAGGCTACAATTTCAGTCACCCTTCTGCTGATTTCTTAGTACCGTTTCACCCCCTTCTTCATTCCTATAGACCTTAAGTGTTAGAAACAAAGCATCCCTTCCCCAACTTTTATTAAGATACCGATTTCACAGTCTGTCTTGGTAATTGAGAAAGTTATAGCATGTACTTGTCATTGTATCCCTTATTAGATAGTCCCCGTAAAGTACTTTAAGGGCTGTAAAAATAGCCATGGGTTTTGAAGGCAAAAGGGATTGTTGCTACTACTTAGTTTGACTCAGCTTGCTAACTGAATAACTAAAGCATGATATAAAAATAGCAAACAACAAGCTTTCCTGCAAAGAATAAGAATTTAAAATTTTGTAAACTTTTGTGTTTGTTTACATCATGAAAATGTATTCCTCCGACAAATGAAAAAATTATTCAGGACACTGTTCCTGCAAAAAAAGGCTTACAAAACAACCCTATTTCAAGTCACTATAAAAATCTAACAAAGTTACTTTTAAATTCAAAATGGATCCCCAATGTGACTGTTGTAACTGGCGCCCCCAAACATTTCCATGGTTAAAATGGAACTACTTCATATGGCTTCCTTTGTCAAATAGACTTTTTAATTTTAAAAGTGCCAAACCAATAAGTTCAACATTTATATGAAAAATTATGCTTTATTGCTTCACAAGCGCTGCCTAAAGAACAGATACTGCAGTATACTGAGATATGTAAAGTCATAATTGTAGCTAGCTCCTATATCAGAAACAAAGAGAATCAATTACTTCACGCCTGCAATCCAATAAGGATCCCACCCCCCACCATGGATCAAACTGCAAGTTATCTTGCATGAAAAGAACCACAAAATTAAATGAAATTTCCTGTTAAATATTTAATTTGACCATTATCTAACTTCTATTTATAATATTGTTACTTATTCCACTGGATGAAGAATATACATTGGCACCGGTTTTGAATAATAGCTTTTAATTCACTTTTTAATTTTAATTTTTTTTAAATTCAAGAATATGTAAGGACAAATCTATATTTTGTGATCTTAAAAAGATATTTAAATTTATACTAAACAAGTATAGGCTATCAAACATCTTTCTCAATTATATTCAATATAACATTTTGAAAAACAGACTCATGTTATTTATCAAGCAAGTGTGACCAAGTCTTAACCACACATCAGAAATGATAGCACTTTCTGTCTTTCGCTATAGTTTGGTATTAATTAAATCAACACTCCAACATAAAGCACAGGCTTCTACTAATATCTTTGGTTCAAGAGCCATATTATCCTATAAAAACATTTGGTTAATAAAACCTACTCTGCAATTACACAGAGCATGACTCTATGATACAGCCAGCAGGTCATGACTGCATATTAAAATTTAAGAGTCCACTATAAAAATCTGCAATATTCAAATGCTACTGCATGGAGCATTATGTTCTGAAACAATTATCAAGCAGTCCATTACATTTTTCAAACTATGTTAACCAAAGCTTTCAATATTAATTTAAAATTCCATAGAAACGTTCTGTAAAAGGCTCTGTGAAGGACCTGTATTAGGCAAGGATGCTAGTTAAAAAAGGTAAATGTTCATCACCATGGAAAAGTTAGAAGCTTTCATATACTATGACCAGCAGTTTGCCACCTTGATAACTACACAAAAGACTTCTTTTCTGTTAGATCCTACCACTATCAACTACTCAGTATGACTTTGGTATTTGGACCCCAGCTATCTATAGATTTTGTGCATCACAAACGGTTTTAGGGTAATAACAGAACTAGAATAACTGGTTACAACTTAACTTTAGTTCAATGTATCACAGATCTGAACCACTAAGGGGGATGTAGGCACAGACGAGCAATCGTTGGTGTTCACCAGTTGTACTACACTGGTAAATTATCCCGTACTATCACCATTTCAATTCAAAACATGTAATCTTGCTCAATAAGGAGTCTTTATCTATATCTAGCAGTACAATACGTAATTGCATTCTTCTAACTCAAACTTTGTGTTTAAAAGTAATCACTTCTATTATGGTGCATGTTTTTTCTTATGCTATAGCAGCTCCCACCAAGTGTCATAATGAGACTGAGGAATCATCATGGAATCTATTAAATCCACATTATAAACATAGGTTAGTTTCACATAATTGTAGGGACTTAACTGAAAAGCACAATTTAGTAGCTTAGTTTTGCTTAGACTTACTGTGTAGTTAAATAAGACATACACACATTTTCCCTTCTCTGACACTCTGAAGCACCTCCTGGACTCCATTGACTCCTTATACCAACTAAAGCGCGAGCCCAAGACACCAGATAAGATTCAAATGGCCTAAGGGAACTTTGGTCAAAAAGTCAAGACAAAAATTCCCAGTTCTGACATCTCGGAAACCTATTAACAGTAGTCACACTGCATCAAAAAAGAAAGAGATGTCATTGGAAAAATAGTAAATCAGTTTTACCTTAAAATAATTTCACAGCACAATAGATGTACGTGATTGCTTACGGGCAACCTCAGATAAGGCTGCTGCCCACTTCACCACTCCTGGTTTGAGGCAAGTGATAACTCTCTGGCAGTTCCTTCACAGAGCTGAGGAGTTGAAGCAGACAATCCCTCCTTTATGAAGATACACTCATTGTCCTTCTGATCTTTGTTACTATTCAGTTTTAAACACAATCTTTGTGTTGGTGAGCTGACAAACAATTTAGAGGCCTCCTAAGAGCCTCTACACCTGCATTGTTGTATGAATGAGACGAGAAATACACACAGGATGTTGGGTGAAAGGAGCTAGTCAGGAAATAAGAGGAGAAAAAAAAACCCAAAACAACCAAAGTATTTGGCGTACTTGCATGATCAGTAAGGCAGTTAACAACCGCTGCAGTCTCTGCTGATGGAAACTAGGACATGAGCAGAGCAAGTCACATTTCCAAATCCCAGAGAACAGGAAAACAGCTACACCAAAATACAACAATTATGGGGAATAAAGGCTTGAGACGCTATCGGGAAGAAGGAAAAATCACTGGGAAAAATTGATAAATAGGAAAGATTTTTGTGACATTAAAGAGAAAAGCCTTCAAAATTCACCATGAGACTGTAAGATGAAGAAGAGCTGGAAAAACAGCGGCAGGGATGTAAAAGTTCTATTATGCTCCAACTTAAGAAATGGAAATGATGAGTAAGGGAGAGGACAAAGGAAGTAGGGGGAACAGTACCAAATGGAGACTTAAGTCTTTGAGCTCCGAAAGGACTGAGTTCAGAATGAATCCTGATTGTGAAGTAGTCTTTTAAGATACTGGAGAGACAAGATTAGGAATAAGACCACACACGAGGAGACACAGGAAAACACAAATGATCCTCATCAAAGAAAACGAAGCAGAACATGTTTCCCGGAGAGAGGTTATGCAGTCTCTATCCCTCGAGTTTTTGAATCCCCAACTGGATAAAGCCCTGAATAACTGGCTTGACCTCACAGCTGACTCCATTTTGAGCAGGAGGTTGAACCAGATAATCCTCTATGGTTCTTTCCAAACTAAATTTATCCTGTGATTCCATGAACCCAAAAGTTTTTCAATGAGGTAAAGATCAGATCACTTCCAATTTCTGCAGAAATATTGCACATTCCAAACCAGAAATAACAAAAATGGATCCTAAAAAATGCTTTATATATACGCCAGGTTATTTACAATGAAAAACTTCTTTGCTGACCCAGTACTGAGTAGGCAATATATTAAGCTTCAAAACGCCAAAAACGTGGTTCTTTGAGTTTTGTATTGGGTTTGTGTGGCAAGGTTTTGGTAGCAAGGGGGGGGCTACAGGGGTGGTTTCTGTGAGAAGCTGCTAGAAGCTTCTCCTATGTCCAACAGAGCCAATACCAGCTGGCTCCAAGACGGACCCACCGCTGGCCAAGGCCGAGCCCATCAGCAACAGTGGTAGTGCCTCTGGGATAACAGATTCAAGAAGGGGAAAAAAAACTGCACAACAAAAACTTCAGCCAGAGAGAGGAGTGAGAACATGTAAGAGAAACAACCCTGCAGACCCCCAGGTCAGTGCAGAAGGAGGGGGAGGAGGTGCTCCAGGCGCCGGAGCAGAGATTCCCCTGCAGCCCGTGGGGAAGACCATGGTGAGGCAGGCTGTCCCCCTGCAGCCCAGGGAGGTCCATGGTGGAGCAGATATCCACCTGCAGCCCAGGGAGGACCCCACACCAGAGCAGTTGGATGCCCCTGAAGATGGCCGTGACTCCAAGGGAAAGCCCATGCTGGAACAGTCTGTGCCTGAAGGACTGCAGCCCATGGAAGGGACCGATGCTGGAGCAGTTCGTGAAGAACTGCAGCCCGTGGGAAGGACCCACGTTGGAGAAGTTTGTGGAGGACTGCCTCCTGGGGGAGGGACCCCACGCTGGAGCAGGGGAAGAGTGAGGAGTCCTGTCCCTGAGGAGGATGAAGCGGCAGAGACAACGTGTGTTGAACTGACCCCAACCCTCGTTCCCCATCCCCCTGTGCTGTTCAGGGGTAGGTAGAGAATCTGGGAGTGAAGCTGTGCCCAGGAAGAAAGGAGAGGTGAGGGGAAGGTGTTTTAAGAATTGGTTTTATTTCTCATTACTCTGGTTGATTGGCAATAAATTAGGGAAAATTAACTTAAGTCAAGTCTGTTTTGCCCGTGATGGCAATTGCTTGAGTGATTTCTCCCTGTCCTTATCTCAATCCACAAGCCTTTCATTACATTTTCTTTCTCCTGTCCAGCTGAGGAGGGGAGTGATGGAGCAGCTTTGGTGGGCACCTGGCATCCAGCCAGGGTCAACCCACCACAAGTCTTTTCAATCATGTTGAATAATAGAGAGAAGGGAGAAAAAAAAAAAGAGAGTCTGGAACTCCTATTTACATCTCTCCACATAGACAATCAGAGCTTTGCCTGGCATTTTTGGTTTTTTTCTGCTTGACTGTAACAACTGTACACAGAGTAAACTTCAGTAATTATAACTAATTCCTACTAGGAGTTCATTCATAACAATGTAAGAAAAACTCAAAGACTTTTTATTTGGATGAGAAATATGATAAGCATCAGAGAATTGTTTTCAACTTTGTATCTTTTTAGTTTATATTTCTTTTGTTAGACTATTTCTGGGTGGAGACCATATGTTACATACATTGCCTAGGTTCTCCTTTGTTTTGATGCAAATCAGAATAGAAAAAGATGCTCGTACAATAAAGTTTCAGAGCTTCCCAAGGATTGTAGTAACACTGCATATTTAGCCTTACTCTCTTAAGTACAATGAATTTAAGGAAAGATGTTAAAATGCAAATTGTATATACTGGCAAAGGCCACGTTTACATATCCTTTTCCTTGAAAACTATATTGGGAAGAATAAAGCTCAAAAGAATTTCTAAGAAGTGTCAGAAAACAATTCTTTATTTTTTTAAACAATAAAAGAACTCTTTTTCTTTTATGCAGAAGAAAACCACGATGTTTTGCTTATTTAGAGAAGAGACAAAGCACATGGTGCGTGATGTATTAGAGGTGGAGAAGAGGGCAGGCCATACCTTATGCCTAAAGCTCTGTTGTTTGCTGGTGCTGCCGCCCTTTGACATTGACCTTCTATTAGGACTTGCACTTCAAATGTAACAGCCTAGGTTGAAATCTCTGGTGCTAATCAGAGTTCTGACAGAGTTCATTTTTGCCAAGAGCCTCCATCAGGCTAAATCACAGTGCGTATGTCTCATTCCCTGAATCTAACAATGTTATAAGTAGCACAGTAATTCTGACAGTAAATACAGTTAAGCATTTTCTACCATTTTATTTTTTGTTCGGTACAGAGGATAAACTTTTGCAAGTGATATGGCTTCCAATTAATATCACTGTATTTCCTTAGTGCTAGTTCTTTCAGTTACCTCTAAAAAACATCACGAGCTAGAGTCTTCAGGTATTTACAGCCTTCTTAGGTTAGTAGCAGGGGTGGTAATTAAAAGCTTTGGTACGTTCAAATTCTACTTTTACAACCAAAAGTTCAGTTTCAGGTTTTTCTGCTTTATCCTGCCTCAAGTGTTGTTAGTCTGGCAGTATCCTGCCAACAATTCTAGACCTGACTTCTTTCTAGCTCAGATGGCTTAATTAAAAAAAAAAATAATAATAAAATTAAATAATCTGAAGGCCCTATGAACTATCCCACCAGCTTATGGCAAACACCCCTGGGAGAAGACTTGAACTCCTCCACACAGTAAACCCTTCCCCTTAAAAACATTTCTCCAAACATTCTATACTCTGTTGGTTTTCTGTTACTTTAAAGAACCCTAGAAACAAAATTGTCTATTAAGATCACAATCATTTAAGAGGAACAGGCATCAGGACTGGAAAATACAGGAAGTCGTTACACCTCTTTTATTTGTAAGGAAGAGTTTGCAAAGTTCAAGAGAATAAAACAACCTCAAAAGAAATGCAGTAGTACTTAGTAATGGCCCACAGGCAGTTTCAGTCATAGTTACTGAAATATTTCCATTTTCAAAATTAGCTACAACAGCAGGAAAAAAGTCTGTTAATTGTTCAGATCAACAGGTGGAAACTACTGCTGCTACATCTCTTACAGTGGTTGTACTGGAGCTTCTGTTTCTCGCCCATCCCTGGAAATTTTGCTTGAAGTTTCATTTGTTTTCTAAACTTTCTAGAAATTGTTTCTTAAGCAGTTTCTTTTTTATATATAATGGTAGTTGAACTATGTTCAACACAAGTTTCAATGTAGTAAGTAAGATTCTAGTAGAATCTACAGATTAAAATGGATTTAGAAGTACTTGAATTCCTTGACTGGATTTGACTGATTAAGGATATAGTGTCCTTGAGCATTCCTGTGACACCACCAGTGAAAGCAAATTAGAATGAACATCACTATTCTCCTGTTAAAATGTGTATAATTCTAGCTACTGCACTGCAGTACTAGGTAATATTGACGATAACAGAAGAACAAATCAACAGTTCTGAAGGGAAAAACATAGTAAAGAAACAAATATGACACAAGGATACTTATTCAGATCTGAATACAATGACCAGCATGTTTGTTCTAATACAGCTTTGTAATTTAAAGAATTTATGTTTTAAATAATAGCAATTTCTTCTTTCTATCTAAGTATCAGCCTGGTGCTGTGCAAATAATTATGATTTCTCAATTTGTGCGTGATTATTTAATTGCTGGGGCAAACTGAAAACAGCAGGACCTTTGTCTCAAGTTCATTAATTTTACAGGATAGTAAATGAAAGGCCTTATTCCAGGATTGCTTTTGCATATACTGTTATCAAGACTATAGGTAGAAGTATCTACATTAAGTAATGGAATGCATTTACTGAGCAGAATTTTCCTCTAATTTCCTAATCACTCGGTAACATTCCTTTGTAAGCACCTTCAACATTCCAAATAATTTATTTTCATGCTGAAATAAATTAATACAAGGCAGTTTGCAGCAAAAAATAAATTGATTGTTAATAGTTCATTGCTAATATTCTCTGTGTATGCACACTTACTCTTTGTTGGTTTTCTTTTAAAATATAAAGGGCTGATAGACTGAGGATGATTTGTGGGTAAGCTAACAGATGAAAAAATAAAATCAAGTTAAGAACTCGATTAAAGATCTCCACTTCAGCTGATACTTTTCCAAGGGACTGGGACTGCTTTGGAAACACCCTTGCACACTTGAAATTCATTTTCATTTGAAGGGTAGAATTCCCAAGACACTCCATGGCACTCATGTCCAATCTGTGTAAACTCACTTCAGAATTTGATCCCAGCAAGGAACCAGTGCTAATAAGCAACCTAAAGAGAAAGTCCTCATTGCTTTGTATTCCTAAAACCCAGCACAGCTAAGCAGAAACTACTCTTTCAAGCAGTGGAAATCATCTGATTATCTCAGTAAATGAAAGACAGGCATTAATAAAATGATACATGGGGATTTTTCATGAAACTATGAATTTTCTTTTTGCTAAAATTATTATTTATATTCTTGTAAATGGATGTCAATTTTTATTGCAACTGATTCTTGTAGAAACAAAGATGAATGTATTTTTATATCTATGCACTGTGGACAAAAATTTGAAACCCCAGATTATGGCATTTAAAGCAAACATTTTTTATAAACTACTAATATCTACCCTGACAAATAAGGCTGAAATACAGAGAAAAAAAACCCAAAACCCAACTGTCAGAAGATCATATGCTCCATAGTACCAGTCAAACTTTCAAGGTACTTATTTCAGCCTCAAAATCTACTCTTCTACATATGTCAGATAGACTGAAGTATCATTTCTTAGAAGAAAATCTCTAAAAAAGCTGTAAATGAAAGCAATAGTTATTGGAGCATACATGTGAAGCTTTCTCCTGCTTTTGAACCATCATTCTTCTAGGCACGTGTAGCATGTGGATCAAGGACTGATGAACTCACAACTTTGAAGGAAATATCTGTAAGTCTGTTTTGAGTGTTATTTGATAATTATTAGGGCTACTTGACAGTAAAAAAGTTCTCTCCTGATGAGCTGGCACACCTGCCTTAACTGTAGCTCACAGGTACATGTTGGAAATCACTCAGAGAGACCCGATTCTATCCTGTATAGCCACGCATGGATTCTCCAAGGACAGTGACATTTCTTGTCAAATGAAGGTGAAATGGATTCTAGTTCTCCAGATACTCCTGTTTTACATCCAAAATTACTGCCTTTAAATTTCTGGGTAAACCTGATACCAGAGTACAAGAGAGACATGAACATACTGGAGCAAGTCCAGCAAAGGGCTACAAAGATGATAAAGGGATCAGAGCATCTGAAACACAAGGAGAGGCTGAGACCACTGGGATCGTTCAGCCTGGGAAGGAGAAGGCTCGGGAGGGATCTTATCAATGTGTGTGTATAAATACCTGATGGGCTGATGGGGAGAAAAGATGACAGAGTAAGACTCTTCAGAGTTGTACCCAGTGAAAGCACAGCAGGCAACGTGCACAAATGGAAATGCAGGCAATTCTACTTAAGCATATGTAAACCCTTTTTTTATTGTAAGGATGATCAAGCACTGGAACCAAAGTTGTGGAGTCTCCATCCTTGGAGATATTCAAAACCCAGTGAACATGTCCCTGAGCAGCCTAACCTTGCTTTGAGCAATGGGGTTGGACTCAACAATCTCCAGAGGTCCCTTCCAACCTCAGCTATTCTCTGTTTCTACGATTCTGCAAGATAAGACATTGCAGATGGCTAAGACAAGCAATTGAGTAGGAGACAGGGAGATGGATTTGCACAAGTTTTAACTAGTAAGAAGCTGTGATAGACTACCTTCTTTCTCCAAACCTCTGGTAATTTATGCCTTTCTGCCTTCTCCTCATTCCCCTGCATGTTCATATTCATAACATGAATGCCTTGGTGTTTTTTGTATTTTAGAATAGAAACATAGTTTTTTTAAAAAAAAAAAAATCATTTTCCTTAGTAATTAGTCACACAGTTTTAAAAATGCAAAAAATTTATAAACAATAACAGCTTTTGCAGTTTTTTCCCAGTTTGGTGGCACTCAGTTAAAACTCCTCCTACACATAGACTGCGTGCCATGTATCATGCTGATTTGGGATTTTAACATTTTATTTCTAAAAACGTATCAAAGAAGATATAAACAATTCATACAGTATGTATTTTTCCATCAGGGCCTATAAAATACACGTTTTTACCTTCAATATAATAGGATCAGCTCATTAGGCTCATATTCTGTAAACAGCTTGGAAATGTATACCAAACAAGTCAGTGGAAATTCATACCCAGAAGCAGATGGTGAGAATAGCAAAGCTAAGCAAAGGAGGCTTAATTGCAAATTCTATCCAACTAAGCAAAACGGTGGTACTCTACATTTGCAGGCATTTTCTTCAGAAAGGAACCCAATGCATCAACATGCAGGTTGAGGCAGGGGAGGGCACTTCTGTGTCATTCATCAGGCCAATGACTACTTGGAGAATCGCCACCAATTAAACAGTATTCGTGTACAGTTGGCACCAACTTCACAGTACTGCATGCTACGTAAAATTTTATGGCTTGTTGTCTTGCCAAAAGCAACACATCTAATGTTTTTTCTGTTAAATTAAAAATCAACAAGAGATTTAAAGTTGGCCTTCTACAACATGACAAGTAATTCAATTTACTCTGGTACAGTTCTCATTTAGAATGAGCCAAATTAACAGTGCCTAGACAAGGTATGTGAGAAATAAAGTCACACTATTATAAAGTTTTTATTTTTCTCTACTTCTTCTCTACCTCTTAATATTCAAAAATGGAGAGAGGAGCAAAAATCTTTTTGTCACCAAAAGGAACACTGACGAAAGAAAATTGCATTTCATCCCTGAAAACAATGGTACAGTCACTATAATAATCTTCATTACAGTCTTTTCCTGAGTGTGTGAGCATTTATTTCAGTTGCGGCAAGATTTCTTTGCTTTAGCTGATGATTTCATTGATGTAATTCACTATTTAATATGACTAAATTAGATACCTGTAGAAAGTGAGGACAACTCTAAGACTTGGTACCATATATGTCCAGAACCCAGTATTTCACTACTTTTGTTAAAGTTTCAACATAAGAAAAAATAAACCACATCTTTTTCAATAGTCAGGAGTCAGAGAAATGTCAGCAATGGACAAGGTACAGTTTTCAGAGAGGGATTCCCAATTTTCAAATTTAGTATTAAAATATAAAATTCTCCCGTGGAAGAAAAGTTGTATCAGCTTTCATAACAGCTCAGTCATGATGCACTAAAGTTTACTTCTTACTCTTTCAAAGCCATATGAAAGTAAGTTTCCCATTAAATTTCTTACAGTATCCCATTTTATCTTCTATTACAAGCCAATAGGGGTTTTGAGGAAAAGATTGCTTTAAGAGCCTCAATAATATTATCACCAAACATGAGAGACAATATCAATTTCCTGAGGGCCTCCAATAAAAGAGCCATTGTTTAAGCAGCAGCAGAGAAAAAAAAACAAAAAACCCAAAGAGATACAAATGTCACATTGAGAACTGTTGCTTGTTACCTTCTAGGCGCTCCATCCTCGTGTGGTTGAATAATCACCACTTTTACTGTCACTGATGTACGTAAAAGATCAATCATTTGTTCATGAGTCAAAGTTGCCACAGCCACTTTACAGATCTCAACCAGGCGGCTCCCTTGCCTTAGGCCTGCCTTCCATGCAAAACCAAAGGGCTCCACGTCTGCCACTATCCCTTCAAAGTTCACGTGGAATCCAAGTTGGCCCAACCCATTCCTCCGCAGGGTCATTTCTGTGGTTTCACATCCTCTGGTCACTATCTAAAGAAGTATCAGATTGTTAATGCTATTGTCAGGACAGCCACTTCTTTGGACAAACAAACAGGTTTGTTTTCAAACACTATAAAGCCATGTATGGCTTGACATTAAATATCTTTAATATACTAATACTAAATTATTTTAACATTTGTGGTTGAATGAAGGTTTCTGCATAAAACAAAATGAACAAAACATTTCACAATGCTGAAAATCTTACATCCCCAGAGCAAGCAGCTGACCGGTATCAAGTTCCTTCCCCCTTACCCAACATTAACACAATACCATTTATAGTTTATTGAAAACTTAACAGCTGCTTTAGTTTCAAAACACAAAGCAAACAAAATGCTGTCCTGTCAGTTACTTCATTCTTGTTGGCTGACTGACTGCAGGTGTGCAGGCATTTTTTTATTCTATTAGACAGTATTAAAAAACTTGAGCTATAACATGAGCCAAATTGAGTGAAGTGCTTCAGTTCTAGGAGCTTTTCTTCCTCAAGAACACAGCAATGAAGATAATTTTGATTTATTTTGCCTTGTAGTCAGATTCCTAACTACCACCATCTCCAGTGTGGACATCACTAAAATTGGTAAGAGCTTTCATGTCACTGGGAAATATAGAAACAAAAAAGTTATTTTCTTCACCTTCAAGGAAAATGTAATTCTGTCATTATACAGAGTAGCCAAAATCCTTCAAATTCAGACTTTGCTAGGCAGGCTCATTTCTATATACTATGTAACAAGTACTCAACAGTTTTGCCTAGTAAAAAATAATCATACAATAGTGTGTATGCTGGGATACTGCACCAGACTCAGAATGCCAAATTCTAGTCCACATTACAAGGTAAGTTTAAGAGTTACCCTAACATTCCCTCCTGTCAGTGTCACAAAACCAGTATGTATTTTAGCTCCATTAGTACAATTGGAACAAAAACTTAACCACTGTGAAACAACATTATCAAAAGTCTTTGTTCATAATGCATATCATTCAAAGATCTCACAGTGCTTTATAACACTCCAGCAAGGCAAATATCTGTCCTTTAAGGACGCGTATGTTATGATACAGTTCAAGGGATCTTCCCAAGGTCACGCTGCATTAAGAGGAGTTCTACAGTGCACCTTGTACCACAAAGGCGTTCACGCTGTTGATGGTTGCTTTTAGCGTGCATTACAAAGATGCACACATTACTCAACTTCAGGCATCTAATTCAAGGTGCTTAAGTTAAGAGGCTACTGTCCTGTGTAGTCATTTATATAGGACAGGTCTTTGCAAAGATTGTTTTATAGCTTGAGCTTAATTCAGGAGGCTATTTCTGAAGAGTTATTCTCCCCCTCCATTGCCTACTTTTTGGTACCTTAGTGAGTTTTACAGTGCTATTGCCTTTATAGAATATTTCTATATGGATATCTGTCCCTCATCAGAAAAAATTAGAACTTGCACACATGAGAACAAAGTGCCACAAAACCATGAGTTATTGTAAGTTTGCTGATCTGAGGGAGATGGTCCATGCTCATGCTTTCAACCTGCGATAAACCCAAGGTAATGAAATACAGTTAGCCCTCATTCATTACAGGCTAATCTTCATTGAGCTGTGAAACACTGGAGAAAAATCTTGCAGGGATCTCATAGATGATCTGAGAACCATTGCCTGGCAAATTTAGGCTGCTTAAACTGTAGCACTTTGACTTCATAAATGTTCCAGTTATTTCTGAAGATGTAGGCTTCAAAGTTAAAAAGTGAATGTCATTCTTGAGATGTCCAAAACGTACTCTGGAGGTTTTGTTCACAAAATCGTGTTCTGAGTCTTCCTATCAAACAAAGCAGCTATTTCCTTTGTCATTATTTAGCTCAGAGTTTTTGGTATCTTTTAGAA
Source organism: Aquila chrysaetos chrysaetos (assembly GCF_900496995.4). Taxonomy (NCBI): domain Eukaryota; kingdom Metazoa; phylum Chordata; class Aves; order Accipitriformes; family Accipitridae; genus Aquila; species Aquila chrysaetos. The sequence continues at coordinate 31,833,628 of NC_044016.1, read as the reverse complement.
GCTTTCCATTTTAAACAGAACTTTCTTTTGTGCTTATAACTGTGCATACAGTATTAAGAGCTATAAGGTATGCTGAAAGCACTAAGCTTTAACTCTTTTTTTTCCAGCTCTGAGGTTCATCTTCAGTCACAAATAATTTTCAACAAGACTTTCCTCATTTATGAACTGGATAAGTGAAAATGAAATTTTCAGCTCTTCATTAGTTTCCCTACACTTCTGTCACAAGTTTCTAAAATATATACAGTATTTAGTCATGCAGTGAAAAGAAGAACATGCTATGAGAGTCAGGAGCTCAGCTGAGGGATGGAATTTTATCCTTATGAAATTACATAATATTGTTGGGGGGGGGCAGACACCTCTTTATCATTATGTCACAATTATAGACTACTGCAGAATGAATGCACCAGCCAAAATATATGGATTTTCCCAACTCAAGAGCACTCAAAATCTCTTCAAGTTAGTTAAATATTCAAAGGTTAAAAGAGAAGGAAGATAAACATTCCTGCCAAAGATTCATCTATTCCCAATGGAAAGGATTCCAGGAGATCAAGTCCTCCACAGGTATATCCCCTGAAAGGTGACACTGCACGTTACATAGTAATGTCACATAAAACATAGTACTGCTCCACTTCAAAATAGGTCATTCTGCTTACTTGGTTGCCGTTTCACCGAACTCATGGCTGTGCATGAACTAAGAGCTGGCTTCTCTGAATGCACTTAATGCAGATGAAATTAAAAGCCAGAGATCCTCTAAGTCCCATGATGAAAGTGAAGAGTTTTTTAGTATACAGGCTTCTAAGGAAATTTTGCCGACTCAGATTCTTGCCTAAAGATCCATTCAGGGTTTTAATTTAATTTTATATCACTCTGCCATTCTCTGTTACCCTAAAGGTCAGAACCACTGCTTTTTCTGCCTTCAAACACAGCTCGCCAAGTTAATCTATAGTTCGCTTTTGCTGCTCTTTCTACTTTATATCACTAGATATTCTCCCCCACAAACACAGATCTGACTCTAGACTGACAAACCCCACCTCTTTTTTTAGTCCTGAACTGTTTCTTTTGGTTCAAACCAAAATTACAGTCTCAGCTTTTCACATCTTTGCTTTATCTGAATATTCAGATAGGTTTCCTATTCATCTGTATGATTTAAAACCAGGCAATAAAACGTAGTTATTTCTTTGACAATCTCCTTTAGTAACTGCAACATTTTACTCACTGGTTTTAAGAAATGTTTTTAGTAGTGACTGAAAAGGGTTAATCATTTGGTCACTGAAGTTTAATATTATGTCACAATTTGAGCTTTCATCTTTAGCATCTGCTGGCACATGTGGTTGTTGACCTTAGCTGCATTCTGAGTCACTTAAAAGGTTTTTAAAGGATGCATATGAAGTGTGGAATCAGAGATTTAAATACTTTTTAGTGGTTGTAATGGTCACCTCTGAGCTTCTATATCAAAATGTATATAATGACTGTTTAGAAAGCATTCAACATCATAAAACAACTAGGGAACAATATTAATATGCAGCTTTCAAAACAGAGGAAGAAGCACGGAAAAAAGGAGAAAAATATGAGGTAAGAAACAGGAATGAAAAAAGTTTCAAAACAAGTAATGACAGCTAATTTTTTTAAGCACTGTGAAAGTTGGATAGGTGGCAGCAAAAGAGAGAAGGTGGCCAGAGTTCATTGGAATAGATACTTGAAGCTAATATTCAGTTAACTTGGCAGTAACTGATGCTAAATTTGTGAGGCTTAAAGCCATTTTGACATTATTTAACTCAAAATCTGACCATAAAAAAGAAGAAGTATTCAAGTAAATATAACCATTTTGTGTTTTTAATTACTGAATTTTAAAGATCTATCCTCAGCAACTGGGCTATTTCCATGTTTTGTAAAACTAAAGTAGTAAAAAACAGCAAAAGGAATTGTCATCACTGATGACAGCATTAAGTTTTCACTGGAACTTTGAATCTTGTTTTCCATCTAAGCAATTTATACAGTTCATTTAGCAATACTTCACAGGAGTGTACTACATGTACACTATTTTTCAGAAGGGAAATATCTGTCTAAGGAAAGGATAATATAACAGTGGCAAGAAGAGTTTAAAGACATTCATCTATTGAAAGATTAATTGTACTTTGGAAGAAAAAGGTTGTTATTTAGAGCATGATATTGAGCAATGCTAACTAAACGTGACTGAAGAACTACAGAGGCCCTAAAACACCAGCTGCAATCCAGCTGTTCCAGTGTGATAACGGTAAGCGTAATGATTTCTTTTCAGTACCGGGCTTTCTAATAGAAACAAAACTGAGACCATCTAGATCACTTAAATTACGATCAAAGGGTGAAGCGTAACCACATGAAGTAGATGCATCAGCACTTTTACCTTGGAGCTCCTGTCTGTTCATTTGTACTGACTGAAATAGTTACAGGACAGTTGTGCTAATAGGGTCATCAAGCATCTGAAAAACTTTATCCAGTCAGCTGTAAAAACTGGCTTTAATTGCTCTAGTTTTCTTTACTTCCTGCAGTTGCTCAGTATAGAGGAACAAATCAGCAGAATCACTTATACAAATTTTTCTGCTAATATTCACAAAAAGTCCAAGTGAGTATATTTTACACATTCAGATTTTGTATATTTTTAAATTAAGGTATATTTCTACCTACGAAAGTGTGATTTGAGAACAGGCTACAGCAAGAGAAGACAAAAGCTTAGCCTTTCAATCCTGATTTCAACACTGAAACCATCCATGGCCTTAGGTGAATCTATCAGATTATTGGTATCAGATTCCTGATCCCTGAAAATGGGTTGATAACACTTATCTCATACACTGTTGTGAGGATTATTGTTTGTAATGCTCTCTGAAAGCACTCCCAAAGTATAAACGTAGGAGATTTTTAATTGTATCTCAAAGAAGATGGAGACAAGTAACACTTCATAAAAAATTTGGAATTCCAGTTTAGAAACTATACTTACTTCAAGCCTTTGAACAATTTCTCTGATGTCTTCAGTACAATTATCTGCTGCAGACAGAAGAATACATTCTCCTCTTTCATAAAATATTTTGATGCTCATTAATCCAGACGTCCATCCAATAACATCTCTGCAGGAGCAGTTAAACACAACATTTTTTGATTCCTTTTCAATCAACATGATAAACTCATTGGAGATTCCAAGGAGACATTCAATGTCAGCAGACTGGCCAAAATCTCGTGCAATCACATTCCACATAATTGCTCCAACACTGAATAGATGTGCATCTTTCCTTGGTTTCACTTTTTCCTTTTTTTTTGCCCCCAAAGTAATAAAGCTAAACTTTGCTGAAGTATCCACTGTAGCTGTGGTAACAAAATTTTCTGCCAGATCTTTCAAGTATTCTTGACGTGTCCTTGTGGCCATGGCTCGAAATTTTTCTGACTTATGTGCCGCGTTTTCAGCATTAATAACTTTGGCTAAAAGGAAGTCCCTAAAGACTGCTGATTTGGGGAAAGTTACTCCTTTGGGAATGGGTGGACCAAATGGAGGTACATCTTTTGATCGTGAAACACCAACACTGGAAATAGAAAGAAAAAAATACAATGGTTAATTCCTTAAAAAAAAAAAAAAAAAGATCGGATGATAAGCAGAACTGTGATCTGTGCAGTCCATTTACATAGCTGGGTTTAGCTTTGACATGTCAATTTTCAGACTTTTTAGACACATCCAATAAAAATGATTGGGTTGTCTGTTTTAAAATGGCTTTTTTCTTATAAATATATGAAAGACTTTATGGATGTATCTTACTAACACAAAAAATATCAAGGATGACTTCTTAGGGTGTCACTGCCTCCTTTCGTTAATGGAATAAATATCAGAATGCTTTGTGAGACTTAAATGAGAGAAGTATTTTTAAAAATTCTATTTTTTATTTAAGTCTGTATCATTTTCAGCTGTCACTCAGTTGCATGATCTTAAAACTAAGAAATGTATATATAGAAACAGAATTTATTTTAATCCTCAGACATTTTGCTACAATGAAGTGTGAAGACAAAGTATTGGTGTCAAATGTGTCTATAATGGGAGCATTCTGCACCTGTTTAAGTTGCCTACTCTATTTTCATAAAATTTCAGAATACCTGCAGTTCTTGATATGGATAGTTCACAACAAGATGTAAAAGGAATAGGAATATTTTCTCATTTACACAATTGATATCTACATAATGTATTTCAACTGAAAAAGATTTCAAAATATTGTGTGACCTACATAGAACTACTACTAGTTTGACTGAAACGCAGTCACATTTGGGATCACAGACAGACATCATTTAGTAGTAAGAAATATGTAACTTATGAAATATCACATATTATTAAACACAAAAGAGCTACTGAAACAAAATTAAGTTCTAAAAGACAGCAATATGACCTGACCTCATGACGTACTTTAATTTCATTGTAAACAATGAATAAATAACATTTATACATGCTAAATCTGCACCATTATGCTTCAAGTACTTATCATTATTTGCACAATTCCCAATCAGTTCAAAACTACGCTTCCACCCTGGCTACCTTGCTAGAATTCATGATCCAGTAACTTAAATGTGAGAGTTATGGTCATCTGAAATTTGAGATGTTTTTATACTCCCCAAAAGTCCTCATTCATGTGCTTAAAGGTCATGATTCATCCCGGTGTCATATTGTCATCATACTCGGGGATTTATACAGGTTAATAGCCTTCTAAAATACTTTATTTTAAATCACTTTGAAAAAGGAAATGTGCAATACAAATTATAAATTAATTTCTATTGCTATGTCTGCAAATCTTATTTTTCACTGACTTATTATATCCCCATTTTCTGCCCATAAGTCAGCAACACAGAGTTCTGCATATACCCATTTAAGTCCACAAACTCTGCCCCATAACTCTAGATGTGTGCAAGGGAGACATTGGGGTTTCAAACTCACAGAAAATGTAGCAGAAATTTTAAAACTGTATACACAGTATCTCTAGAAAATACCAAACTGTTAGAAGAGGCAGTGCCATTGTAGTCTTAATAACAAACTTAAACAGTTATAAGGCTCTACTCACCTATAGCACACATTTTCAGTGCAAGGATTATGCACTTTGACTATGACAAATACATGTTGAAAGTGGGAACGAATATTTTTTGGAGTAAAAGGAAGTGCTCCTGGCTCTTGGAAGACAATGGTAACTATATCATTTCCTATATGTCTTTTCCTTAGCAGCTAGACAAGAAACATGCATTGAAAAATTAGTTATAAAAAAATAGTCACAGTTTCTTCATTTTAGCAAAAAAATCCCCAAACCAAAATAAATGAAGCTTAACTTTTCAGAAATAACTTTTAATTAATCATATCCTGGATAGCTACAGATAAAGGATATTGGACTGAACTGCAAAAAGATAGGGAAAGGAAACTGGGCTAAGTTCACAAAAATACTAGTGCGTTCTCTCGCATCCCCACACTAGTTCTGCATAGTTTCTGCTCATTTCTCTTTTATTCTATAAGAAAAATATATTTCTCTTACTTTAGTGCATCATGTTAGTAATAAAAAAAAGTTACATCACTTTACATTTCTTACTATCCAAAGAACTGTATGTCAGTTCCCTCTCTACAGTGTAATATTTGCTTCTATATCAAAAATATAATACTGCTTTTCTTTCTCAATGAACCTTCCTTTTCCATGTTGCATTTTTATTAAACATTGTCCTTAATATTATGAGCTTAATTTTTTTAAAAAATAGATTATCATTAATACTTATCACAAATTTTAACAACTGCAGTTTGAGGAACAGAGCTGAGGCTCATGGAGAAACAATAGCTATTAGAAACTCATTAATCAAATACTTATTCTTGTAACTGGTAGTTATTATCATCAAAATATATTTAAGGAATAATTTAAAGTATTAAATCACTGTTACAGGCTAAAACTTAATAAAAACTACAAAACATGTCCAGAAATAAGGGACCACTTCTCTCTCTCCCAAAATAACCCCCAACAAAACAACACAGTAAAATGATGTTCACTTTCCTCACGGAAGTATATTGTATCTCTCAAATTTTTTACACTCTTTTCTTAAATACCTTTGCTTATAAAACATCCATGTATATTACCAGATGGAAAAAAGCAGTCTAGGATGTGCTACATTTTAAATATCCACCCAAAGTCTGCCAAAGACCTTGCATTGTCAACTGATAAAGCATACAGACACTTAAAGCTTTACCTTAGTTCATGTGTAACTAAAAAAGGATACAAGAATAAATTTATTTGAAAACTTTATGACAGAACAAGTAAAAATTTCTCTATCGAGCTGATTTTACAGAACATAATCTTTCTAATAAAAGAGTATTTGCTTGTATTTTCTCAGTTCCATCAAAAGTTAATATGTCAGCTACCAACAAAAAGCGCAAAGTTGCACATGATAAAGCCTGAGACCCATAAGTATGTTTCATTACATCTCCTAAAATAACACAAAGATTGGTATTCTAAAGGTAGTTAGAAAGGCCAAAGCCTCAATTTTAAAGCACTCAGTATATCTATATTATTTCAAACATAATCAAAATCCCAAATGCAGATAAAAGAAATAAGACTTCTGATGAAACTTTAAAACAGAACATAATATTTGGTATAAGTCATGTGGCTCAGTCAAGTTTTCAGGTTTTTAAGACTAAAATCAAAATAACTGGCTTTGAGCAATTTAAGATATACATCCTGTTATGTACAAATTATAGTAGAAGTACACTACATGGAACTGATCACAGAACTAAGTATGTCAGGTATACTTTAATTTGCTGAGCCATACAATTAGATCATAGTAGTGAAGCACAAGTTTATGTTTAGAGGCTATTATTATCTCACAGGTTGGAATTTACACCTCAGTTAAATTTGTAAGAAACCTTCCAATTATAAGGTACGAGGTGATTCATTTCTGCTTTTGTTATATAACTAACTGCCCAATTACTCTTTCTTGCTATAGTGGTTCACGCCTATGCCTATACATTTCCACAGAGCAAAATTACAAAAATTAGAAAGCAACATCCTGTTTAAAGTTATATTTATTTCTCAAGACAATCACTGTTTTCAAGAATATTTTCTGCTTTTGTAGTCCTCTTTAGGAGGTTCTGCTTGCCATCATAGGTGGCTTAAGCGAGAATAGCAGTCACTTAATACGAGGTAAGTTTTAGAAACATTTGAAATTTTACTAGCAAAAATAGTCTTTTCAGAATTATGGCAGTTCCCATATCCTATCTCTAAACTATTTTTCAAGAGCTTAAACCTCTAAGAGGCACAAAAATAGGAAACAGGAAGTCAGGTCATCATTTTTAAAAACCTTACCAAGCTTGCAGAGATCTTAGTGACTTCTTCAACATTTTAAAATAAAAGCAGTGTAACACTCTTATAAATAACTGTCATGCATAAGTGGTCAGTGCACTTCAACACAATGCAAGGCAAAGCACAGTTGTGGCTGTGCGCAGAGTATCATAATGCAAAGAACTTGGAAAGGGGAGAGAAGTAAACTGGAAGATGGAAAGAAGTGCTCTGGATAGGATAAAGGAATAGGAAAAGAATAAAGTATTGAATGGAGAAGAAGGAGGGAACACATACTTCCCTGGGAAATGTGAGATAAGGATAGCATACTGAAAATGAAAAAGGAATTGAAGGAAACCGGAACTAAGCAAAAAGATTTATAAGAAACCCTTTTCTAGTTTCCATCCTATAACCTAGATTTTCCTCCCAACTTTTACCTCCTAGGGGTTTTTTTTAGGTTCTCAGTTTCCCCTTCCTCTCCCATTTTGAGGTCTGCTCAGATTTGGGGTTTTGGGGGGTTGTTGTATTATTTTTTTTTTTTTAATCTGCCTTTCTAACATATTCTAAAGAGTCTCATGCCAATGCAGAGCACAATAGGAACACTCAACAGGGTGCACAGATTACAGAGGATTACTTACAGTAAGGAGACATCAAACACACTTTGACATCGTTCTAGTATCAGTCTAAATTGGCACGGTAGAATTTGAAAATGAACCCAATCAAGTACAATAAGCAACCAAGAGGAAATCAGTGAAGTTTTATGTAAGAATACAAGACAAGCAAAGGGCAGTCCAGTAAGGAAAATACGTTAGAAAAGCAGAATCCATTAGATTAAAATCTCAAAGTTAATATAGCTTCTATTATTTGGTATAAAGAATTTTAACTACTCAATTCTTAATTTTCAGATATGCATCTCTGAAGAAAAGTACTGTCTTAAAACTTAGCATATTTACAGGTTATGCCCAGCCATAAAAATCTACCCACTTCTGTGGAATTTTAATTACCTAGTCAAACTGCGAAACAACAAGGAATTCTTGTTGCAATAGCAGTGAAATATATTCTTTGTTCAATTAAATGATGAAATGTTAAGAGTGAAATAAGAAAAACGTCAAACTTATTTTAGTACATTTCTAAAATAAGTGGTTTCAAAAGTTTTATTTTCAATTTTTGTTCTTAAGCAGTACCAAAACCAGAAACAAAGGGCAAAAGATATTTCATCAGATCTGGTTAAACTGAGTTTGGTATAACCACATGTCTCATTATCCCAACCATTTTAACAGTAGCTTAAATTCAACAAGTTTATTTCATAATTGCATATCTGTTTCATTTTTAAGTTTTCATCAAACCAGATGAAAACCAATTATTTGAACTGATTTGGATCAATCAGCTCTGACCATGTGTACACAAGCAGACTGCAAATGTGTGAATGGGAAACTTGCAAGGGAATGATTTGGAAAGGGACGTTGCAAAGGTAAAGTTTAAAGGGGAAAGCCTTGAACTATGGTTTGAAGAAAAGGCCAGTAAAGGAAAGAAAACTGGCCACACCAGGGCTGGTAGTCTTTTCTGTCCTAGGGAAGGAGCAGCTGACTTGAAAGTTCCCAGCCTATGTTGCAGCCAAAGTGAAAATTACCTTGCTTTTTGGATCTCCTGCTGGCTCTAAAACTAGAGGGATGTCCTGATCAGGGACCAAGCAGGGCGTAGTTATGTCCTGGAAGAAGCAACAAACAATTCTGGTGTGGCCTATTTTTGGCTCACAGGTATTTGGAAGCTAAGCAATGCTTAGTGCTTGCTCATTGAAGGCTGTAGTCCTAGATGAAGAGTGACTCAATACCTTGCCCAGTCATTACCAAACAAGGGACATAGGGATAGGATGCAGTAACCTCATTGCCAGTACATACACAATATGCTAGCAAAAAATAACTATTGAATGGGGGTCTTCATTGCTAACATAACCTAAAAGGAAAATTACCATGGGGTCTAACTTCCCCTTGCTTGGGTATGTGGAGTTAGTGAGCCAAACCCTGAAGAGACAAACAACATTCATATTCCACAGCACCTGTAAGTCTCTCTCTGTCTTGAGCACAACTGATGCAACTGCATCTGTGGTCTTCAGCATCTAAAGTGTCTCAAGGAAAAAGACCTAATCGAATTTTATCCTAGCTTGTGAGAAATAACACTGTTGATACATTTCATAGTTCAGTATGTATTTTGGAACTAAACAGTAATAGGAGAAAATTAAACAATGATTACAGAACCCTTTTGCACATTAAGGCTGGCTAAATTCTGGTCATTTGGGTGCACTTGTCACATTTCATTAAGAAAGTGTCCATGCTGTGCAAACACTGCTAGATTCCAGCACCTAAAAAAATAATGTGGTGGGTCTTCAGATAGGCATGCTACTTGAACTTGGAAAACTGCCACATTATTTTGATCCCAAGAAAGGCATGAATAACAACATAGTGCTTTACTAAATATTGAACCTGTTAAAGTGACAATGATGAGAGCTTACTACAACACTGTGGAAAGGGACTGCTTGTTGCTGGGGAAAATCATGAAGTTAAAATTGGAAGATTTTGCTATACACAAGAATTGGCACCTGACTATAAAGAAAGACGCATAAGGATATTATGAGAATGAAAGGAAGGCACAGGAAGAAGTGAAAGGACAGTGATAGGAGGTGGCTGAGCAACACAGGAGTGAAGTTGACAAACAGCAAACAATCATGAAAACTAGCGGATTGTGGCGAGAGGATATCCTGTTCTCACAAACAAGGGAAAGTCATGAAAGACAACAAAAGTAATAAACTCCAAGTAAGGCCATATTTACTGTCAGTGCCTGTGATTAGCCATGCAAATATTATTTTTTTTTCCTTTTAAGGCAAGCTCATTCGGTGTATTATATCTTCTTAACAGTGTACAGTTTTCCCTATTTACATGTCCTTTCCAGTCAAAGAGTATTATGACTGATTACAGACAGAACAACTCCTAGTGCGTTTACTAAATTACACCTTATCACAATACAGGATTAAGTGAAAGTTTAGAGAAGTGAAGCAATCTCAAATCAGTGATGATGATCCTCTACCTTGATTCCTAGCTATTGGCACAGTTGAGTGTGTGATATAGCTGAACATTCTGTCTTCTGAAAGCCACACATTTTAAGATGTGAGTCATCTAAACATTCATATTATTCATATGGTGAAGAGTTTCTGCCTTTTGATTCTTAATTTAGTTTCTTTAAACCACATCTAAATCCTAAGTGTAATGGAGTAAAATTTGCAGTTGTCTTAACTGTTCACTTGAAACAGTTCTTCAAACAGTTCATAACATTATGCACTGACTATTTAAAACACATAAATACATTATATACTTTCTTCCATTTCAGTTTTCATTTATCCTTTCTCAAGAATTTTAATCATTTTCCTTTATCTTTTTTTTGCTGCCTTGACACATCTCTTTTCCTTCCCACAAGACCTATTGATGGGGTAGACATGAAAGATACAACTCACATATGGTTTAACAACCAGTAACCATCTTTTGTATGCTGTTCAAAAAGAAAGTGAGATAGTGTCTTTTTTTCATTACAACCCTCCAAAATGACTGAAATCTTTGTATCTTGCATGGCAATGAGAGAATATTCTGAAACTAACTAAATAAATCCAACACTTATTTCTGCAGACCTAGAAAAATGCAGAGTGGCAGCGCAGAAAGTTACGAACTATCATCAGTCTGACCAATGAGCAATTCTACCACTTTTTTTTTGTTTTTTAAGTGTTAATGTTGATATATTATACCAAATGTGCTTGTACTTTTTTTATTCAGTTGCAAGAAATATTTGAGACAGGCAAGACAGAGTAACCTTCCTGGTGCACTGCACACTTTGGATGCTGTGCTGTTTTTTAGCCATCCTTAATGCTTTAAAGATATCCTGAATTATTACATAAGCAAAGGGAATACTCCAGAAATAAAATAAGTACACTGCAGTTTTCTGTCTTCACAAGCAGACACCTTGAAGGATAAAGTTAAGCATTTATTACTAAGCTGTCACATTAATAAACATTTCAAGATCTGTAATATAAGGATTAAGTGGAATTGTTTAAAAAAATCTTATTACATGCATATTTTAACCATCAGACTATTTTCAAGCTTCATTCCATTCAATGTTTAAAACATACATAAGATGTAAATCCAGTCCAAACTGAAAATAACTCATTCACCACAGGCAACATTACGTTTTAATAATATCATGATATGGGGGAGATAGGATTTTTATATTATATAATTCAGGAACTTATCCTATGAGATTTCTAATGCCTTACAATATTTCAAGAAAAAAATAAAATACAATTGAGTCATACTTCATATAAAACAAATCAGTTTTAAAACAGTATTACTTTTAAAAAAACCCCTCAATCTCAAATATTTATAGTGTAAAATTACAATGAAAAGTTAAAAAACATACCTGTTGCCTGTTACTGGGCATGTATGGAAGCATTGTTGATACATGAAACATTAACTCATAATCTTTATAGGTAGTATAGAGGGAATGAGTTCCTGTTGAATCAGCTGAAAATGGATTTAATTGCAAGAAGGTCAGTAAAATAGAACATTCATACTACTTTTTAGGACACCACTCTTCACATGCTATGATTTAAATCTATTAATGCAATTTAAAACCTTTTTCAATAGAACAAAACCAGTTTGCATCAGCTAAAGATCTACTCTTTAGTTTCATATTATGACATAGAAGGGTCCTGTAAGAAATTGCCCAAAGAGTTTGCTATCTATGAGGCCTAAATGATCTAATTTTGAATATATTGGCATTTCACAACAAAAAGAACAATCACTTAGCTACTTGAGAATAGTTTTATATAATAAATATTTTCATTATTTAAAACATTAATAAGGACAATTGACTAATCCTATACTTTACCAAAAATAAACTGACAATGCTACTCCAAATCTGACATTAAAACACATATCGCAGATCAGACATTTTTAAAACATGAAATATGTACATAATACATTGTAGTACAATGTCAAATAATTTTATTGGGAATTTTCAGAACTTTAAAAATTATTAAAATACATTTCATATACAATATGACTTAATATTTTTATATATTTTATTTAGGAAGTTTATAAATAGGGATAGCATTTCAGAATGTTTACAGCAAATTAGATGAGTTTTACTCTGTAGTTATAAATTAATCCTTTTTATTCACCTTCTTTAATATGTATGGATTATTTAAGTAAGTACAATTAACTTTAAAGCAAGAGGTTGCAAACACACTATTGAGTCAAGACAACTATCAATTTTTCTTCTCTTTTTCCATGTTCACTCATCTTTTAATCCAGTTTTTTATCATCTACACCAATAAATGTTCTCCTGCACTCTCTTCCACACACTGTTTAAGGTTTGGGGGGTTTGATTTCTTTTAAATAGTAATTGTTTTCCAAATAGAAATCGATTGGCCATGTTAGTTCTCCGGTTAAAAGTATATAAACATACACTTAAGTATAAAATTCAACAGTAACAATACTGTATCTGCAGTCCTAAATCTGAAAATATCTATGTGCGTGTATAATTTTGAACACATTCATATTACAACTGGCTTTATCAGTTATGTTTGTACAATAATAAAATTAAGTTCATTTATTAATATTGATGTAATATAAATTACACTTACATAAGAAATAGGAGCATAATTTCCACTGAAGTTTCTTACTTAAGTGTTACTAAAAAAAAGCAAACATTATTGCACTCCTCTATTTTAAAATCTTTGTTGAAAATGTAATTCCATTATAACCTTTCCATGGCATTTTAGAAAGACAGAGTTTTGAAGAGATAGAAGGGAATAAATTATATTGTGAAATGCAAGTATCTGCCTAAACTACACTGATCTCAGCAACCCTACTCCCTGACTCCTTTTGCAATTAGATATTAAATAAAGCCAAATTTTCTTGAACAGATATTGCACAAAACAGTCCCTTTAAATACTTATTACCAAAAGGCAGATTCCTTACCCTTAAATCAATGCTTTCCTAATACAACATCCTACTTAGTTGAATACTTTTGATTTAGCACCTGTCTGGAAATGAGCTAGCAAGTTTTTCTTCTGAAATTTAGTCCCTTACACTAAGCAAGCTGAAATCTTCTAACTCAACAGATGCTTCACTGAACACCTACTAAAGGCCCACTGTGATTAAATTTACATAACGGTTGCTACTACAAACATTACTCTGCTGACAATTTTAGTGGAAAAAAAAAATTGTATCTGGGCTGACATTTTTGCACCTCATTCCTTTCTGAACATTAGTTTTATTTCACAAAGTTTGAGAAAAATTGGCTAAATTTCTTTTTTTTTTAGTTATGAAACATTGCTGCTCTTTTGCAGAAAAGCACCTTTTACCAAATGAAGTGAAACAGCACTATTCCTCTGTAGATATAAAATTGCAACGTTTCCTCAATTTCTTTCACCTTCATTTCTCTCTTTACAGGTATAAGGAAATTAAATGCAAACATAATCCAATTTGCCCATAATATAATCCATAATGAAAGTCTGAACATTACAAATGAGAATATTAATGTTCCAATAACAACATTCTAATTCCTCATTTCTAGTAGATGGATATGTTTTAAAACATATACTAAACAAATTATATAGTGTTGAATTGGTAAAATTTCCTCTAACTTTCTTATTTCTTGATCTTGGGATTTAGAATTACATGCCATTAAAACTGCACTAAAGAACGGCAGAAAAGAGTTTGTAGTTAACATATTCCACATGTTCTTCACGTTTGCACTGGGTCTGGCTTGGATGGAGTTAATTTTCTTCATAGCAGCCCATCTGGTGCTGTGTTTTCTATATGTGATCAAAACGGCACTGATAACACACGATTGTTTTAGTTATTGCTGAAGAGTGCTTGCGCAGCATCAGGGCTTTCTCTGTTGCTCACACTGTCCCCCCCCGCCCCCGGGAGCAGGCTAGGCAAGTGTGTAGGTAGGCGAGCAAGATTTTGGGAGGGGACACAGCCAGGACAGCTGACTCAACCTGACCAAAGACATATTCCATACCATATAACGTCATGCTCTGCAGTAAAACTGGAGCGGGGGGAGTTTTTCCATGGTAGCTGTTGCTCAGAGACTGGCTGGGCATCAGTCTGCTGACGGGAGGTGGCAAGTGATTGCCTTTGCATCACTTGTTTTGGGGCGGGGGGGGTTGTCGGTTGATTGTTGTGGTGGTGGTTTGGGTTTTTGGTGGGGTTTCTTTTTGGGGGTGTGGTGTGTGGTTTTTTTCCTTTCTTTCCCTCACTTATTGAACTGTCTTAATCTCGACTCACAAGATTTTCTTGCTTTTGCCCTTCTGATTTTCTCCTCCACCCTGTTGGGGGGTGAGTGAGAAAACAAGTGGGTGGGAGCTCACCTGCCAGATAGGTCAACCCACCACAACTTTCTATATTTTGTATTCCATAAGAAATAGACGAAATAATTAATTATCAAAATATTAAATAAACAGTCCAAATAAAAAATGAAAATAACAGAACTTTTTAAAGAAAAAACCCACAGCTAGTCAAACATTTGAGACTAGAAAAACTTAATAAATGTGAACCCTATGAAAACTGAGAAATAAGTTATTACTGAAACATTATGCATACCAAAAATCTAGCTACTAGAGATGAAATTATCACACTATTCTGAACCTGCAGGCAGTCAGATCAACGTATTATCCAATTATAAATATGACACGCAGTAATACTTTTTTTTTTAATATAATGGCACAACAACAAGTATAACACAAAAAAGATGATAATTAACTCAGTATTTTACATTTAATATAAAACTGAAGACCATATTTTTGTCAACTCTCTTAATTCCATTCTCTTTGTTGCAAACTATGAGAACATGAGAAATATGAGAACATATTATTACAGGCCAATATCATTAATGGCACACAGCATCAGTAAAACATTAAAATTATGTTACTGAATGATATGTACACAATGCCAATCAGCAATGTACATTCACACTGAAGCATGGCAAATACAGAAACTGAATTTGCTTGACAGACCAGCATATATTTTCATATGTAAAAATTACTAGGTGATATTCAGTCATGCTCTGACTGGGGAAAAAAAAGCAAAACCAAAACACCCCTTACTCCTTCGAATTTTTCATCCCTATATATCAATTCATCCCAGAAGTCTGACATCCACAGCATGTTAATAAATATTTTTACACATTAATTTGAAAAATGAGTTATTATTCGGTACTGAAATATGATGCAATAGTCTTTATCAAGCCTGAATTATTAAAGTGAAACAAGCATGGATTTAAGCAAAGAGGCAATAATGTTAATAAAAATAAATGTGGTGCTTACGCAGGTTGACAGGGCTATGAAATTGCAGCTTTCCCACCTTGTAAGTCATAAATTAGAATCTGTCATAGGATTCAGCTCACTTTTTTCACCATTTCCCACCACTACTAGAGATGCAGAATGTGAAAGACTTCTTGAGTTGCAAAGCTGGTCTCCCTTCATTGCAAAAGCATGAGGTTTTACCACCAGCTTCACGTATCTCATTCCCCACTGGAGATTGGCCTACGGACAGTTTATCTGCACTGGGTACCAACCGCAAGGTACAGGCACTAGACATTTCCAAAAAATTCTAATATGAATCATTAAGTCTCTCTCCTAACAATGTACAGGAGATGACAGTCCATCAGGGCATTACTAGCTTGATAACAGAAGAGAAATCCTTTTATAACTATGACACTGATCAGTGTTCAAATGTACCATTTAAAAAAAATAATAAAAAATTCAGATGTGTTCCAGTTAAATGAAGACTGACATTGAAGTAGGAAAAACATTCAACAGATTCCAAAGAACCAGGCTAGATCAGCTGGATAAGTGGCAGGAGGAACAGAGAAGCAAATAAGAGGACTTATTGATTACTAGATTTCTGTGACTATCTGAAAGGCAAAATATCCCTTCCAAGAAAAGAAGATCTTCCCTTAATTTCCTTTAAATACATCTTCCTAAGCTTTCTTCTTGGCAGCTTATCTCTAACAGTTCAAGGAACTTTCCCATTTGATTAGAAGTAGAATACACACACAAGTAGCATGATTTAATAGTTCAAAAAGATGTACTTCACTAACAAATTATTCCTTTTCTATTATACAC
Organism: Aquila chrysaetos chrysaetos; assembly: GCF_900496995.4. NCBI lineage: Eukaryota > Metazoa > Chordata > Aves > Accipitriformes > Accipitridae > Aquila > Aquila chrysaetos. Next base: position 31,817,143 of record NC_044016.1, on the reverse strand, counting down.
AGGCCATATACAGTATATAAAAAAAATACTTCTATTTTCATGATGTAATATGCAAGCTACAAAAAAAATAAGGATACAAATCATAGAATGGTTTGGGTTGGAAGGGACCTTAAAGATCATCTAGTTCCAACCCCCCTGCCATGGGCAGGGACACCTTCCACTAGAGCAGGTTGCTCAAAGCCCCATCCAGCCTGGCCTTGAACACTGCCGGGGATGGGGCATCCACAGCCTCTCTGGGCAACCTGTGTCAGTGCCTCACCACCCTCATGGTAAAAAATTTCTTCCTTATATCTAGTCTTTATACCTATAAAACCAGTATGTTACAATAAAGTAGATGAACACCTAGATATTCTTAGATCACAGCTCATAGTGATCAGTTGTCAAAATCCTGTTAAAACTACATTAAACTAAGAATGAGTCAAGTTAAAGGGCAGTGAAAAGCAGTGCTAATAAAGAAGTATGTTATCATATCATTGACTTATTTAACAGCAATACTTCAGCTCCTATTTTTGCTACAAAACCCAACAAATTTGTGCAATTAAATTATTATACTATTGCACTTAGGGAAACTGAAAGACCTGAGGAAATGGCAGTAATAATGCAGTGGTTAGGTAAATGAATGTTTATCAACTGCCAAATGATAACATGCCTACTGTGCATGTGTGAGAAACTAGAAAACTGAGAAAACTTCTCAAATATAAACATCAATACGTATGTTGATTAAAAAGAAGCCCAAAAGTTCCGTTGAAATGCAAATGGTCCCTTGTCATGACTCCATATTTTGAAATACATATCTTTTCTTTTGCCTTTTTAAGGATAAGAAGTTAAAGTGTAGCTGGGAAATACTGAAATATATAAAAAATATCACTCACAGTATGATTTTAACTAAGTGCAATCAAATGAAAACAGTTGCTTTGATTTTCAGTTCTACTAATGCCACAGAAAAGGTAAATAACCATTCAGACAAGGTGTGATACATGCTCTTATCATATGCTTCATTTTCTTCACTTACCATATAATCTTACTAATTCAAAACCCAAAGTCTAGAGCATGGAAAGACAAAACAGGATTTGCAGAAGATCAACTGGATAATTATAGTTTCTACCATAGGTCAGAAACATAACTTACTTTTATTATCTAGCTGAGCCCTGTATTTACTAAATCCTTTTAGCCGTACTCTCTGACCCAGCAGATCAAGGAACTCTTCAAAAGCTGGTCCTGCCATCTCATTGTTATACATTTCTTCCTCTGTGCTTTGGCCTGCTTTGCAGTAAAGGATACCAATCTTATGTTGAAAACTCAGCTGAAATAAAAAAAAAAATAATAAAGGAAAAGAAAAATTATAGAAGTAAAGGAAAGTCAATACTAGAACAAATATTAACAATTAAAATATTAGCACTGTTATAACCCCTGGCAGAAGTTATCTGAAAGTGAAAAAAATAAGTGTTCTGATTTGGGAAATTAACTCACCACACAAAGAAAACAAACAAACAAACAAAAAACCCACAACAACTATCTTGAAAGAAAACTGGATTGTCACTACCCAAACACAGATAACAGCAGTACATGAAGACTTTTGACTTAGCCAGTTATCTATAAAAGCACACTCTACTGCATGTTATCTTATGAGAACTTTAACTGGCAATCTTTTTATAACTGTCTTCTTTCTCAGATTCAAAACCAGGTAAGCTTATTTTCCCTTATTTCTACCCTTTAAAGTTCAATGCAGTTCAAACAGGCCCTCAGAACAGTAATTTCGGTTATATGTAATCTTTTACCCTCCCCATAAAATCATCCATTGTTAAAAATCATTCCCCATTTTCAAAAGTATACTTCAAGCTAGAAATCAGATTGCAGTTAAATAGTTTTGTTAAACAAATCAGTCTCAATTTTAGAACATTAAAAAGAGATAAATTACTTCTATAAAAAAATAAGTATAAAACTTATAAAAAGTTAAGTATAAAAAGAGGTGATCACTTCTTAAGCAGAGTATTGTCTTGTTTTCTTAGCTTTAATGCATACTTAAGATGAAAAACAGGAAACCTCCATGTGAATATATTAGTCCTATTATTCTTAACTGACAACTTTTAAGAGCTTTGCAAACTGACAGAGACTATCAGTCACACCAGATTCCCTTAAGACATTTATCTATATTCACAACTCAAACCAACTCTCCAGCTGTAGACTTCTCTTAATCAAACTTCAGGATTAGTCTCCAAAATGTGTGTTATACAAAGACTGCATATATTCCTATTAGAGCAAAGGTGACAAGAACAGTCTGCTTCACCTTAGTCACATGTAACACAAGGTCTGCCATGTCAAGTATACTGTAAAACTCAAATCCATAGACATACTACTGCACCAATGTTTTACCACACCAGTTTTGAGAAAAAGCTACAAGATGAGAATACTTAAAGGCCAAGTCAAGAAAACATACATACATGAAAGAAGAAAGTATCAAAAACATCATTCCAGACTTCAAATAATCCTTAACCTTCCCTTTTCAATAAACGCTGCATATCTCCATTGTAAGTGGAGAGTTGTATACAAGGCAGTTGCCAACAGTCAATTAAAAAAAGAAAACAAAAAACCCCACTACCCAAATCCTCATCACCCCTGGCGAAATAAAAGCTTTCACTATGCTTTTACTAACCTAGTCTTCTGTGTTTTCATGATGCTACTGCTTTTTTAAGCTAGTATTCTTTCTTTGTCTCCCATGCAATTCAAGATTTAACTTGACAGCATTCTTGGTTTAACTATTTACCTTCATGCACAACCAACACACAAGGAATCCCCAAGATGTCCAAGTTAATGAAGATTTTTGAAGGCCATAGATAGAATCATTGACACTAAGAATCTCATGCCGAAAAGGTAAATGTATTAAAATGAAATAACAGGGACTTCAGAACATCTATTGGGCCTGGAGTTCTTTTCTTACTATGAAGTTAAACCTACCAGTAGGATGATTTCTTCTCATTTTAACTAATACAAACAGGCCTAACTGTGATTTCAGGAGATCTATATTCACAGCAATGCACACTACAGAATTTGGTCTACTGGTGTAGAAAACCTGCAGCACAGCAGGAATAAGAGTAATGTATGATGGCAACCCTCCCGCCTCTCTGGTGAGCCCCAATCCATCCTCTCCCTCTGTTCACTTCTTTATGTAGAGGTGAGCCCCTGTGGAACATACTCTGGCAGGAGGCCATTGACCACGGAGCAGTTAGGGACAAAGAACAGGCTTAGTAAGGACAGGAATGAGGAACAGTGCTGCAATAAGGTTTCAGCTGGGCAGCACAGAGCATGGAAGAACTGGGAGCTGTGCCAAAGTTTAATGTGGAATGGGAGGGATGACCATCTGAAATAAAAGGAGATTTTGGGTTACGGATGCACTGTAGGAGCTGCCCGAGTCAGACTGCTGAACTCTGGAGCAGGGCAGGGTGAAGATACCAGCTTGCTCGCTGTCATTTCCTTTTGACTGGCATTAGACGCTATCCATCCAGAGTGTTTCCTTCTTTGATCCTCATTTTGAAGCACTGCCTGGAGAGAGTTAGGTATTTAACAAAAGGTTCCAGATTGCACACTGGTGACTATTTTATTCAGTGGAAAGCTAGCATGAACATTTCATGGAGGAAACTGGAAAAGAACTTGTCATATAAACATTAGATTACAGGAAGCAGTGCTGTTACTTGACACTCCCCAGCAGACTTAAAATGATTGTGAGCACACTGCCACCTCTATCCCAGCTCCATGTCAAATAGTTTAGCTTAAACCACAGGGAATTTAAGTTAATTTCCTTGACTTCACACTAGAATTGAGGAGTGGAGAAGTTAAATGCTAACTAAGCCACCAACAAGAGGGGCAACAACTAACAGTAAAGAAGCACCTGGGCAAAATACTTGGTCTAGAAATACGCAGTCACACTCCTTCATTCTTTCTGAGGACACCAGTCATTCCTGAATCTGTTCATGAATATCAATATAGTTCCACAACAGGAGTGAAGTACACCTCCATCTTCCAAAACAACCTACCATCTCATGGTTTAAACATTGTCCTAGGAGACATTGAAGATGAGGATCTGAAACCCCCCAGCCCAAGGAAGGAGCTAATCCTGGGTTTTCACTTCATGGACAAGTACTGTAAACACTAGGCAATTAGGTACAAATTTGATTCTACCAATACCACTATTCCTAAACAAGGCAGCAGCTGCAAGCTCATTTGCAGTAATCTGAACCTCTTACCTGTGTGCTAGGAGCACTCATGACTATGAAATTAAAAGACTTAAGCAAAAGAACTCGCATGCCAAGATCACAGGGACTATGCAGAAGCAGAAATCGAGGTACCTTTAGAACATCAATGCCTAAGAAAGAAATAACTAAATGAGCTTTGGCAGGATCTTCTTATGTGATGCATTTAACTGGCATGTAAAACTATCAGAATATTTAAAACTGATAAAGTTGGCCAGTTTTGAAATGGTACCGCATGCTTATTTAGGTCTTTTTGAGTAAATAATTGCACACATGGTTCTGATTTCATGATTTCTAAATTAGAAATTTTAGATTTATTGTAACACTGAGAACAATTTAATAATGTGACATCAGAAAATAATTTCTAAACCCATTTAGCTACTTGGGTATATGATATGTATTAAAGGTGCATAGCAGTCCTTCCTGACGCAAAATGACTATGTTCTAGTCAGAATCACTCACTACTGAATCTTCGCATCTTGTCATCTTCTTGTACAGTATAGATTCTTTATCATGTAACAACAACTGGTTGACTTTCATCATGTGAAGATTTTAGAGTTTTTCTGGCAAGGAATCTCAGGAGATTAGACACTCAATAGCCACTAAATATCACTGCAGTCAAAGCTCCTAATTTCCTTGGGCTTTTCATAAACTTCAGGCTTTGGCCTCGAAAGAAGTGAACATTCCCAGAGGGATGCGAGAGGAACCAAAAAGCATATATACAATAAACAACCATTAGCGGAAATGGGGAGGGGGAACTAGGGAGGAATTAGAGAGACGTAAAAAAAATAAAAATAAAATCCTGTCTAGGTTATAGATAAATAGTTGACTTTTCTTGTAAATTTACAGCCAATTCTAATGCTGATCACCATATGCCAGAATAAATTGGGAAAATGCAGATTCTTTATTTATATATTCAAATTAGGTCAACCATCCAATCTGCATCTACTTTCTACTGTCATTTTAGAGACAAAGTTTTAGCCACACATTTCCTCCATAATCCATACTAGATTTCACTGAAAACTATGAGACAGGTAGAAATTGAAATCAAAACACCAGAACAGTCTTCAGTCTGCTGAGGAACTACGCAAACTTTTAATACACTGTTACGCAAAATGAATATTATTCTGATGACAGTATTAATCCTCCAGATCATGATTCATATTTTCAAATTCATGACACTTCAGCCAGTCATCACCTTCAGTTGCCAAGCATAATTCTTTTCATATTTGCTTGATTAATAAACTGAAAGCATCAAGTACATAAGAGGATTAAAAGCATAAATGGATCTCATGCCAGTTCTATGCACAGCTTTCTGTCTACGTTCAAGTAATTATCTCATAATAAGCAGCACATAAGATACATTAATATTACATTTTGCCTGGTGACAGCCCATTTCACAACAGGATTGAATTTTCAGAATTGATCACCCAAAATAAAAAGAAGTGCTAGGTACTGCTGTTCCTCAAAATCAGGGGTTGATGATTAAATAATTACTTTGGTCAGTTCAGTGGACAATCCCCACTTCCAATTTTGGGGAAATACTTATAGTGAGTTTGGGAAATATTCAGGTCAGGTCAAATAAAGTAGTACTCCATACTGCCTAAAACATACTGCCCCTCTGAGCAGTGAATATTATTTATTAGATTAAACTAAATTTACAAACAGAAAAGACGGAGAGCAACAGTACATCAGGAACTCTTAAATTCAGAACTGAATCCTTCTGATTCCCCTTCATTGTTTTACCAGAAGAACTGACAAACACAGGAGAAAATAAGGACATTTGGCAAAATGAATTTTCAATTACAAGTCCTCCTCAAAGACTACAGTGAACAAAAGTAGTAAAAGATACATACAAAACCAGCTTAACAATCCACCCCAAAAAGCAATTCTGTTCCTCTGCCTACATTTACTTGGTTTTGAGCAATTGTTACAGCCACAAGAGAAGACAGAAGGATTCTGGTAGACACCAATGCTAGATGCAATCACTACATTCAAAACTGAATTAGCATTAAAAAAATTAATTATACCACCATCATAATGAACTGGATCCATCAGCTGATTCAACCTCAACAGATAGATACTGACTTTTGCCTAGAAAGTGCAATCTTCACTTTTAATGAACATTTTTTTTAAAAACATGGTTTTAAAAATTGATTTAAAAGCCATCACAAGCCTGTCCTTCACAAAATACTCAGAAGCTATAAATTTAATCACTAGTTCTGAATGAAGCATATTCACTTTATTGAACCCAATAAGCCTCACCATTTTCTCCCCAAATTTAAACCATATGAATATTTCCTTGCAATGTAGTGAATTCATTAGTCTCAATCACAATTTCAGTTGTTTGAACCCAGAAGCATTCTATTCTAGTAAGACTACTGCAAGTTAATCAGAAAATGTTATTGTAAAAGCAACCCAAAATTTTAGATGTGGAGACATAATGTGCTATATCCTTTTGCCTCCTTACCTATACACAATATTAATAAAAGGTTAGATGTATTTTCATTTGCATTCAGCATTTGTACACATTAAAGTGCACATACAGATTATGAAAATCACTTCTTACTGATGTTAAAACTTTAGTTATAATCTTTCTCTCACTCACTCGATCTAAAGAGAATCTCCATAGACCAATAATTTTTTCCTAAGCTGCAATGTATTTTAAAAATAATTTGCTTAGATAAGCAAACCTCATTTTGTCAATGAAAATACACAAGTATCTCCAAAACCAGGAAAGTGAATGGTTTGCATTACAGACCCATGTTTATTAACATTGCCTGAAAAATATTTAAGATAATTTTTTTTTTTTTAAATGAATAGTCTTTAAAGAAAAGTCATGTGCTACATACCCCTTGTTCATCCAGTTTAAGCAGCTGTTCAGGTACTTTGGGTGAGTTGGAAGCCTGCCTCAGGCACTGAATGCTCAGCTCTGGTATTACATACTCTAGTACCTCTTTGAGAGGCAGACCTCTTGCTGTGCCATGCCGAGCAGTGGATGGTATAGCATCTTCTAAAATTGCTCCTCTGAGTGTAGTAAGCTGCAGTAAAGTAAAACACACAAAACATTTTTAGTTCTAATACTGCAATGACTTTTAAAGATATAAACTTCAGGTTTTAGCAAAAGCATGGAAGAAAGAATGGGAAGAAAAAGATCCTTATTTTTAATTTTTTTAACCAGAAAAAAAGATTACTAAATAACTTTTGAAGAGGAGACAGGCTCTTATTGTCTCAGTGACAAATATATTTTTTGTTTAAAGAAATTCACTGATGATCTTATTAACTTATTCTAATTCCTAAGACTATTACTTTTTTTGGAAAAAAAATATTTAAAACACCAGGAAAACTAAAAATTGTTAGTTTTAATGCCATACTACCCTAGCAGACACAGTAGTCGAATGTGAGGTTGGACAGGTGAGGTAAGCCACAGCTAATGGCACCTTCATTTAACCCACCCACCTATTTTTTAGACCATGCTGCTTTATCTTCATTGGATTTGACAAAAAGAGAGTCATTTCTCAGAAGCGAGTCAGCTGAATCACCTCTCCACACATACTTACAGAGGCACCCCTTGTTTGACAATAAAAGAAAAACCTAGCCTAAACAAAAAATTTATATATATCTGTTTCTATCTCTGTTTGTAAAAGCACATGAGGCCAGAGATATCAGAAGGTCTAGCTAACACTTCTCTATGTCCTAATCACAATAAAAAGCAATAGTCCTAAGGATTATGAAAATTTATAGTTGTTTGCTACAATAATAACATCACATATTTTCACACAAATCAAAGCTAGTTGCTGTGATAAAGAAGAAATTAGTTTGCAAGAGATACTAATTCACTTGAAATAGAAGTTATGAGACATGTCCTTCCACAACAATTGCAAGTGAGCTATTCTTCTAAGACAATTATTTTTATCAACATATTAATATTCCTTCCACAAATCATGTACGTAGCAGTATAAAAAAACATTTCACAGAAAAAAGCTTCTTAGAAAGTGTTTTGAAACAAAACACAAAAATACAAATAAGTCATAGTACTAGCTTTCATATTTTTCCCTTCCCTTTTTCCCCACATTTCTTAATCTTTTTTTTTTCTATGATTAGAAACTTAACATAAAGTAGCTTGATCCAAACTTATCTTCAGATTTGTTCTTATTATCTGTTCCCTTGCTTGCCCCTTGCAGTTCCATTCAGCCAACTTACTTCCTTTTGTGTGCCCACTCAAAAAGAGAAAAATTTTATGCTGTACAGAAGAGGAAAACTTTGTTCCAGGAGCAACTACATTTACTAACGGTACAAGATACATCCCTTTCCCATTAACAGACTTACTTTCAAAGTCAGCAACATATCCACAGACAACCAACTAGTATCCTAAGTTCTAACTTAACTTTTCCATTCCTTTGCAGAATTACTGAAAGAACATTACCTCACTTGTCCTGAAAACTATACGATAGTTGAACTGAGATCCTTCTTTCTCCTTGGCATCTTCAACCTTCTCCCTCCGGATGCTGACTGCTACAGGTCCAAGATTTTCATCTATTCCAAAGTAGTTCTGATGCTCTTTTGCACAAGAGTGAAGAGAGAAGAGAATAATGAACTATGAGTCTCCTAGAAAATGTTTATCAAATCTCATTAAAAATTTCTTCAGCAAGAAAAAAATATTATTTTTGAGCTATGAGATTTGTAAAATATACTAGCTTGTGAACTTCTGAACTGCACAATAAGTACATAAACCACAAAATGTTAATTTTGATGAGCAGAATGGCCAGTCATATCATATTGCTCAAATTACTGCAATTGCTGCTACTATGAAATAATAGGTTTTTGTGGTTTTTGCATTTTTTGTTATTATGAAATTAATCATTTTGCTTGATGCTGTAAGAAGCTACTTTGGAAAAACTATATCTACATAGAGTCTTCAATAAAAGCTAAGAGTCTTCAAACAAATAAGGTGCTATGTAGCTTCCTTCCATTTCATTCAATTTATTCTTATTTAAAGCTTTACATTCAAAGCAGCAACTCAGCTTTAACAAGTGAAAACTGAGGCTAGTAACTCTTCAGTCTTTGATGAATAGTTAAATCCATCCTTGAGCCAACTGTCCCAGTCTGGGAAAGAGTAAAGCGCTACTGACAGAAGAGAAAGATCAAGTTAGAGACTGTTTAAGCAGACTAGACCCACTCAAGTCCATGGGACCAAACAGGATACATGTTGAGGGAACTAGCCAGTGTCAACTGTAAGGCCACTCTTTATCACCTTTGAAAGGTCATAGTGAGTGGTTACACCCACCTTTAAAAAAGGCAAGAAAGAGGGTCTGGGAAGCTATAGACTAGTCACCATAAACTTTAGTTCCCAGGGAGATTAAGGAACAAATTCTCATGGAAGACATTTCCAGACACATGAAGGACAAAAAGATTCTTGGAAACAGCCTGCACAGATTTACCAAATGCAAATCATGCATGACCAACCCAATTGCTTTCTACAATGAGATGACTGGCTTTATGGATGAGAGAAAAGAGCAATGAATGTCACCTACTTTTATTTTAGCAATGCTTTTTACACAGTCTCCCACAGTATCCGTGTAGCTAAACTGAAAAGACATGGTTTGGACATGCAAATTACAAGGTGGACATAAACTGGCTGGACAGCTGGCCTCAAAGGACTGTGATCAGTAATACAAATTCCAATTAGTGGCCAGTTACTAAAAGGTTTAACAAAAGTTGATAGTGGAGTTGTAACTGTTTAATATTTTTTTAAATTACCTAAATGATAGAATGGAATGCATCCTCAACAAGTTCATGTACATGACCAAGCTCAAGGAGAACAGTTCATGTACGGAGGTTAGGGCTGTAGCTGGGTGCAACAGATGAAGGGGAATAACCGGCAGGCTTTTATCAAATGAGTAACACGTGCATAGGGCAGATACTGAAATGCATAAACCTTGCAGTATTTTAGAGAAGTGGGCAAAGGCATTTAACTCATCCACAGAGGTAGAGTCCTATAGCTGGAGGGTCTCTGTGCTTCACTGCCCACTCTCCCCTTCCCCTGGAGGCAGCTGCTGCTGAGACGGAACAGCTGAGCTGCACGTGAAGCAACTCCTAACCCACTGAAGTTTGCAACCTGACATGTTAAAACAAACTCTCCGTTTGACAATCTGAAAAAATGGACTGACAAAAAATCTCCTGAAGACCAACATAGACCTGTATCTAGAGCAGAACAAGCTCATAAAACAGCACAGGCTGGGGACCAAGAGCGTCAGGAGCAGCTCTGTAGCAAAGTACTGGGGACCCTGGTGAGCAACAGGCTGCACAGCAGCCGGCAGAACCCCCTGCAGAGATGAAGGCTAACCACACTCCGGGCTGCGCTAGCAAGAGCATACCAGCAAGTCAGGAGAAGACATTATGCCTCTCTGTTTGGCACTTGTGAGGCCACATAAGGAGTAGCGTCCAGTTTTGGACAGAGTGGGACAAGGCCAGCAGACAACTACCAAGATAATTAAGGGGCTGGAGCATATAACAGATGAGGAGAGGCTGAAGAAGATGGGCTTGTGCAGCCTGGAGAAGAGCAGGTTAAGGGGGGGAAATAATTGCAGGATCGCACTAGCTGATGGGGGGTTAATGGAGAAGGGAGAGCCAGACTCTTCTCCAAGGTACAGAAAGGACAAGATGCAACCATTATAAGGTGAAGCCCTTAATTGAGGGGACTCAAAAACAGCAACAGGTTGCCAGGAGAGTTTGTGAAATCTCCATCCTTAGAGATGGCCAAAAGCTAAAAGGACAGCTAAAGGGGAATAGGTTCCGAGCAACCTGTTCAGAATCTACCTTTAAAAGCAGCTTCAAACAGGGAATTAAGACTGGATGACCTCCAAAATGTCTTCCAATCCAATTTATGCTATAATTCCATATTTTAAATAGCAATGAAGCAATAGACTAATTTCTCCTTTTCAGATTGTCTCAATTAAAAAACACTTGCTAGCAATTTTGAGCTAGTTTGATACTTTTTTTTTAACAATGCATTTATAGAAATGTGTAAGAAGGTTTTCACAAAATGTCTTTCACTGAGAAGTCATCCATGCTCTCAGAATGGATACAAAAAGATAAAGTTATCTCTACATAAATGACAGTCTTATTTGTCAAATCAAGTTTAAATTAAGTTCCCATTAGCCTTTCAAAAAATCTATCTATGTAAGTTGGTTGTTACAGTCCATCTCCCAGTGGAGAGAAAATGAGTAGCAGGACATTACAGCTAGCATCCTACTTTTGGAAGGATCACTTGGGATCAAAGGGGCACAGACATTAAATTATTCACTCATGCTCACCAACGACATTCCTTCCCCACCTGAGCATTCTACCTGCATGGATAAATTTTACCTCATGGATTTCCCAGTGTTAAATTAAAACTTTGAACTTTAATGGACAAATTTATCAAATAGAACAGGATTTCACAGACGAGAGAGAGAGAGATTCAGAGGCCAAACACATTCAACAACATAAAAACTCCCCACAGCTGCATATTCCGGCTTTGACAAAAGGTAAACTTCTCAGTTAGGGTTTCTATAGCCTTCCATTTTGATGTAAATCTAGAAAAGGGTATTACACAGTTACTAGATTTCTTGGCTGCAGTATTACTGAGCAGAAAAATGCTAGCTTGGCAGATATCTGCTTATTTATTGTACAATATGAAAGACACAAACCCAAAGATGTTATTTTTAATGTACATTAAAATTAAAATAGATAGAACAGTTTCAAGAATGGGAATTAAAGAAGCTGAAATAAATTAAAGAGTATCATGGCTACTGATATTCTGGGATTTGGGGAAAACATTTTTAATTCAAGGTGCTTTTTTTCTTAAATATCATAAAGTACAAACTCATTAAGCTCATTTAAATGTATTTATGTTGATTTAAAAGTATTGACTGGAGAGAAGAGAAGAAAATAAGTGCTATTTTCTAGCTGTTTAAAGAGGAATGGTAAAATATTCCTCATTTCTTACTTTTTCATTCTGAGGAATAATTGTCAACTTTTCTTCTAATACAACAGTCTTACTTATACAAAACTTAGTTAATACCAAAAGCCTGCTAAGCCTGTACATTTCTTCTAGGATATTTTTTCAGTCTCATATCAGCAGATAGATACAACAGCACATTAAGAAATGGTTGCAAGCACCCCTCAAAGAAAAAGCATGGTAGTAATAGTCAAGTCTCAAGGTATTATGAGGATAATTGCACAAGGGGAAAAAGGACAAATCAATGATAATAAAAGTGTATTTCAATTATCCTTTTTAAAAATCAACATAGCTTTTTTTCCCCCTTCTTATCCCCTTTATCCCACAAAAATATAGTTCACTAAAGGACACCATTAATGAATCAAAACCATGAGATAAAAGAAAATATTCTAGCTTTTACAAACCTTAACTGAAAACTGAGAAGATATTTTCCATAAACATTAACATATTTTAACATCAGTCGTGTTGGATTTGATTTTAACAATAGTTACAAAGCTTATAAATATGCAGTATAAAACTACAGCTCATTTCAGAAGACACTGAATTCCAAATCTCTCATTTCTTGAAAGGGAATGGAATAATTAGTGCTACACATGCCAGGGTGTTTCTTCCATGCATCTTAAAACAGAAATAAAACTTGTATGCTGACAAGTGCCAATTATAAAACTGCAAACTAAATCAAATATTCAGAAAGTTATTTCTTTTTCATAGATACCTTATTAAAGGCAAAGAAAATTGGTGTCATTACATATGTCTCTACATACAAGTGAATATTGTTTGCTAAATTTTTATTTCATCCTTCCACAATTATTTTGCTATATTCAACTGTGCTATTAAATCTACAGTTCAATGAACAATCAGCTAGGAGAGCTCACTGTCATGGAAGAGCATCAAGTAAGACTCAGTATGCATATAAATGTCACTTTTTCTTATAGGAGAGATCAGCACAGCAGCAAGACATTTTGGTGCCCAAGGCAAAATGCCTGGTTTATTTCCTCCATCCACAATGAACTTTGCTTAGGTAAGAACTGTGTTCAGCTGGAAATTATCTGGAGATTCCTTACATGCTTGATCCCTTGAGATAATCGGTATTGAAAATTTAGTTTTTAGTTCCACCAACATGTTTGCCCTGACTTGCTATCTGTCTCATAAGAGCCATCCAATACAGATTTCTCTCATGTAGCTTCTGTCACAGGTCTATGGAAAGATAATGTGGAACAGGGCATGGCTTATATATCACTGTAAAGGTGAGAGGGTAACAATTTATTACTGGATATTAAATGCATCACAACATATTTACTTTTGAAGAACTCTACCTACAGAACAATTAGTAACAAGGGCATAACAATTTAAGTTTCCTACTGTTATACTATGTGGCATAAAATTCTCAGATGCTACTTCTTAACTTTTTAATACTATATCAATATAAACATACTTTACTTTTAGTGAAGAGATCTTATATACATAACACCAGAACAGAAGTTAATTAAAACTAATTACATTCCCATCAACTTTCCAGAAAGGTCATTAGGTTTGTTTATAGTATATTATTTAAAGTGGTTTTGAGTACTCTTTCTATTTTCCTTTTCTTAATCTCTCTGACAAGATTCTTTCTTCACAAAACATGTTCAGCCCTTCAGAACCTGGAACTCATCCATGACAAAAACATTTCACAAACAAGTCGTCTATCATTTGGCTTAATCCTTGTCTTTTTTTTATTTTCCCTATCCTGCCACCACCTTTGTCCATTGACAATCTTCCTTTTATTTCCATCTATGCCAATCCTTTCTCCTCTCTGCCCCTCAAAAAATGCTACCCTTTTGTTACAAGTTTCCATTCATTCTCTTCCACTCTGACTCCCTCAGCCCTTTTTTATCCTTTATAACCTGCCTAGCTTAAAAGCCATTTTGAACGTCTAAATTTACTGCCCATTCCTTCCTTAGCTCTGGGTCTTTTTCTTCCTCTTCCATGACAGATCAAGATTCTTTTCTTCCTTGCCTTTTAAATACAGTGTTTTTACAGCCAATATGTTCTAGGTGTCTACTGTATTGGGAAAACAAGCTCTGTACTGGATCGTCTTTCGAGCCCCCTTAAAGGGTCAGGGGAGGAAGGAGTACAGTACAGTGCTTATTTCCTGCTGTTCAAATATAGTTAGAAAGCAGAGGAAGTATGATTTCAGGAAGACTTGGGCAGTAACAAACAGTCTTTTAAGGACAGATGCAGATTTTTTTTTTTCTTTTCTTTTAATAGCAGCAAAAAGACTGAGCTGTAATTCATAATACAGAAAGGACAGAGACAGGTATTTTGGGGTTGTCCCCACAAAAACAGAGATTTCACACGCACTGCACGATGCAGTACTGAATCTACTGTCTGTAGACAGCCAAAGTAGATCACAGAGTGGAAACGGTTTATCTGAATAACGATTCAAACCAAGATAATGACTCTGCTGAGAAGAGTACCCTGGCATTTTGCAGTGTGAACATATCTGAAAAGAACAGGGTAAAAGGCTAAAAGAAAGGCATAAACGAACCTTCTTTAATCTGAAAAACTAAATGTCATCAGAAGCTCTCTGTTTAAGGCATATGTATATGTGTATACAGTAGGAAAGGTCCCAAGAGACACTTGGAGACAACAGAATCTAGAAGAAGGGAGTCAGAAGCCTCATACTAAAACCTTCTCTTTTGGAGGCACCTTTTAGGAAATAATGATTTCCACTCTGGGTATCCATATTTCCAATGCATTTACTGGATATAAATGTCTTCTCTTCCTCCTGCCCACCAAGAAAATTTGGTTCAGAGAAGTTAGTTTACGTACTAATTTAAATGACCCCACACTTAGTGAACTTACACAAGTATTGCATAACTTTATACATAGCCCACTGGTTGTTGAATATCCCTCTGGGAGAGCAAGAATAACAGGCTTAATTTTAGTAAAGAGTTTCAGGATCCCCTGTAATACTTAGGTCTCTCTATAGAGAAGAAAGAGGAAAAAAAAAAAATCTTTACTAAGCAACTTAGATCTAATGCACGAATATCTCAGAAAAGTTGCATCAGAAAAAATTTACCTTTTCCATAGAAGAACTTGCGGTAATAATATGCTCCGAGATCAATGTGTTCTATGATGTAACGCTTCACTTTCTCTCTGTGAATGGACTGGTTTTCTCTTGGTACTTCCAGTACTGAAACACCAGCGTTTGTGCAATGGGAACTCAGAGAGGACTCAAAAGAACAACTTTCACCTGAAGAAAAAGATGCTGAATTTGCCCTAGAAAGTGCAATCCGTCTATCTCCTTCCCCACCAGTTTCGTTCCGGAAGTAAGGGCAACTCAATACTAAATCATTGCTTTTCCCATCACCCTCATCAGCATCTAAATTCTCTTTTGAATTGAGGTCCTCTTTGCTTCCCAAGGGAGATTCACAGTTTCCCGTTTGGCCTGCTGGCATCTGAGTTTGTGACGCAGCTGAAGCCCCAGTGGTTATATTTTTTCTTTTTCCTACATTTAGTCTGGTTGCCATCGCTTCATTTATGTTAAACAAAATGCTCTGAACATCATAATGTGCAAAACATTTCTGACAGTTCCAAGAACGAACATTTCTGTCAAGTCTATCATCCAGATCAGATGAAAACTTAAAAGTTTCATGCTCACTTTTAACTGTTCGCAATTTTCTAAATAGAGATGTTTCTACTGCTTCTGATTTTAGTCTCCTCTTGAAAGATTTCTCCCTGTCTCGACCAATAAGTAGGGCACTATCCATATAATCCAAGCCAGAAATCCTGACAAATTCTCCCCTGGAAATCTGCGCAGCAGCATGAAGACTTGGAGAAACTGTAGGATCACAGTGGAAAAATTCAGAAAATCCAAATGGAGCAAGGGTTTTATGTTCAAAATTTTCTACTCGGTATCCTCTTAGCATTGCAAAAAAATTTTCTCCAGACAAGCCCTGTCTATCAATTGAAGAGGTACTGCCATATTCTCTATGAAGAGCTGCTCCAGTATTTGGGTTAACAGCATTCTGGTCTAATACATCTTCAGCATCAATATCACTTATTGTCACATCACTGTTGCTTCTTTGCCTTATGGGATGAAGTCCCCTTTGAGGGGAATGAACAAAAAGATCTCCAATCGAATATTTTCCCTCTGTAAATTCCAGTTCTAGCTCTTCTTGCTGTCCATCACTTTGGTCATTTTGTCCATTTGGAAGTACTGAGCCAACACTTTCGTAACTGGTTGGAGGTCTGTTTTCCCAAGCAGCTTTACTCAGCTCTTTAGAGCAATCCTTTTTAGGAGGCCATTCAGATACCCTTGCTCGAACACCCATTTTAGGCACAGCTGGTGTACCATTTGTTTGATTATTTTCAGTTTTGCTAGATGCATTTGAAGAAACAGGAGGACCCATGCTACCATTCAAAGTTTTAAGTTTTCTAGCAAAATAATCATCAGATTGCATGCTTCTTGAAGACTCCCTGAACTTGGAGGAAGTTCTGCTAACTTTGTGCTTATCTTCTTGCAAAGACCTTTGATCACTCATGTCCAGTCAGTGGGAAGGTAACTGCTACTTTTGCATAAATTTATTGTTACGTTTGTTATTACATTGTCTTTTGTAGGCCAATAAACTGCAATATAAAAATACAGTTACAGTCTTCCCAGAAGTACAAGCAGAAACCTCAGTGTACCATTTTTCTACAACTTCTGTCAGGAGACCAGTCTTAAAATGTTTCCTTCAGTTCCGACGCATTCAGTTCAGTATTAATCCAGTCAAATTTATCTGTTCATAAAAAAAAAAAAAAAGAGAAAGTGTATTAAAATGTTTCTAGTCAATAATGGTAAGATTCCAATGTTGCTTGTATATACACAATAACCCATGAAACTGGAACTAACGAGTCTTACTTTGTATGGTTTTCTATCCTCTGCCTCCTTAAAACCCAGCAAATGCAATAATCCCAGTTTCCCATGATGCCCACAGGATGTGAGCAGTTTGAACCTGCATCTCTCTCATGGGCTAACCAGTACACACACACTGAATAGCAGACCAGGTTCTGCCAAGCAGAATAGCCACATAAAATTCTCTCTGCATTTCCTTCAATGCTGACAGCAACTCAGATTCTTATTCTCTGTCTAATCACTGGGTTTTTTTACATAACATGAAAGAACATACCTATCTCTAAGCACCTTTTTCAAGTTTGCTTGAAAGTGGTTAATGCACACAGGAGTTACTGGGGCAAGACTAGTAGAAAATGTAAGTAAAGTATATGAAACAAAGTGCACCTTACACAGAGAAAAGTGTTTTGTCCCATTTAAAAGAACATTCGAAAGATAAGTCTCCACTAGGATTAATTCAGTGAAAAAAATGTATTTTGCTTTTTTTTTTTTTTTCCCTCTCTCTCTCCCCAAAGGGAGATTTACTTACATTCCTTTATTTGGAGTGTAAATTATTATTTAGCTGTGTAAAAGAGCTGTAGTTGTTTCTGTTACATCACCTTCCTCCGGTTGGAAACCTAGACTGTTAACTCAGTTAACTGTACTAAAGAACATGTCTGTTGTCTTCCACAAATAAGAAAAGATAGTAGCCCTTTTAATAAGTGTTCATTTAATTTCAAAATTGGGATTGTTAGGATATAAAAATATTCTTCAATGCCTGTAACGGTCTTAAGAATGACCATGACTCATGCTGTGAAGATTCATTTGCAGGCAGAGGCCATCCTTTAACCCACTGCATAAAATCAGACTAAAATTTGAGACAAGACAGCATGTTATGTACTTCCTTTTCAGCTTTTGTTCCTTGAACAAAAATGCCAACGTAATGATCTTTTAAGATGCTGCAAATAAGCATAATATGCATTTACCAGAGCTTAGAAAAAAGTTCAAGTCAAATTACACTGGAATATGAATTCTCCCCTTACTTCAGTGAAGATATGAGGTGGTAATAGGAGCTCAGAAGATAAGTGGTTTTTTCCTCTACATTTAGTACCAGAAAAATTCTCAAAAAAAAAAAAAAAAAAAAGAAAGAAGAGAGAGTGTGAGGCAGGGGGGCAAAGGAATAATATAAATTAAGACTTGACAGATTATTTTTTCTGCTTGTCAGAAGTCAACACAAAGTTGTGTTTGATACAGCAAACTTTAGGACTCTTCTACTGTAATGGGTTAATAAACATGTTAGAGTTACAGTAGCATCATGATTGACACAGTTTCTATGTGACTTACTACAAATAGATAACAACAACAATATATCATTGCAGCTTACTTTTGCTACATACGAATTCCTCAGAACTCCTGTTTGATGGCCAATGAAATCAATTAAAACAAGTTTTAATTAACACTCCTTACAGGAGTCCAAAAGATTGTTTAAACAACTGATGTGTTCAGAGAAACACTATTTCAAAAGCGGCATGTAGGATTTTTAAACATTGACTCACGAAAATACAACACAAAAAGGAAAATACCAGTCATAGAATCACAGAATGATTTGGGTTGGAAGGGACCTTAAAGATCATCTAGTTCCAACCCCCCTGCCATGGGCAGGGACACCTTCCACTAGACCAGGTTGCTCAAAGCCCCATCCAACGTTGAACACTGCCGGGGATGGGGCATCCACAGCCTCTCTGGGCAGCCTGTGTCAGTGTCTCACCACCCTCACAGGGAAGAACTTCTTCCTTACATCTAATCTCAATCTACCCTCTTTCAGTTTAAAACTGTTACCTCTCGTCCTATCACTAGACTCTCTGTTAAATAGTCCCTCCCCATCTTTCCTGTAGGCCCCCTTTAAGTACTGGAAGGCTGCAGTAAGGTCTCCCCGGAGCCTCCTCTTCTCCAGGTTGAAAAACCTCAGCTCTCTCAGCTTGTCCTCACAGGAGAGGTGCTCCAGCCCTCTGATCATCTTCATGGCCCTCCTCTGGACCCACTGGAGCAGGTCCATGTCTTTCCTGTGCTGGGGGCCCCCAGAACTGAACACAGTACTGCAGGTGGGGTCTCACCAGAGTGGAATAGAGGGGCAGAATCCCATCCCTCAACCTGCTGGCCACCCTGCTTTTGATGCAGCCCAGGATACGGTTGGCTTTCTGGGCTGCGAGCACACATTGCTGGCTCATGGCCAGCTTTTCATCCACCAATACCCCTAAGTCCTTCTCCAGATACATCAATATGCTTAATATTTGGGGGGCACAAGTAATACTATAAAGGTGAAATTCAAGAAAACTTCTGTGGAATAGACGTTAACATGAACTGCTGACAGCTATTTTATCATGTCTTAGAGTGTTCTTTGTACAATCATAGAAGTGTGAGAAACCTTTGACAAATAAAAACACTGAAGGAAAACTAAACTATTCCAGAATCATCTTTTCTGTTTCTGCAAGAATATAAAATAGTGAGAACATAGAAAGGTCAATTTCATTTATTGGGAAAGATATTTAACTTCTTATTGAAGATTAATTCAATTTTCTTTGAAATTACGGTGAATTACATCTCCTAGCCTTCTTGCCTTCTCCTACATAAAAACCATTCATAGAAGTCATTAGTATATGCATTTTTTTAAATAAAAATAGTCTCTTACAAAATGGGAAAATACATACAAGGTCAGAAAAGGCTATCCTGTAAAAATTCCAGTCTTTTCTTCCCTTGTGTTAACCCTTTTTCTGTCATAAGCATTTGTGCAAAAGTAGTGAATTGGACCAGGAACAAAATCCAGGTTGAAATTAAATTGGGGATGAGGTGGTGGGAGGCAGAAGAAAAGAGCAACAAATGCACATCACCACCCCATTTATTTTCAATTCAAATCCACAATGTGGTTTACTGTTTGGCCTCACAAACAGTTGTATCTGTGGAAAGCAGGAGAGAGACTGAAGGCCACAGGAAAACAAGACTTTTTTTTTTTTTTTTTTTTGATGGTAGTGGTAGCTTAAATACTTGATGAAGTATGGCCTGAGTATTTTAAAACAATGGTACATTGCAAAATGTAGTATTTAAAAAGGGAATTATTTTTCTTTACAGTGTACAGTTGGTGTGATAGAAGACCAAATACCTGTTCTGGAACTGTAGATTGACATTTTATTGGAAATACTAGTATTTGAAGATGTGATGCAGTATATTTAAGGTATACTAGTAAATATTTTTTTAAAATCTGAAATTGGCCCAATTGACAAAATATTCCTGTTTTTAATATAAATGACCATTCCTGTAAATTCCTATAACTCAGTGCAACAGCATGTTTTTGCTGACAGCTGACCTATGCCGACGGATAGCACTATATTCTCCTGTATTTGTTGTTCTCTCTCCATGGTAAGAATTTAGCAATTCACAAACATTCCCCTATTGATGTTGATGCTATTTATTATAAACCAATTTTGTTTGCTGAAATTTAATAAACTATTACTTCCACAAAGAATGCTGTCAATATGATCATGAGTACCCTTCTCTTCAGACCTGTACAGTCCTTTTGGTCAAGTTCTTCACTTCTCTCCCTTTTCGTCTCATCCTAGCATTTAAGAATGGAATCACTGACAGATATGGTCAGAGAAGAAAAGCTGGATGCCTACCCTGCTGTTGTGCTCCTGCCAACCCTTCCCACTAAGGCTGCTGGATGTTATGCAAATAACTTAAGTTCCTTCCCCACAGCTACAAAGACTTCCTTCTGAGTTCAATACAGCAGCTGGTTTGTTAGCCACAGTTACAGTTCTTTAACATGGAATGATTCCAAGTTTCCTGGGGACCTGGACACATGCCCGCAAATGTTCCTGTGCCAGTAGCAGAGCAATGAATAAGAACTGTACTATTGGACTATCCTGTCAAAAGGAGGCTGTTCGGTAACGCTGCCTCATGTCAGCCTTGATAGATGGAAATGAATTATTTAAGAAGTCTTTCTGTGATCATTTTGTTGATCAAGACTTTGGAAATCTGCCCCTATTATTATGTAATGTTATCATCCTAAAAAGAATGCATAATTTGGATGAAAGCATTAATCTCTACTATTTATCAAGATGACAATTCTATAAACCATGACTCTCAAGCTCTACTAATCTTAAAAAATGGGAAGTGCAATTTGATAAAATAGGAGTATAGGCAGGAATAATACGCCAAAAGCTGACGACCAGACATTTAATTTGCATTCAATTGATTCTACACAGCATTTTCTGTGTGCTCAGATTCAGGTTAGTTTCCACTCTTCAAAGAAACATAGTAGGGTAGTAGCCTTACGTATTTTGCCAATATAGCTAAGTACCAGTTACACAATGGCTACTTTATGGGAATCCAAAGTTTGCAAGAAAATTCTGCCTTCAGGCCCATACTTTTAAGTGCAATGAAAAAGAACAGTGCAAAGGAGAAATGAACATGGTTTGTAAGCTGCCTGTATTTTCACAGGTTCTGGACCAGACAACCCACTGAATAAATCTGTCAAAAGGTATCATTTCCTAAAACTGAGGTTGCCACTAGGAAAAAAGTAAGTAATTTTTGAAAAAGAAGAAAATCATACAAAAAAGTTTTTTAATGCACGTTCAAACTTATTTCAGTTTGCTTATTTTTCAAAACAGACTATGTTAGCAAATGTTTTTAGATTTACATATTTTCAGTATATCTGTTAACAACATTTATCTCTTAATGACTCCTAAATCAGAACTATCCAATTTTCAGAAGCAAAATGAGGGCTATGCCTGCTTTTCAAGCCATGCTACTTATTTGTGTGTCCAAGCCAGAAAATTCTGGTCACACTGAACTGTGATATCATATCATATGACAGTTGATTATGATGTCACACAGGAGAATTATTACTGCAGATAGGAGTATGGAAGAGAAAAATGAGTTCTTCATGCATTTGTTTTCATGCAAATGTCTTTAGAAAACCATGATATTTAAGCATGATTGTCTTTAAATAGAATATTTCTTTCAAAGTTTTCCATGAGGCACAGTGAATATTAAAGGATAACACTAACTGTAATTGAGCCACTTATTCAGATTGCAGCTGTGGAAAATGGATTGGAGATAATACAATGAAGAAATTATGAGCACAGCTCATGAAAAAAATGGTTCAAATTATTATACATCAAATTTACAATTAAAGCTATAACTACTACAGTATAAATGGTTACTTCTCATATGCATATTTCAGATACTTGATTAATATGCAGACATAGACAAGAGCCGGAAGACGGATGGGAAGCCCCTCATTTGACTAATGGAAATACATATGAGCTGCTGTGTAGTGAACATTTGTTGCACACTTCCTTAGTTGTGCCGTATTTCTTCACATTTACAGTCTTTGCTTGTGAGAGAAACCCAAGAATAGAAACTGAAAAGAATCCTTTGTTGAAATGACATAGTTGCATAGAAATGTATCTACAGAATAATTCACCAACAATCATACCACAGCTTAGCTGATTTGGCAGTTGGGGGGAAGAAATTATAACTAAGAAAGAGTGACAACAGCCAACGTGATTCCCAGTGCTGCTGTAAGACCATCACATTTCTTACCAAAACAGTGGAATTGCACTAGTTTGGGACTGGTGCAAGATTTGGGGTAAAAAAAAAAAAAAAAAATTTTAAAAGTCATATTCTGTTTGTTCTTCAAATACAGCTCCCTTCTCCGACAAAGAAAACAGCAGATACACATAAATATTGAGACAGAGATGCAATGTGTAATTTTGGAGCAATGGATCTTTAGAACAGAACTTTGAAATCCACAGCTGTTCGGTACTGTTCAATGGAAGGTGTTTTACTTTTAAGAAAGAGAGACCTCCTATCATAACTGCTCTCCTTCATTCACAGGCTGAGAAAAATATCATCATCATCTGCAAGAATAATTGTATAAGATGTAACAGTAAAAACCAGACCCCTCAAAAATGTTAGACTTGTGTTTGTCTTATGGTCAAGATCCCCCACCTGTCACCTTGGCTTTTCCAGAGAAAATAATTTAATAAATCACACCTTCCAAACACTAAATACTAAACTCACTACTATTAGTTAGGTTTTCTTTTTTTAAAATATACTACAGCCATTTATTAAAAACAACTAAAAAAGCAGAAAGTTATATACTTTCTCTGGTGTAACTCATTATACCAAAGAATACCTATCACAAAGTTCCAGCAGCTTCTCTTTAGCGTATCTTCTATTAATTTCCCTGAATATTCACTCCTACACATTGTATCTCAATTCATGCTTTGTTTCACTGTGTAAGTGTAAAAAACACTGTGTAAGTTTCTCATCAAGCAACTTGGGTTATCTCTCAGTGAATATCAATGTTTTATATAGAGCTACTACTGACTATAGCATTACTGTCACTGATTTTAAACTTTGTTAGAAATCACCTTCTGTTACTGAAAAATATGTTTAGATAAATTTGTGACTGAGTGTTTTAGCACTTTTCTTGGAATATTAATACCAATATTCTATTGTTCCATTAGCACAAGTTTTGACACCGAGATGCATTAAGGCTAATTCAATTTCCAGAACAAACTGGAAATCCTCCTATTCTTACAGCTCTATTATAAACAGTTCAATTATGCAGCCGATGCAGAGTTTAACTACAAACCTGGAATTGAAGTTACATCTTGTTCAGGTTAAACCATGTAAAGTATCAGAGTGAAATCAATAGCAAAACTATCACTGACACACACACTGAGAATCTTTCATTTGTACTCTTCCAATTCAGTTCAGTTATTTTTAACTGAAATTATGGAACCTAACAAAATACAGTAAAGCCTACAACATAATGCAATTAATGAGGTAAAAAGGAAACATCTTAACATGAAATTCTTAGACCAAGGAATTTTTCCAGGGAAGGGTTGAAAAGACATCTGCAAGCACTGACCACTTGTTAGCCCATGAGAGAGAAGAGGGGCGAAAAGAGAAAAAAAAAAAAAAAAAAAAAAAAAAAGAATGCACCAAACTCCTCATAGATTATTATTAACCAATACCATTTTTTGGCAATCTTTACTAATTGCAAATAGAAGCTATATACCTGTCAGTCAAGTTCTTGTATCAGTGAAAATTTTAAACAAACAGAATCCAAACTGTCTTTGTTTCCTTTCATTCTTTCCATTCATGAATCAAAGTGTCAAAGGGCAGGATAACAAAAAAGAACCCTACTTATTGAGCATTAAATAATCTGTTTTCTACAGGGAGACTCAAATGACATCCAGAACATAATTTACATGCCTGCATATTATCTCTTCAGGACAGAAAGTAGTATGGCAGACTGGATGACTCTAAGACATTTCCCTATCTTAAAGTTATCTCTGTGCTTCCAACATTTCATAGTAATTACTATTTCCTTGTAAATATATTTATCCTTAAAATACTGATAATACAGAATTTTAATTCTGGTTTCATCTTTGAGAATAAAGAGTCTTCAACACATAATGACACAGGTATGTCAAACAAGATTAATACAAAGAAATATCAGTCAGCAGATAAACACAAGTAAATTTTGTATAATACTTTATATATTCAGTGTAGTTCAAGAGCTTACAAAGTAGGGAGTAAAGATCTGTTTGCATGACATGTACTTTTCCTCAGCTAGTAGAACCTATTCTGTAAGAGAGCTCAGATTAGTCTTCCAGAATAATTCATGCTCTGTCTAAAGATGATTCACCTTCAGTTACAATACTGAAACATTGCATTGAAGCAAGTTCCACTCAAAAACAAAAAAGTCATTTTGAGTGGTCTTCTCAAGCAAGTTGAACAACCTCTGAATCCTCAGTAGAAACCGTACTGTGTACAGGCTCAGAAATTGTCATATGTCCACTGAGTCTTGAATTGCCCCTCTCTGCTTGCATGCATGTATTCTCATTTAAATTGTATAATCCCCAAGGCAGGGACTATTTCTTTGTCCTTTTCCAACAGGATCCTCATATGATGACCCCACTGTACAGGATGCTAAATACTATGATAATCCAGTTGGTAAACAACAAGCGTACCAAGTCACTTTCAGAGGCAAAGCTTGGAAAGATAGACAGGACTTGTGCACTACATTCACATCATCATTCAAACACAAGGAAAAGGACTAACATGTACTGACTCTAAGCAGTCATTTGCATAATCCAAAAGGAAAGTCAGTAGTTGCTGAATAACCTGTCACATGAAAATGAGCTTTTGACAACCAACTGTATGTATTGGGATAACACTCAAAAGAGAAATTCAGGAGCTGTAAACCAACTAGCAGAAGATTATACAGAAAGGAGAACATTCATATTGTATATTGAGAAAGGAACATACTACACATGTTTCGTTTCAAAACAAACTTCTTACCTTCAAGTTAATACACATTAACAAATACTAAGAATGCTAGGGTTTTTGTGTAGTTCTTATAAAATACTGGCAGAAACAAAAATCAACTCAGTGATTTAGAGGAAATAATGGAAGTGTATTCTGTTATTTTAAAACAATGAAAAGAACATACTTACCTTCTTCCAGAATTAGTCACATCAGAAATTATCATCTTTGTTATAATTCTAGCTCAGCACACAAAACAGTTCTCAAAATTCCAACAGAAAATCACTCTGCCCAAGAGCAGGCATAGAGAAAACCAGGGGAAAAAAAAAAAACCAAAACAACCCACAGAATATTAAGAAATGTCTTGTCCAGTTCATTAAAAAAAAAAAAAAAAAGTAGCACTGTAAGAATTTTTGCCCTCACAATATATAACAAATTGCTACAGATGGAATGATATTATAGAAAAATTAGAAGTAGTTAAGTAACATCATAATCTATACTTATCAATCTATAAAAACATAAAACAGAGGGTGATTTCTAACAGAAAAATGTTTACATAAATTTCTGCCTGAATGTGTTAGCACTGTATTTTCTAGAGAAATTATCTCAAACTTTTTGGGGGATATGTGTGTATAAGCTGTTTTCACATACTGCATACAATTGCTTTCGATTATTCTGAAAAAAATTAAGAATATTGGAGTTGGCGCCTCCTGGGGTATCTGAAGAAAAGGTTTTTAATTAAAGGTTGATAGGAAAGGAGAGACGTGCTAAGATTTTGACTGTTATTTCACATTCAGAGGTAGAAATCTGGAAGCAGGTTCAGAGGCTGCAATGAAGTTGAATAACAAAGTCAAGTACTGGAAGACAAGAAATTGTTCAGTAAGAGAGAGCAAGATTGCAAGCTTTGACTTTTCAGAGTCAGTATGTCACAAAAATTCATAAGAGGTAATTCCACTTTTTATAAGTCTACTACAGTGAGGCCCAAAATAAAGTTTTTTCATCCACTCAGCGAAAAGATAAAACAATAAATCTATTAAACAGCTGAGGCTGCCTATTCCATGAAGCAGGTTTCAGTTTCTGACTCAGTAGTCAAAGAGTGCTTTTGAAATGTACAAAGACATTTTTAGCCAGAACAAGGAAGTTCTTTCATATGTTTCTCTTATAACTGTGTTTCACAGTAAAATGCTGCTTCAGACAGGAGCAGAGATTAAGCCTGCCATGTTCACTTTGGAGAGGTCAGACTATTTGTATTGTCCTAAGCACTTGCTTGTATTCCATGGTATGAGCTCAGAAACCCATGCATTGGACATTGTCTCCAGAGATCCCTAAATTCCTCCAAACAGCAAAACACTTAGTACTAGAACAGTATACTACTTCTACCAGAAACACTCTCTCCAATGCATCATGAGCCATACTGCATATGACTTTTAAGGGCATCTAATTTTTCTGAAGTAGAAAGAGTGAGCCTCCTTAAAGCACAAGACACACCCAGTACATCCATCAGTGAGAGAGATAACCAAAGAGGGTGCATGGATTTTAATCATGGGGACACAACGACTTGAGTTTGAGAAACAAACTCCCTATTCTATTCCAAACATCTTCTGTTTTGACAAATTACCATCAATAAGACTGTTAGTGCCTAGTGGAAACAGACATTCCAAAGCGGATTCAATGGTATAAACTGTAAGGACTGTAAGTGGTAACCGAGAAAAGGCTGAACTTTTATTCTGCTTAAGTTCATGAGAAATGGATATGTCATCCTACAGGTCGCCATATACTTACTTGCAGTAGACCTTGCTGGCTTAAAATAATCAGAGATTTGCATTTAAGGCATATGTACAAGAATATATTTTACAGACAACCTCTCAAAGGTCCATCAACTGTATAAAACTGAGTATCACAGAACATCTGGATATGACATTAATACTGAGTGCCTACAAATTTACACTATTTTATTACACATACTATTTTATCCCATTTCCTGTTGTACAGGGATATTTGAGAGAAAACTGCAATGATTAAAATAAGATTTGAGCAACTTTGCTAAACACAGAATTTGTTTAGATTTGTCCTTATATTTCCCCCCCAATATCAGACATGTTCATGTTCTTTGTGAGTCTTCCTGTAATAACACTATCTGGTGATACTCAGGTTGGTCTACCACAGAACTCCCATTTCTGTATCTATTAGAAAGGCTTACACAAAGTTAATTGTTCCAGCTTCTTTGGGGAAAAAAATAGTATTCTAGAAAAACACTATTTTGGTGATGCTCTAGAGAATTCCTATAGACAGGCCTTACAACTGTAGGCCTGCGAAAGCAGAGGGTTATCCTCCAGCTTCTACCCTGTCATCTAATTAGGCAAATTGCAAATGCACTATACAGCCTCTCTGCATATATGCAGCATCATCCAGTGATTCCTCAAACATTCTACAGTTTCCCAATGGAATGCACAAAGTCAATGTGCTGATTCCCTTCCCTTCTTCTGCTAGACCTATCACATTCACTTGACATTTCCAAACACCACCTGGCACCCAACAATACAGTTTGAGCAAAAAGCACCTCTGAGACAGCCAGCCTAGAGGCCGGCTGTTCTACAGCTTCATATGGCCATTACCTAGTTCTTACCAAGTGAGTATTTACAATAAGAAACACAGTGTTTCCAAAATTTTTCAGTGTGGCTCCTGTTAAAAATCCTGTCTTTATGCCATCCTGACCAGCCATGTTCCTCCAGGATGGATGAAAATAGTCTGTAATCACTAAATGCAACTGCAGACATTCACTTACACACTCTTCAGAAACTGAGCTGCTGCAGCTAACACCACTTTTTCTAACATTTTGCAACCTCTGGGCAATGAGGAAATCACAAAGTGGATAAATGCCGTTTTAGAAGTTCAAGTTAGTTCATTTCTAGGGGAAAAAAAAGAGCTGAAGTCCACTTCATTGTTAAAGCAAAGGAGAATTTGAATAATCTCACCCATCATAAAAGTTCACAACAATGAAAAAACCTAAAAGAACATGCTCTCTCTCTAATTAAGAAAGAAACACTGAAGACTGCCTATGACAACAGATGAAGTGTTCAAAAACTCAAAACATTCTAGTGTGGAAGAGATATAAACTATTCAGTAGGAAGGGAGTATAGAGGCACATTTTATGAAAAAAAAATAGAAATACTAGCTTTTCTTCTGTTTCTTATGTTTTCAAGACAGTAAAATAGAAAATAAGTTTTATGCCATGTCATTTGGCAGTAGAATGGCTCTGATGTCATAGTTCTGAATTATTTTTAGTAGTAATGAAGTGGTTGATTAAATTAAAATAAGTTTTAAAGAAAAAGGAAACATTAGTCTTTGTCTCCATTGTTTTTTATGGAAACTGTTTTAGTTTGACCTTGTTTTTTTTATTAACTGGCATGAACCGTGAGATAGCATAAACTGGTAATGTTACCGGCCAGTTTTCTGAGTCTTTCAAACTGACTGGGGTTCCGCAGTTTCAGATGTCAGCAAGTAACTTCTCATGTACTTCTGCATCACTTTAGAGCTCTAAAGTATTATTTCAGGTCACTGCATATCAAGATCTTTTAAAGAATTTATTTTTTGAGAACAGAGATTTCACTTTTTTCTATCCTTTCTCTCTGAATCAAAAGAGCAGAAATTCCATATAGAAAGAAAACACATTGAAATCTCTGGTAACCATAACACACTTAATCCATACAGTCTTACTACATAAAACCAATTTTGTTCTTAATTTTACAATATAAATTTGGAAAGCAGATTTCATAATATTAACAAAATACATTAAATATCTTGGTAGTTACCAATTAACTTGGTAACTCGTGTCCACATGACATTTCCAAGCACATGCAATTGAGCCTGGACCACCTGGCACTGAACAATACAGCTTGGGCAAACAAGTGCCTCTCTGAGACAGCCAACCTATAGGCCAGTTGTTCTACTACTTTGTAGAGTCACATTTCTTTTTCGATGAATGAAACCTTTTCACATAATTCATAAAGCAGTGAAGTTCTGAAGATGATAGCACACTGCTTTATGATAAAGGACCAAAAGGCAAAACTTGTGGAAAAAGAAATCTTGCTTTAAGATGACTTAGTGAAATACTCAGTAATTTAATAATCAGTAATTTACCTTTAAATAGCTCTATGAACACATTAATAAGAAGTAACACTATTAGGAAGTATGAAAAATATAACGGTGGCCCACTGTTGGTAAGCATGGGGAATATTAATTATAAATTCACATTCATCTGGATTGGTTTGCTTTATCAGGCCAACTTTGTTTTAACTTCTGCTTTTAAAATTCTGATTACATAACACCCCATCCAATAATTCAGACACTGAATTTTATATTTGATTTATCAAGTTCTGTTCCTTATGTAAATGAAAACGCTCAAAAAGGAGGGTATAATTAACCGATCCAAAGTGTTCACACACAGGCATAGTAATGCAGTGTAGGCATTGTAAAAAAATCTGCCTCTGAATTTCATTATTGGCCTCAATTTAGCACAAAGTTTCTGGTCAGCCAACAAACTGTATATCATTCATACAGACTACACATTTCTGGAACTGTGTTTTTACTTGGTGTCAGTGCATATCTCCCTCTTTTTTGCAGCATATTTGCATTACAGAAACTACAGATTTATTTCAAAATCCGAATTTAGAAAGGAACAATCACATTTGCTAAGTTTCTGACTTAGAAAGCTCATATTACTTTGTAAGAGAGACTACACATTTGACATATAACCTAAGTACATGGCATTCCTTCTCCTTCCCAATGCATACTCACCTACTTTATCAGTAAAATCCACAGATTATTTTTCCCAAAAATTTAGGGCATTATCAAATAAATCCTGTTTTCTTTAGAACCTAGAGAAATATTTCCCCTTAAACTGAACTCTGACTGCATATTTGTCAACAAATTATAAATTGCTTCCACAAGGTCTCAGCTATTCATGTCAACATTATGTATGACCCTTTAAGAAAAGTATCTTTATCTGGGGCAATTGATAATGTGAGTGAATTTAAAGAATTTTCTACAGAATCTGCTCAGCTAGCTTTTCTGCATTTTTAAACAAATAAATGTACATGAGAATAAAACATCCAAACAACCAAGGCAATTAAAGATGCACTAAAATATCCATACAACAAGTGAATGTGAATTTCTACTGGCTTGAATAAAGTATGATCAACAGTCTTCTGTAACGCAAAAGGCAATAAAATCAAAATAGTCAGGGACTTAATAACCATCAACTGTGATAAGTGATTTCTCACTTAAAAAAACAAACAGAACAAACCAACCCAACCCCAAAGATATCCAGAATTTTAATAAATGTTTATCTTTCTATGCAAGTGTATAGTTCAGTTGTTTGAATTTCTTCCAGCTGAACTGTACAGGAGCAAATTTTTTGTGCGTGTTCAAGGCTGCATTCCTCAATATGGACACTCACACTACAGTGTGTGCATAAGTAAGGAAAAATACTTTTGCATACAAATGCATCAAACTCTCATTAGTCTGTGTGTCTATGTTAACAATGATTTTGCAAAAAAAAGCATATGTAAATTTTAGTACCATCTTTAAAGTTAAATATATTCACAAATTCCCTCTCATCTTGTTCTTTAACTACTCTAAACACTGTTTTATAGGCTTAAGTTGAACTAAGCAGAGATTTTATAGACTCTAGAATATTTTTAAGACTACAGTATCTAAGAGGAAAACCACCTCTTCTTCCTAGAGGATAAATAGCTTTCTGAAAATGCAGACTAAATTTCTGGTCAACAGTTTTGACTTTACATGAAGCAAGGCTTCCCCCCCCCCCCCCCCCCTTAGCTAGAGAACTATGTTAAAATAACAAACTTAGTCAGCAATCTGGCTCAAAACAGAGGGGTGCAAACTTGCTAAGTAACCATCTAAAGCTGTATTTAGAAAAATTAAAAGGCTACTTGCACTTCAGAAGCCTTGATTACATGACAACTGCATTGGCAGTGACACAAATTTAAATTAGTAAATTGTAGCAGACTGCTCTGAGAATGGGGGTGTGGGGGACATCCGCTAAAACTATGTTTTAAGGAACCATGTCATTCTGCTTAAAAGAAGGTTGCACAGTTTCAGTTTTATTTTTCTTATTAGTCTTATTCAAGAATCTGCTCATTCCAAAATGCCAAGTCTTGAGGGAAAAAAACAGTGCCAAAGTCTCATGAATTGCTGTTTTAGCATATAGCAGCCTTTCATCACATCATTAACTAACTGGGTTGTCCACACTTCACTAGGAAGATTTCATTATGCAAATTTATATTTACAAAACAAATAGCATATATATCATTTTCCTTCCATTCTAAGGATTTGTTAACTTTCCATAGAAGTGACGGTGTGCATCTGCATGCCATGTTTGCTGCCTACACCTGGAATTCTTTGCCTCTCATGATGTAGCTCCTCCCATCCATATTTATTCCAGTGTTTTCTTTCTAATGCAGGAGTCTTTCAGTCTCCCATTTTTATCTGACGTTGAGGATGCTGTGTGCTTCTTCACTTCCTCTCTTCTCTATTTCCATAAACTAGGAACCATGTATTCACCAAATAATATCCAATTCACGCAACATTTTCCTTCTCAGTCCATACTTAAATCATCCTCCTTTCAAGGAGCACAAGCCAGATAGTCAGACAGTTTACGTGTGTTTGTTAGTACCACGACACCCTTTGGTCTGGAATGAGAGTGTCCACAAATAACAGTTACTCAGGCATAGCTATTCAGAACGTAAACAGGCCAATAAGGTAAATTAAGATGCCTGCCAAAGTTAGGATGGTAATGGTTGTCATCAACCATTTATTTAATTTGCAGGCAGAGATGGCAAAAGCTAGCAGCTTTGCTAATCACCAGCCAAAAGCTCCCACATGTCCACACTATCTTCTTTCTGTTTTCCACTCAAATCAATTGGTTCCTGCCCACTGGTGCCTAAAACCATCCTGGAAAACTCACAATTAATGCGACTCCTTGTTCAAAATGATCTGTCATCAAGAAGTGATCTATCTGGTCTCGGCAAGTTCAGCCTCCTATAACATCCTGAAATCAAAAGAAACATCCTACACCATTGTCTTCCCCCAAGCCCATTTCTCCCTCTTCTATAAATATATTTTCCCTTGTCCTTTCCAAGGTCTACTACCCTGTCGAAAGTCCAGCTTTCCAACATAGCATTTAAGTTCAGCTGACTTTAAAAGCACGTCTCTGGTTTAGCCTTCTTACCTAGAAATATTCAGTTCGAGTTCTATTTCATTCTGCAGTTTTATTATTCATTTCCTCACTGAATGCTTTGTCCTCTTTGATGTCACTACTGTTCCTCTACTGCCGCTTCATTTACCTTGATATTTTTTCTTCCTTATTAATATCTTCCTAAAGTAACATTCATCAGTCCTTTCTATTCTACCAAGACACATCTCTGTGGTATCCAAGACAGTCAGATGAGACACTGTACAACATTACTAGCATCAGTTACCTTACTTTCCTTTATCCTTCTTTCCAGGAGAGTAAGGAAGCTATGGGACTTTTTAAAATGTCCACTATGCTGTATGATTATTTAAATGTTGTTTATTTTCCTTTGAATGAGAAGGGTCTGTAGCTATGCTCAACAGTTAATACCATGCATTACGCTTAGGTGATAATCCATCCATCCATCTCCTGTCAAAACTAAGGCAAAACAAATATGTACTTCAATGCGTCCTTAAAGTCAGCAAATGATCTACTTCAAACAATAGCTTAGAGAGAATTCCAAGGATCAAAGCCCCTCAGAGACCACTGTCAGCAACCCTCCTTGAATTACAAAAACTGACAAGCCTAGTGAGAAAATAAGTAAACACAAATAAGATCTTAAAGATCACAAATTACACATTTTTAGTAAAGATAAAATGAGACATTAATATGGAAAACATAATGTATAGTAGCCCTGTGTTGCTATATCATACATTTTTTTTAAAACTAGAATTATTTTTTTAAATCTATTTCACTTTTCAGCTATTAATTTTAGAGGAAATGTAACAAATATTTAGCCTTTGCTTTTTAAAAAAATACTTCAGAACTGATTAAAGCTACTTGAAAGTGTTCAATTAATCTTTGAGTTTGAACACTGAGATTACTATGTAAAAACTTCAAAGATGCATATCGAAGCCACAAAATAATTTGAAGAAATGGAACATGTATGAAGGAAAAAAAAAATTATAACACCTGTATCAAGAGAATAACTGAAATAATTGATCTTGATCAAAGTACTTTATGAATGCAAGAACTCATCTTGAAGATAAAATGGGAATGCTATATTATTTTGCCACATCTTCCTGGAAACATGCATTTCATAAAAGAAGTAATGTGTTAACTGGAATCAGTTTTTGCTTGCTAAGACACTTCAAAAATACCATTTAATAATAAAGACTAGACTTAGTGTTCCAGTCAAAACAATTCTTTCCACTGATTAAATGAAAGTGGGGCTCTCTCTACGCTTACTAACAAAACTCTTCATGAAGGAAATAAAGGCCTATCAACTCATGAGTCAATCAGTTCTTCCATTCTAATAATCAATGTGGAAGTCCTACAATATTTGAAACTAAGCCAAATACTATTCCTTCCAACAAATGCCAGTTAAATAGAACTAACAGAATTAGTCATAGCAAGAGGCCGCAGACCAATTTGTTAGTCTTCGCAGAAAATTAAAAGCAAATCTATAGTCACATTTCTCAGGTAGAACACCGACCCTTCCCCATTTGCTGTGTTTGACTCCCCCCTTCGCCAATTTCAGATGAAAGTGTCTCTCCTATTTGAACGGACTCAGTCTAGCACCAACTGCACCCAAGAGGTAACCTTGTTGTTGTACACAGGAACCACTCAAGGGAAAATTTTAGAAGGGAATAGTTGTTTACTGCTGTGTTTTCTGCAAGAACATAATTTCGTCACAAGTCTGTACAAGAAGCTAACATTACGGCTGCCGTAAGGCCACGTGCTTTGTCAGACATACCTGCCAACTCATCTGGGGGTAAAGCAATGACTCCATCTAATTCCCTCCCAACTACTTCAGAAACTAGAATAAGTTAGTTAACTTCTTAAAAATGCATCAGTAGTTTAATATTGTCTTAAAGCATTATTAGAACTGACTTTCTTGTTAAGACAAAAGCAATTAAAAGCTGCAAAGGTCATCTTAATGCAACAGTTCTTTTCATATTTGGTGCTCAAACAAGGTATAACTTGAATGAGTTTTTGTTGAATCTCTTTTAATTTTTAATAAATTTAAATAAACCTAATTTTTAAAGCAGGCATCAGCAACAACACTTGTAACTAAGTTAGAAAAATGCACATTATTAAACAAACGCACAAAAATTGAATGCAATTTACTGATATACAATTAATTGCTCCTACACACACAATGACTCTACATTAGAATGAGAGAGAATTCAATACACCATGCAAACTGCTTTGCACGTAAAAAAAAAGTTGGGTAAAACTACTATAGTAGTATATTGTGCTTAAGCTAAACAAGACAGGCATTATTTCCATTGAACTCTATAGAACCCCAGTGACAGTGTGAAGCGACTGAGGAAAGAGTACACATTAACATAAAAATTCTGACTCTACTGGAGAAAAGCAGCTTTGTGGAAAACTGCAGAACTGAAGTACAAATACAGAAAAAATTATCCAGAGCAGCTACACAGTATAACACAGGAAGCATCTTCCTACTCTGAAACACTCTGAGAAGGAACTGAATTTGAGTTTGGTTTTTGTTGGTGATTTTTGTGTGTGTTTACTTGGTTTTGTTTGTAGTTTGTTTTGGGGTTTTTTTTTGGGGGGGGGGGGTGTAGAAAAAAGTTATTTTAGTAATTAAAAAAAATGAGTACAGTCTGTCCAATATACAGCTTGTTTTCTAAGCTACATTTATACCTATGTATTCCTGCTATCTTGCAATATTACTCAGATTCCAGTAAGAAGTAAGTTCTCACTTCTCTGTTTAATACAGGGAAGTAAATAAAATCTTATTGCAACAAGTCTACAAAACAGAACCTTAGGAGTCAACACCCCAGTGAAATACCAAAACTACCAAGCAACTGGCTACTCTGAAGTGAGGATGCATCTAGAGGAAAGTTTGCCAATCTCTGCTTCATCCTCACCAAATACAGAAACACTTAGAAACCAAAATATTCATGTAACAGGAAAAAAAAAAAAATTATTCCCAGTTCCAGCTATCATCAACATCTAATAACTGTAGACAAGACAACGGAAGTAGATCCTGAGTCTGGGCAATGGACATGTAGGCAGTACTTTTCTGGGAATGTTTGCTTCCAAAGAAGGAATGAATACCACTTGACAGACCACATATGTGGTCAACTGAAAGATTTTTTAAACATGAATCAGTATCAAAAACAGATGTTGTCTGATTCAATTAATAAGTAGATTTCATAACAATTTAATAAAGAATGTAGCATGCGCATTACAGAATAAATTAAGTGTGAATGATACGCTGCAAAGATTTGTCCATAAAATACATACAGACACTTCTATCCTGCCTTTGTAAGGGCATTTTTTATAAGAGAGCACAAGAACTAAAAGTGCTGAAACAAAAACAACTACCCACCCCCAATCCATCATACAGATAGCCCTCACAGCAGGTATGGGATACCAGTAAGGCCTCCTTCCACGCTATGAAACAAGGTCATTTTACACCATTCTGTAATTTAAACATAAGTAGAGAAATATCTGTTTACACTGTGCTTAGCTCTACTTCTGCTAACTAGAGAAGAAATCCCAAGTAAAAAAACTATTTTAGTAAAATCTTCACTGAGCAGTATGCCCAACATAGTTGGGCAGCTGCAGGGCTGAATACTTAAGGGAAACGTACCATGTAAAAAGGACAGAGCATCAAGGTGATAACAATTCAATGAAAATAATGGGGCTACTGCCTGCATGCAAATCAGCATGGTTATCAGGGGTTGAAAGGAGACAGTAAGTATATTCTAGTCAACACTAACACTCAGAAGTCAGTAAGAGCAATAAAAAAAAAAAATCATCATCATCTGTCAGTTAGAAAACTTAAGTTACATGTTAACAGTCCAGGCATGGAGTTGGGAGAAGGGAAAAAGAGGAAGAAGAAAGTAAATTAACTGTAAAGTGAGCTGCTAGAGAAAATAATTTTTACTATGACTAGACAATTAAATTAAGCACTACCAATTAATTCTAACTAAAATTATAATTTCCTTACCAGTGTTCCTCTCAACCTCTAAGTCTATACAATATCCAAAACAAATCAGTTCTGCAGTCTTTCTTCTACCCACGGCCTGAGCAAGATTGGATTGCTTGATCCCTCAGGTTAGGAAGCATGTGAACACATATGCCTAAAATACATACCAGATATAAATGTATGCACCAGTAGGGCCAGGAGGTTTGCACGTGCCAACCGAGCTCAGTTCACTTCTCTTTTGCAACTGTGTGGATCACATGCACATAATCTTGTGGTTTAATTAAAGCAAAAGGAAAGAAGCTGTTGGACAATTATTTTATTATTTTAGGGAAGGGATAAAAGACAGGGGAGAGTATTGCATTAGTGGGTGAAACAAAGAGAAAGAAAGAGTATGAGAAAGCTCCAGAAAAGGGAGCATGTGAGCAATGAGGGGCACGCAGTAGAATGCATGTCCCTATGGAATACACCCTATCACCAGCCCACCACCCATCCAGTGAGCTTATGGCCAACACTGTGGGAGGGTTAGTATGTGGGACTGATTTTTCTGGCAAAAGAAATAAAAAGAAATTCAGTTTGGTTAAGATTTATTCATATTTCACTCAGCACCAAAGTAATAGATTAAAAAAACCCCTAATTTTAAATCAATCAGATGAGTGACTGATGCGTTAATACTACATCATCCACATCAGCTGGATATTCACAAAGAACAGAGACAAGATATTATGGGGGTTTTACTGGGAT
This sequence comes from Aquila chrysaetos chrysaetos, assembly GCF_900496995.4. Taxonomy (NCBI): domain Eukaryota; kingdom Metazoa; phylum Chordata; class Aves; order Accipitriformes; family Accipitridae; genus Aquila; species Aquila chrysaetos. Next base: position 31,779,736 of record NC_044016.1, on the reverse strand, counting down.
GGAACTCTCATTTTATCCCAATACTCCAAGATACCATTATTTCTAATAATGCTCTACACAAAGGTCTATACCTCATGTGACCCTCAAGGTGAACAAAACACCTTATGTCTATCCAGAATATTTGTTTGATTATGTTTCTACAAGATCTACTAAAATATTTACCTTTATTCATTCTCATTTTAAAACTAACTTTAAAGTTTTAGTCTCCTTGAAGATTTTAAATTTTCTGGATGATGACTTCAAAAATTTAGAAACTAACAAACTATACCTCTGCAAAAGGTTAATACATATATATATATATATATATATATACACACCCTGCATCATAGCAGCACCAAAATACTAAGTTTTCCATTTTTGCTTCAGAAATACAGTCACAGGTATAACTTCACTAGGCCCTATACTTTCTGTAGACTTGCAGCTGTTCCACTGGTAACTATCATGTTGTTCCTCTGTCATGAATATATCTGGTTTCAAATTGTGCTTTAGTTCACTTTTGTCAAACCAGGAAACCTGAAGCTTCCAACAATGAAATAATTACTTCAGTATATAGTTCTAGAAGCCATGCACACAACACCTCATAGTAAGCCATGAACACCTAACACAATGGAGAATTCTATTTTAGTTTCCTGTGTGAGCTTATAACAAAAAAAATACAAGGTCAACAGGAATATAAACATGGAGGTTCAAGACAAAATCATCTTATTTCATAAAACACACTTGTCAACTACAACATAATTTCAGTACACAGTCTGTCAATTTTTATATTTTCGCAGTTACTTCTTTGAAGAGATACTCTACTAACCCCCCAAAAAGAAAAGAAAAAAAGAAAGCTTAAATTAAAAAACAGCCTTAATTTTAATTCTTTTAGCTACATCACTTCATTACCTTGATACAAAATGTCAATCCCAACAACTCATTATAGTGGTAATAATCCTATGACAGAACAAGTTTCCTTTCAACGTCATCCAGTAACACCACACTTCAGTAACTTAAAATCTATCATGGTTGCATATACTAACCTGTTCAAGAAAAACAAAGTATTTCAAACACTTATTTCTATTATGTAGTTTAAGAACACTGTTTCCAAGTCAAACTATATCAAATGCAAAGTAAAAGAGACCCAAGACTACCTTGCTAAATCTAAAAGTACCGTAAATGCTGGCTGCCCTGGAGACCAAGTTAGCTGAAATGCATGCAGCTGTCATATAATCCACACTCTTCCTCCTCCTCAGGCAAAGCTACCAACTGCCAAATGTAATCTAATAATTAGCATATATAAAGCAAAAGGGCTAGACTATGACATCAGTTTATCTGCTCCTTAGAAAAGAGTTTTGAATTAAACCTACAGCACACTCTGACCTTCAAAATTCTAAAAAAAAAAAAGCTTGCCAAAGAGAACAAAACAGGAAAAAACAATGAAATCTATTTACAGCTGTATTCTAAATTTTAAAATGAGCAGGAAGATATTTATAAATGTTCTCTTCTTAAAAAAAAAAAATAAATAAATCCTACTTTAGGGAAAGAGAAAACAGAGTAAAAAAAAAATCAAAGTTGCATTCTTTGTATCGGGGCTTCTAAACATGATATGAGAGGAACATTCATCACTAAGTAAGAGAAATTAAGTAAGTATCTGTGAATGGTGCTTTGGAGGCAACTGAAAAATAAAGGCAAAGTAGAAATAGACAGTCTATCTAATGTCAGTCACCCAAACATAATTAGCCATTATCATCATTAACAATAATGAAGATCACTTTTCTACAATCTCCAAGAGACAAATGATGAAAGGATGTCACATACAGAAATGGCTAACTCCTCCTTTCTTCTAAGGAGACAGTTGGTTTATATGCTTAATAAAAAGTACATGAAATGGAAGTATGTGTTCCTGCCCCTCTCAGAAATAACAACTTCAAAAAATGTTTACAAATTTAGTTTATATTTCTGAGAAAACTTTGTTGCTGCAGTGGACTTTGATCCTCAGCATTTGCTGGCATGTAGCCCTGCCCTTCCTGAAGCTGTGCAGAGCAGTTCATGTCACTGGTCTTAAAGATGACAGAGAAATCTCAAGAAATTTCAAGAAGAAAATCTTCCTGTTTATTTTTTTTAAAGTATGAATCCTTTCCATCCATAGCACTTTCTCCCATTTGCAATTAGATGAAATACAAAAACTGTATACAAGCAGACAGTAGATGAAGTGGAGGATCTGGGAAAATTTTGTATTCCTCCTTCCCTGCCCCTCCCAGGCATGACAGAGTACACACTCCATTCATAAGGAGAAATTTGACAAGGCAGCAATTTAGTTTACCAGGCTAAATGACAACAGTGAGACGGCAAGACAAAGAAAAAACTGCAAAAAGTCTAACAGGTAAGAACTATGAAGTATGGTTCATAGCAAATTAATAACTTTTCAGAGGACTAACAAAGATAAATAGAGTACTTGTGAGATTTCTGTTTTTGAAACTAGATCCTTCCTCTCCTCCTGCCCCCTCCTCTCCCCCCGCATCTTTGCAAATAGACAGGGCTCCGAGTGTGCTGGGTTAATAACCAGACCAGGTCAGCCTGCAAGAGATTATTTTAAGCTGTCTACATTTTTTAGATAGGAGTGGATGTGACAGGCTACCAAGAGAAGACCAAATATAACAAGAGGTCGCCTGTATCATATTATCGATATTTTAAGACTAAAGTTTACTGAAAACAAATACTTAGACATTCCATAGACAGCATAAAAATATTATGGCATAGCCAGTTTCACAAAATTCAAAGCACTGATAGTTCTTTTAGACAATCCATTTTGACCCTGAAAAATGCTTCCAAAACCTCATTAAATCTTTCCCCCGTAATGAACTGAGCCTGAAAAACAATTCTGATGTCTATTACCCTGCTACCTAAGCTCACTAACCAAGGAATAAATGACCCGAGCACTTTCGCTACAACTTGATTAAGAAAGAGCTGCAAGTGACCTTGACTTAAGCTTTTTAATTCATGGAATTTATCAACATGTTCTAGCTTTTTTCTGCTTGGAAAACACTCACCAGTTTCTCCCCTTTTCCTATAAATTTTCTCAGAATTGCACAGAATCACTGCATAGTTGAGGTTGGAAGGGACCGCTAGAGATTATCTAGCCCAACCCCCCTGCTCAAGCTGGATCAGATAGATTGGCTGCTCATGGCCATGTCCGGTCAGGTTTTAAATATCTTCAGGGATAGAGAATCCACAACCTCTCCTGGAAGCCTGTTCCAGTACCCAACCACCCTTACAGTAGAAGTCTTTTCCTATGTTCAGATGGAATTTCGTGTATTTCGGTTTATGCCCATTGCCTCTTGTCCTGTCACTGGGCACCACTGAAAAAAGCCTGGTTCCATCCTCTTTACAGCCTCCCTTCAAGAACTTATACATCGATGAGATGCCCCTGAGCCTTCTGTAGGCCAAACAGTCCCAGCTCAGTCAGCCTTTCCCCATATGAGAGATGCTCTCCTCCCTTAACCTTCTTTGTGGCCTGCACTGGATGCTCTCCAGCATGTCTACATCTCTCTTGTACCGAGAAACCCAGAACTAGACACAGTATTCCAGGTGTGGCCTCACCAGCGCTGAGGGGTAGGACCACCCCTCTCAACCTGCTGGCAACACTCTTCCTCATACAGCCTAGAACACCATTAGCCTTCCTTGCCACAAGGACACATTGCTGGCTCATGTTCAACTTGCTGTCCACCCAAATCTCCAGGTCCTTTTCTGCAGTGCTGCTTTCCAAATGGTTGACCTCCAGTACGTACTGGTTCATAGGGTTATTTCTCTCCAGCTGCTGGACTTGGCATTCTCCTTTGTTGAACTAGGGAGGTTCTTCTCTGCCCACTTCTCCAGCCTGTCAAGGTCCCTCTGGATGGCAGCCCAACCATCTGGGATATCACACACTCCCCAGTTTTGTATCATCAGCAAACTTGCTGAGGATGCGTGCAGTCCCATCATCTGGATCGCTAACAAAGACATTAAACAGTACTGAACCCAGTATCGGCCCCTAGGGTACACCACTAGTAGCTGGCCTCCCACTCAACTTTGTGCTGCTGATCACAGCCCTCTGAGCCTGGCAGTTCAGCTGGTTTTCAGTCTATCTCACTGTCCATTTATCAAGGCCATCTCCCCTCATCCACTAAGACAGCCATCTCAACACACAAGGCTATCAGGTGGGTTAAGCAGGATTTTCCCTTTTTAAATCCATGCTCACTACTCCTAGACACATTCTTTTCCTTCATGTATCTGGAAATACCTTCCAGGATTGCCTGCTCTGTCACCTTCACAGAGACAGGCAAGGCTGATCTGCCTGTACTTTCCCAGATCCTTCCTGGACATTTGCTTTTCTCCAGTCCTCAGGAACCTCTCCAAATTTCCATGACCTTTTGAGGAGAATCAAGACTGCCCTCACACTGACATCCGTCAACTCCCTCAGCATTCATGGGTGCATCCTTTCAAGTCCCACAGACTTCTTTATGCTCAGTTTGTTTAAATATTCCTTAATTTAATCCTCCTCCATTGAGGGTAAATCTTCCTTGCTTCACACTCTCCAGGATTCTTGAAGGCCGGTCTTTCCAGTGAAAACTGAGGTGAAAAATGTATTGAGTACTTCAGCCTTTTCTGTGTCCTTTGTCACCAGATCCCCTACCCCATTCATCAGTGGGCTCACATTTTCCCTAGCATTCCTTCTACTGCTTATGTACTTGTAGCAGGTTTTTTCTTGCCCTTCACATCCTTCACCAGCTTTAATTCCAGAAAGGCTTTCACTCTCCCTGAACCACTTTCAAATTCTTGGGTTTTTTTCTGGTTTGGGTTTTTTTTTTTTTTTGTCATTTGTCATCTTTCCCATTCTGTTACTCCAACTTTCTCTGAGAATTCTCTCCTTCGCAAATGCATAGCTCTTTTTTCCAACCTTCCCACTCACCCTGCACAGTTCTGGTACCAAGTAAAAACAAGCTCATAGGATATGTTTTTGACCCATTCTTCAGTTTATCTTCAAAAGTATTTGCATTAATTCTTAATTATTTCAAATATTTCATTAGAGATCTTTTTCTGCATGAGCCAGAAACAAAGGACTTCAATTAAGATAATTTATTGTAATCTTTCACTTTGTATAAAAGAACAATACACAATTCATTTTACTGAAATAAATTAGATTATATGAATTAAGAGATCAAGATGGTGTGCATCCCTTCCCCTCTCCCTCCCAAAAACTTTCTTTCAATTCTTTTTATTTGGTTATTAGGGCATTTGTTGTTTCTTCTTACATCTTTTTAGTTAGCACCAGTGGTGGTGCATCAGCCTTCTCCTCAAAGAAAAAATACATACCGCATTTGCTGAGAGCTAGGGAAAGGTTTTACACTAGGTTCTCCCAATTTTTTGAAAATAGCCATCCCTTTCCCTGCTAAGACTCATCACCCTCCAGCTCTTGATCCTAGCTCTCCTTTGCTTATACCCAACCTGCCAACGCTCCCTCTTTTTTTACCATGCCCTCTCCAAAACAGCTAGCACAAAACACAAATTAGTAAGCTCTTCTGTTTTATTAACTTTCAAGTTAATCCACCTTAACTTCTATTTTTGGTGAACCTCACTAATAATGCATGCCTTCACAAGTGGTCTACTAGTGCTTCTTACTGTTACCTCTTTATTACAGTGATATAGCATTGGAATAGGTGAGAGGGTCCTACTACTTTGCAAGCTTCAGTAAGATGAATGGACAGATCCAGTCAACCTAATAAGTCTTCCCAGAACCACAGACTTTGTGAAACACAGTGCAGAGAAATCTAACACAGCACAGGTATTTTTTTGGCTTGCTGCCTTTAGGAACCAAAATAGCCCTCTGCCTCAACTGGCAAGTCCTGCCCAATTTACGACAGTCAGAAGGGAATCAGACTGGGAAGATCAACTCTGCAGATTGATATGATTTTACAAAAACAAACAAACAACCCATAACATTAATAGTATTTTGTACTATGTGACCTAATAACTTCTTAACAAAATATTGGATCCCTTACCCATGACCTCTCCACCCAGGTGTCAGATGAAAGAACTATTATGACAACGTACTGCTCCAAAACTGAAGTACGTAGCACACCATGCCTTGAAAAATAAAGCAGCTCGCTATTTTATTTATACCTAAGTATATTTTAATTCTTCTCACAGAGGAAATAAAGGATAACAATTTGGAGATTGAAAAAGGATATTTGAGACAACAAACATCATACAGAATTACTGCATATATTACATTGCTATTGACAAAAACGGTATGTGCCTACCTGCATTTCTAGCTAGTTATTTTTCACTTACTGGTTAGAGCTAAAATTCCATCATCATTCCCTCACCACATCTGGAATACTGCATTCTAGGTTGCCCAGTACAAGACAGACGTGGAATTACTGAAGCAAATCCAGCAAAGCACCACTAAAATGATTGAGGGATTGGAGCATTTTTCACATGAGGAAAGGCTGAGAGCTGGGACTGTTGGGCCTGGAGAAGAGACGGCTCTGGGGGGATCTCACCAGTGCCTGATCAGGGGCAATGAAACGGGAGCCAGACTCTTCTTATTGGTGTTCAATGACAGAACAAGAGGCAATAAACACAAACTGAAACATGTGAAACTCCATCTAAACATAAAAAACCATGAGAGTCAGACAACAGAACAGGCGCCCCAGAGAGGCTGTGGAGTCTCCACCCTTGAAGACATTTAAACCCTGACTGGACTTGGCCCTCAGCAACCTGCTCTAGCTGACCATCCTTAAGCAGCGGGGTTGGACTACGTGATCTCAAGAGGCACCTGCCCACCTCAGCAATTCTGTCATTTGCCTAATACAGTTCAGCTTCTGAAAACAATTTTCTTTGCACCAAATGCAAGCCATGTTTTCCAGGAAAAAGTTATATCACACTATACTCTACATATATCATTGGATCAAATTTACTGCTACACATTCTTTCTTTGCATTAGTTTCTGAAAATATGGTATGTTTATGCACAAACTACAATGTTCTGTCTACACCCGTATAACTATCAACACCATACACAAACTGTCAATAGTTTAGGTTTTCATTAATTTACATAAATACACAAGCCTCTAGAAGCAGGTTCTTTCCCAGGTCACAAATATACTACCAAAATACCAAACTTCAAGATTGGATAAATTGTCCCACTTACCTGTGTCCCTATTACAATAACTATCAGAAATATGAAAGGAATAGTGGTTCAGCAGCTAGTGGTTCAGTTTATCAGTAGCTAAAGGTGAAGAGGGGTGGACTTATTTTAAATTTATTTATTATTATTAAAAGGGAATATGCCACTGGATGCAAAACTAAGACCAAATGCTGCATTTAGGTTTACTGATTCTATATTTGCTTCATATATTAGGACACATGCTCCCAATGAAAAGGTCACCCAGGAAGCAGATGATGACTTAGGCAAATATGGGTAAGTTTATCACTTAAATCTGGCACTTATATATTCTATGTGGATTTACAGCCTCTAATTTTATTATATGTTCCTCTGCCTTAACAGTACATCTACAGACATAATGCAGGCCTGTGCAGTCACAAGAGCTAAACAACCTAATGTAAGCAATTTAGATTCCTTTTTAAGTAGCTGAAATTGTAAACATTCCACAAACATTTAGTTTTGTGTAACCACTTTTAAAATACCTCTTAAACAGAAACAAACTTCAAATATTTTTTACTTTTTAGGGTTACCACTCTTTAATAAATGGTTAACTACTTAATTGTCTTCAGATGCAAAACCACCATCAGTTTTCTACAATGAGAATAACTTCCTATTTTCTTATGCCTGTACTTACGATAGCAAAAGAGTGACTAAGTTCTTATGGTCTACAAAATACTCTAGGTTTACGTACTTCAAAATCAGGATTCCCAAAACTGCTAATCAGTGCCAATGCTATCATAATTGTAAGCTATGACCAGAGAATTATTTTGACATAAGCATTTTCGCAGGATATACGGAACAAAAACAAACAAACAAACAAAACCCAAAAGTCAATGTGTATTTAGTTCATGGATGAGCAAACCACAAGTTTCTTTTCCCAGCTGTAAACAGCAATATTCCTTGTGTTACATTCCTTGTGTTACATAACTTGCAAATTATGAAAGAAAAAGAATGCACCTCATTAATATATCAGCACGTGCAAGATGAGAAATCTGTAATCCTCATTCTTTTTGCAGCATTATTATATTACAACTACTCTTACTTTGAACCACCAAAAGAGAGCAAAAGAGAATTACAAATTATATTTTTCAGCTTCTTCCAGATTTCTTTAAACACTTACTATCCCTTGGCTAACTATACAGCCAAAAGATAAAGTAAATGCAATACTAGAAGTGGTTATCATACAATACTAGACTAGATTTACCAGTGTTAAGTTCTTGTTTATTACATAATCAGCATTATTCAAATGCAGATATTCTTGACAACACACAATACAAAATATGTTACAATATTGTCTCAGTCTGACTATTTCTGAAGCAAAACACATTGTTTACGCGAAAAGTAGTAGATAAGATTTTCAGAGGTATGTTCTACACTGCGATTAATATAGCAGAGCTTCATCAGGCTCAGTAACACAGGAGTCTGGTGATCTTATTTCACATTACAGAACAGACCATTCATTGAAAAATGGAGTCTTAGATGAGAAGGGGAAAGAAACTATTAAGTTGAGCAAAGGAAGCCACTTAAAACCTGATAAACGATTGAGCTATTGAGCATCCACCTAGTTTAACTGCTGTAGCACACACAAGGCAGAGGGGCTCAGGTGGCTGGACAGAAAGTTCGATTTTCTTGCATCAAAGCATAAGCCAACCATGCCAAACCACGGGCAAGTACTGTCAATTATTCAGACTCTCCTAAATCTAAGATCTTTTGAATAGATTGACAAACCTGTACAGAATCCAAAAGTGGTTATCTTACTTCATACAAATCTCTGAATGCATAATAAATTTAAATAAAATAAAAAAAAAAAAATTCTCCTTTCAGAATTTTTTTTTTCTCCTAGAAACAATATGTAGTTGGAAATGAAAGTTAGAAGTTTTACTGGTGTCATCAATATGGTACAGACAGAAAACTACTACACTGGAAAAAAAAAAGTACAAATTGCAATTGCATGTAGAGTATTATAAAGTATAAAGCAGAAGTTGTCTTCAAGCCTGCATTTGGAACACCTGGAATATTCTGGAAGGACAACCTTGTCCTGTATCTTAAACAGGCATGGGTACTTCACAAGCAGCTGTTGTTAGAAATTCTGCCCTCTCTCTGCTCCATCTCCCATGTTTGGCTGGCCTCCCTGGTCAGGTATCTCGCCTATGCTGTAGATGTCTGTCATGGGAACTGCAGGACTATACCAGGCTCAGTCAGAAAGAAAACTATTGCTTCACACCAGATGCAGCCTAGTCAGAAAAGCTGGCCACCAGCATGGACATTAGATGCTTGAGCACAACTTTACAAGTTCAGTTTGCCTCCTAGGCAAACATAGCTCAGTGTTGAACTTAGAAACAGTGAAAGATTTTGGGACAGTTCCGTTTAAAAAAAAAAGAAAGAAAGAAAGAAATAGATTCTAGTTTTATTTTCCTGCTCCAAAATAGGAATATCTTAGAAAAAATGGATCATGCAAAATAAGTTTTTGTCATAAAATAGAAGCTTCTAACCAGCTTCAGTAATGATCTTTTACATTCCTCCTGTGTAAAAGAACATAGAGTAGTAGAGCACTGTATTTACTGCAGAAGTATGGTGCTTGAAAAGAGTGGAAATGAAGAGACTAGAATGAATACAATAAAAATATGAAGTGTAACTTATTTAATATAATTTATTTATAATCATATATAATTTATAGTTTGTCTATATAAAATTTATCTACAAAGCCCAACATTTCAGTTATAACAATAATCTGAAAAAAGCTAAATTCGACTAGTTTCTCAGAACATTTACTATTTTCCTAGGTATAAAGGTATATAATTCCTTTTTTCTGTGCTTTGTGCAAAAGAGAAAGACAAAAGAGAAAAAATGACTACTACAAAAATTAGCAGCCTAGCTTAGAAGGTTACCTTCTTCTAACTGATTTGATTTCAGATTCAGCATATCCTCATAATATTACTAATCTTGAAAGAAGGGAGGTAGAAGGGACTCAACTTTCCCCCCTCCTCCTCCAAACCTGCCCATTACATAGAAAGAAGGAACACAAGTACAGCACTTCTTCCTATGACACCCATTGAAGGGTAACTTAGTGCTAACATGAAAGTGGGAACAATTTGAGAGCTTGTCTTTAAGAAAAGTTTTCAGCATTTTACTTTCCTACTTTCTCCTACAGCAGCTGTAAAATTGTGAAATCCTGAGTTATATCAAAGTGTAGCCTTAAATCTACAAACATTTATTACCTCTTACCTTTAATTTTTGGTACACACCTCTGATACATGTTTGACATTAGACTGCCCCAGGAACATTGCATGAGCCACAAGTTATACTGTGGCCCTGTGCTAGTCTATTTCTTCTCTACAAGAGAAATCTCCCACAACTACTACTCCCTTCTCGCTACTATCTCTCTCACCTTGTAATATGAGAAATCCATATTGCTAATTTTGCATATATATCATTGCTTTTCTTTTAAGTTAGTTTTCTTCAACAGTTTGTAAAAGACTGGAAGTTTTTCATCTGGACCACAAGCAACTAAGCATAATTCTGAAACTCTTACTCAAGTCTCACACAATTATACACAATTTATTTTCCACTTTTTATCATTATCAATATGATACTCCATTCTTCAAACAAAAGTAGTTACAGTACATATTTACAATGTCTGACAGTGACCACATTACTAGATATATTAACTGAAGAATTATTTATGTGGCGGATCTCTCTCTAGATTGTAGTATTCTTGGTGAACCCATGGAGTGAAAATATAATGAATGAATTTGAATCAAGTTTTTCAAGTTTGTAGTGAAATACTTCCCAAATGTTTGCATGTTGTTGAAAGTAAACAATTCATCTATAAATCCCCAAAAGCAGGTTTTATTCAGTTTTTATTTTCAGTATTTAAAATAAACACACATGCACACATGGACAGGAAGGTGTTCATCCCCCAATAAATTACTCATTTCTTCACTGTGCTGCAAGGGAGCATGTCTTCATTAGATGACAGATTGTGTTCAGCCAACATGAAGCATTTCTAAACCTGAACCACATGCTAGAACTATAAAGCATTCCAGTTGGACTAGATCAAAGAGTTTGCAGAATTAGGAGCTATAGGAGGATGACTGCACCTCTTAATATCTGTTGCAGAAAATATCAAGATATCATGATTTTTGGCAACTGTAGGCTCAGGATTTTCTACAAACAGCCTAATTAGCCCTTACAAAGGGCGCTCTTTCAGCGTATTATGCTAGTGTCTATTTCCGGTCATATGAGCTCTTTTCCAGAGGAAGACCAAGCCAAGAATTTCCAAATCACCAAAATTATTATTTTATTTTTGGCTTATCCAATACATTAAGGAATGCAATCATCCTTCTATATAATAACAGCTGTATAAGAAATGTTGCCTCAAAGTCATTGTACCATATGCTTCAATATTAATGAGAGGCAATCTGCCAAGTTCAGATTTTAAAAAAAGACTGAAGTTCACTTGTATGCTGAGGCATATAAACGATTCTCTTATGGGTTTGTTAAGATGCTCTAGGTATCCCAAAGAAATTCTGTTTGTGAGATGTCAAACATCAAGAAAGATAGTAGCACAGCTGCCATTTTATCTAAAAGGTAGTGTAAGGCTACAAACATACTAAAAATATATTTGTCACTCATTAGAAATTATGCTTACCTTTGGCTAGAAGGATTCCCAAAGGATGCCAACTTGAGTCACTTTTTTTCTGATATCAGTAAAATGGAGATACCTGCAAGTCAAATGAGAAAGGTTTGGGTTTTTTTTCTTTTTAGGTGAACATGTCCACTTATGCTACTAAGGCATAAGTAAAACCAATAATCTTAAATGAACACTTGTGTAAAATGAGAATCTACTAATTTATATGTGAAAATAAAATATCAAGAACAACTCGATGGCTTTAAAATTCAGCAGTGTAACACATACCATATGTATGTGTTGCCACAGAGAATTTAAAGCTGTTATCTCTGCAAGTTCCTGGCAATAACTGGAAAAAAAGCTTTGCTAGGGGAAGAGGTCATGAACCAGTAGCTACTGAACCATCGGACTGTTTCATTATGGCTCTGCTTCCAAGGTCATGATAAAGTGTCCGCAGCTATTCCTAGAACCATATTACAAAAAGCAAGTGGTCTAATAAGGTTTTCAATTACGAGAAAAATTTGTGCAGTTCCATAAAATGTTTTGAAGGAAGATAGTACTCAGTTCATCCAAAAAGTTTAGAAACATTCTGTGAGAATCTGTGGGACGACTTACAGCTAATAAAGTATCTAACGCTGCAAACTTTACATTTGACATTTTTACATTTACTTCTGAATGAAGAAAAATAAAAGTATATGTAAAGTAAAAATAATTTAGGTAGGTCTGTCTGATCAACATACAGAGTATAGAACATAAAACTATCATTTACCGATAAGGTGATTTGGCTTTCTATTTTATATCTGTGCTAACACAGTTTCAAAGGGAGTTCATTTTAGCATGACCTCAGATAGTAAAATCTAGCTTGAAAATACACAATGTTACATTCATATTGAAAGAAAGGAAAAAGAAAACACACACACAGCAGGAACAGATGTTATTTCCTGTACTAAATCACCACCATAGGGATAAAAATAATTCTAGTGAGTATTTTACAGAATAGTGCATACAATGGAAAAGAACACAAAGCCTCAAAATCCTAAGTCAACTGCAAATCTAGGTATTATAGACAGCAGTAACATAAACAAACAAAAAGCCCATACAGATGGAACGCAGGACAGTTTACCATCATCCTCATCTTAGGCCTAGCCAAAACTAGGCAGCCACTTAAGTCTACTTTTACCAGTATGCTCACAGTAGCAAAAACCTCCTGGTGTAGTTACAACCTAGAGCTTGAGCAAACACTTTGCCAGTACAGCTTTTATGGGAGAGGTAAAACAAAACTAAACCATACCAGTAGTAGTGTTGACCAACATCATTAGATGACTAATCTGTTTGCCAACAGAAGACACAATTAAAAAACCAGGATATTAAAAAGAAAAATCTCATTCCTAGCCTAAAAATTATATCTGATGAAGACAAATTTCAAACATAAACCTCACTCAAGTAAAAGCTGAAACTAAAGCCAGAGACAAGCATTTTAACTTTTTTCTTCATGAATCGTGGAAGAACTTGAGAACACACTAACAACATCTAAAACACCTAAGAAATAAGAATATCCAAATTCTAAATAATCCTTGTATATGGTAAAACAAACAGCTGAAGAATGAAAGGAAGTCCAGCAGGACAGATTTGTTTTCTCACCTAGATTATTACTGGGAGCAAAACTATACATCCTTGTACCAATTGTAGACTAGCATGTGTTTTAGTCTAATCTGACAAACCGAAGACAATGACTTAAAACAAGGATTATCACAATTCATAAATCATACACATACTTCTACATAGGTACAAGTCCATCCTATAGTCTCATAGTGTCACTGAGATAGACATCTATTCCAATGTAAAATTGAAATTTAATCATAAACTAAATCAAATATATATATATACACACACAAAAATATTCAATAAGCCTGTCCAGGCTATGTTACAGATAAGAATAACCAGAATCCATCCTTATTTTCCAATAGGAGCCTCTGGATTCACAAATTATATTATCCGGATAAGAGGAAACATCAGCCATTAGTCAGCACAGAGGGAGAACCAGAAAAGTAAATACACAAGAAGAAAGCAACCGCAAAAATGGAAAATAATTTTTTTAGGATGGCTATGGAATCTGGTCAATTTTCCAAAAGAAACTGGATTCAATTTTCTATAAATAATTTTGTGAAAATATTATCAGTATTAATATTGTCTTTCTCACAAAAAAAAACCTTAAGATGTCTTCATACATTGCAAATCATTAGAAGAGCAAGCTTCAAAATATCTGTCTCAAAGACAATTTCCAGATTGCCTGTTTATGGGAGAAGAAAGTGGAATCAATTGATCCACAGAGTAAAGTAGGATTTAGAGGATTATGTAGCTCTTTTCTGAGGCAGCCAAAAAGGAAAACACTAGGCTTTGTCCACATATTAATTTGTTTTTTAATCCAAAGTTCTTATGCAGAACACTGCATCAGGAAAAAAATATTTAAGAATTGAAAAGAAAAATATTTTAATATATTTAAAAAATAATTCATGATTTCACCAGCATTCTAAGAGTTTTCTTCATAACATCTTACCCTACAGTCATGAAGGTCCACAAATGAAAAAACAATACTCGAAACTTAAAGTAATGTATGTTCCCTTAATCTCACATAAAGTAACAAATTCTAAATCAGAAATCAGGAGTAACTATGCCTATTTTCTCTAAATGTACTTTAAAACTTATTTGTAGCATTAGACATCATAAGACTCGTGTGCCTAAGGCGATTATCATACATCTGTTTTAATTGGACATCTCATCTTTTACTATTCCCAGAGTCCCACCTGGGTTGCTTTATTCTCCAGGAAGTAATACATGCATTTTGTTTGCTGGTTTGTTAGTCTTTTCTTGTTCTAAATGTCCTCTGGAATTGAAAACTAGAGCCTTGCTTCTACAGGGTATGTCACTGAGGAAGCCAACTTGGCCAATGACAAGGCAAAGAAGAGTTCACGTAAGAAGATAATCTGAAACACAGGTAGAAGTAATTCCTAAATAGCTTAAGAAGGCCAATCCTTATTAGTATGCCTGTTTGGCAAAAGGTCAGACATTCATAACTGTTGCCTGCCATACAATGCACCTCATTTTCAACTACGAAAACATGAATTCTCTGCATGAATCTTTGATATTACTTGTGTCCAATCTTTTAATATTTTCTATTCCTACTTTGTTATCATAGGAAAAGTGGAAAGAGAGAATAATACCAGTACCAGACAACAGATTTTCTCCGGCCCAGTTTTCTTTCTCTACCCTATAAGTTTGGGCTATGCAGAAGAAACTGATTCCAGAAAGAATGGGCATAAGGGCAGCATCCTAGTCAGGAGAGCCCAGTGGCAAGCAGGCTTCCTAGTGCTCTGAAACACTCTACAGACAGTCACTGCAGAGGTAAGCTCCACAGAATATCAACTTGCTGCAGTCAGTCTCCACAGCAAGTCTGATGTACACTGAACATGCTCGACTTGTAGTATAGGGGCCATATTTCTGTTGGGTTATCTGAGGCAAAATAGAAGAACTTTCATGGGAGGGAAGAAGCAGCAGTGAATCTCTGACAGGTAAGCCTAGCAAATCTACGAGAGAAGTTTATCTCAAACTCCATACATACAAAAAGAAGCTGGATTTATTACATTTGCAAGATGTATAAAGAAACCATGTCTTACATGTGAGATATAAACCTAGTAGTTTCTTCATTAAAGAATATTCAGGACAAGAACATAATTACATCTGAGATCCCATTCACTTTGAAAAAATATTATGTTCAAAATTATAGGTAGTCCAGCAAAATAAATTCCACATAGCACCACAAAGACTAACTAATGCCTTGCTGGAGTCATTTGGTCTAGATTATAGGATACTATGGGCATTTGTTTCTTCAAGACTTCAAAGTTTTAAGAAGAAACCTTATGCTTTCCTCTACACCTAGACAAAGTCTCATTCATGACTTGCAGTAGTTCTTTTGGTAACACTCTACCTAGAATGAAGAAAGAATTAAAAAATACAGATAGAAAGCAAACAAGCAGACAGACACTTCTGGCCTAGAAGAACACGAAACCAAACACAGGCAGCAAAGGAATCATTCTGTTTCTTCTATAAGGACAAAGACAGGGCACATACTCCATTCGCCAAGACATACCAGAAGACAGACCACTCTCAGTTGCCATTTACATACACACATGTACACACACCAGTCTTATTTGCCAAATTAGACTGAAATACCCAGGCATTAGGATTTCTGTGTGAGGAACTGGATCCATCATGCAGGGGAAAAAAAAAAAAAAAAAAATCATTTCTGTAACAGGGAACACTGCTGTTAAGGCTTTTTGTATTTAAGTACCACTTTTGAAACCAGAAGTGGAGTTCGGTATCTATTAAGCAAGCAAGATTTTTTACTTTCTTCATTTCCATGCTTACAATTGCTTTTCCTCAGTATTCAAGCATTAACTACTTTAAATATATGGAGCTAAAGAAATGGCAAAACCTGCTACAATAAATTTCTATCTTCAAGTGTGACTACAGCAAAAGAACTGCAGATAAAAGATACAGCTAATGACAAGTAATATTGTATGCATATTTTTCTCTACCCTGCTCAGTTTTATTGGCAAAACTATTGTCTGTCCTATCAGCTTATATATACACCTGAAGTTTCAAGAAAGTCAGATTATTCTACAACGCTTAAACAGAATTTAGAGTTAAATACCTAATCCACAATTCTTACTGGTGATAAAGGTTCTTGCTGGTGCTACAAAAGATAAATGATAATCAAATAGCTATTCACAGAAATTCATTTTATAACACAGGCAAGAATAAGATATCCTGATGCACACCAGAATTATAGTTAATATATTTCACAGGTGAAGCAGAACTTTGAAAATATGTACACTCTACATGTACATTTGAAACCGTTACTTTCAAGACAAATCCAATTATGACTTTTTTTAGCAAAGACAACTGTATTTCAAAGACAGCCAGCTGGAAGACAGATGTGCAAAAGTAACTTGAATCAGTAATTAAAAGTACAAGTATCAAAAGTGCTTGTTTTTAAATAAAAGCCACATTCCATAAGCTCTTAGCTTTTATTTTGACATGTAGCTTATACCTGATCAAGTTCTTACAATGATCACAGGTTACACATAGGATTGGGGACCAAACCAAAGCACTCCATATCCTAACTCCTGCTTTCATTTCAGCAACTAATGGGGGCACCTAGCGCTTCTCAGGGTCAACACTGCAGTGATTACATGTATTTTGTCGTTTATTTTCACTCCGAACACTAAACTCAATTTAACTGCATATAACTTCCAATATTCCCAACACAATAGGCTGATCTGTGTAAAGGCACTTTTCCTTCCTTTCATACAGAAAATATCCTGTAAACAGCCTATTTCCTATTCTCTAAGTGACTCCTTTTGTTTACAGGAAGGAAAGGCAACAGAAATCTTGCCATAAAACAGTGAGAGCTAAAAAGTTCTGTTTCACTTCCTACTGTGCAGGTGTTTCATACATGAAATCTATTGTAATTCTTCATTTTGAAGAGAAAACATGCAGCTTCTTTTTGAAATACAGACTGAGAAATAGAAAACAATAAAGTTAAGGAAGTAGCAGCACACTTTACTGTGAAACAAAACACAGATATACAATAAACAAGCCATAAACAAGATCAACATGTATTTTTCCCCCCTCAGCTCTGTATAATGAGACACAGAAAAACAAAAGGCACCAAGACAGAAAGTGAAATGTAATAAAAGCATGGACTCAAGAAAACAACAGATATTCCTGATCAGGCATTCACTTGGTTTGTACTGCATTCCAGTTCTCCCCAAACTCCACCCTCTGTCTTTCCTTTTTCCATGTAGTTCCTGCTGTAACACACTCAAAAGTGGTTTTTCAAGGCCCTAAATGTAAGCTAAACAAAGCAGTATCTTTGCTTTAAAACTTGTAAAATCCCTGGCTTTGGGCACCACAATTATTTCATATGTTGACTTGTGAACTGGGTTTTCCTTCTAAATCTGTAAGTTCTTTCTTATTTTTATGCTGCCCAGATAAACGTGTAAAAATCAACGTTCCAGCCACCTCTGACTACAAAAAAAAAAAAAAAAAAAAAAAAAAAAAAAAGAAATCCTTATTTGACAAGTTGGGGGGTTTTTTGATACAAATGCTGGTTGCAATGTTACAATGTCTATTTAAAACCGAAACTGGAATTCCCCATTTACAGATTATTCTTGGACTCTATTCTGAACTGCTGTAAGCAAAGCCACGAGCACAATGCAAAATAACTTGTGTTGGTTAAGGATGCCTGGCACCTCAGTTTGTATGCTTGTTTGTGAGTTTCAAAAATACCAACATTCATCTTAGTAAGAATTACATTCATCTCTCCAAGATCTATATTTCTCTATTGCCCAGTAGTGTGTGGAAAATTCAAATAATAAAATAAGTCAAGCAGATGAGGGCACTAACTACGTACTAGGCTAAACATACCACTCAGTTTAAAAGGGAATTGAGAATTTTATCACCACCGCATACTATCACAGCACATCTATCACAAATACTGCCACAATATAAAATTATATAAAATATAAAAATACTGTCACAAAGTTAAATTTGCATCTCTGTGGAAGGGATACCTTATTTGATCCAGGCTGGCCTAACCTCACCAGCTACAGGTCAGTTTGCAGGTATTTCACCATCACAGTAAACACTGTTCCTAGTTCCACATACCAGTCCCTGCGGGTGCAGCAAAGGAGGGACGCCTCCCCCATGGATGCCCTTCCAAACTCTGAGCATCTAGCTGAGCGTAGCACAGGGAACAGCATTCAATTACCAGAGAGCACACTGCCCAAACACCCATCTCTTATCGTAAAGCAACAGCAAGCCAGCTGGAAGGACAGGGTGGGCCCAAGACAATTTGAGGCTCATCAGATACATCACCACTGTTTCAATCAAAACACTTTCAATGAAACATGCAATTACTTGGAGTATGTTAAGAGCAGCTTTCCATACCAAGCTGAACTGTCCTCTTATGTGATGAGTTACCTGGCAAAACAAATTACATCACTGCAGTCTGAATACTTAAAGAAAGATTTGCTAATTAAGAGCAATTAATTACACAGCAGTACTAATTTGAAAAGCAATATCCATTCAGCTTTTGTCTGCTTAAGTCTCAGATTGACTGAGAAGAATTGTTTAGGGAACCTGCTGAGCAACCTGTAACTTTGGATGATCCTTCCTCTGAGCTGGATAATAAAGAGCACTTGCTACGAGACATATAAGGTGGACAGTGCAATATACACTTTTGGTTCACTCTCTAGTAGTGTAAATAGGTCTACCCTTAGGCCATCATAATTTTCTTATATGCACTCAAATGTAACTATACCTTTCTCCTGAACACGAAAAATCAACTAACCCTGCTTTGACCTGGAAGAGTTCTACCACCTCAAGTAAAGAATATTCTTCATTATGAAAACAGAATATGTAAGGCAGAGATAGCTTTTACCTTTTGAAATTCCTTTTCAATTGGGAAAGGATTTGTGCATTACACCAAAATGATTTTGTCAGAAACAAACAGAACACCCTACATTGCCCATCATTTCACTAAATGTCTTTTTACCTACAATAAATTGGCAATTAATATGGAATGTAATTATTTTTAATAAAAGACGATAAACAAAGAGCTAAATCTTTATAATTTATATTTTAAACGTGCCACTTCACACACTGCCATTCATGTACCTAATGTGAACACCATCTTCATTCCCACCTTTTTTTATCTTTCTTCTATGAAACAATGTTCAGCTCCAGGCATTTTTTTCTCCCTCTGCAACACCTCATTTTGACCACACAGCAAAAGCATGTAATAATCAAGACCACAAAGAGAGCATGAAACAGTATCAATTCTGGCACTACAAAATATCACATTTGGACCACAAATTACAGAAAATACAGTAGATAACATTGAGTAGATAGTATAACCCCTTTCAGATCTATTCTGTATTTGCTGCTTTTCTGTTCTCTGCCAGGAATAGCTCAGCATTTAGTCCTCACATTTATATTTTTTTACTTTGTACTATGCCAGACTTCATCACAGAAATGAAGAAGGAAACAGCTTAAATGTGAGTGACTTGGTATAACCACAGAAAAGCTCCGTACCACACCTCACCATGGAAGAGATAGGGGCTCTTAACTTCCCTGAATTTCAGAGTACAGCAATAAGACATTTGCAGTGCTAAACACAATAAAAAGCAAACCTCGTGAAAGTGTAAATGCTGAAAATATTAATGATAAAGATGAGTTACCAGCTTGGAACTGAAGTTACTAAACAAGACAGAAATCATTGATGGTATCCACAGAAAAGCAGATTTAAAAAAAAAAAAAAAAAAAAATCAGCTAGAGGACGAGGTAGTAGTACCTGACAACTTCCAATTAAAAGTAAGAAGAATACGGCAACTGACTTAGGGCAACTGCTTAAAAGCAGCAAAGATACAAAAATTATTCACAGGTCATAAAACAGGTTTGAAATAAACTTAACTAAATTACAGCGTTGTGAATGCTATTCACAGAAATAATAAGATGAATTTTTTTTATATATATATTGTTCCCATAGGTCTGCTTAATATTTTATTTGTCATTAACTTTTTTCTGGAGTGAAAAAAATATTTTTTGTTATTTTTTCAAGTGGAAAGCAAGATTTTAAGTACTATGGAAAAACCCCAAACATTTCTTTATCAGCTCTGTTTTCTTCAAGAGTGAAAAGTAGGATGGTTTTCAAATGCTATCAGTGGAGGGAATTTTCTTTTGGTATTATTATTTTCTCTCAGAAAGAAGAGTTTGTGAATGTCATTTGTGAATGCCTTACTCTGTGTAGGATATGCCTTTTGATAGTGGTGTTTGCTTTTCCAAATAAACATATGAGCCACAGTCACTTTAGAATGGGGAAATAAAAGAAAGAGAAAAGAGGATGAACAAAAACCTAATCAGTTTCAGTTTTGGAGCGGCTGAGATACACTTCTGGAAGTCATGCAGTCCAACCTTCTGCTCAGAGCGGGACTGACATCAACACTAGAAAAGGTCAGGCATGGCTTTGTCTTGCTGAGTCTTCAAGACCTCCAAAGATGGAATATTCAACAGCTTCTCCAGGCAGCCTGTTCCAGGGCTGTATTGGCCTCCCAGTAGTGTTCCTCCTAATTTTTCCTCATGTCTAACCTGAACATACCATGTCACAGTTTGTGGCCAATCTGGTGCCACTGAGAAAAATTCAGCTCCATCATTTTTGTAACTATCCTTCAAGCAGCTATGGGATACAATTAGGTTTTAGTAGTTTGCCAAATATAGGAATTAATTTGATCATTTCTTCATTGAACACAATTATAATAACCTCATAGTGCTTTTCATACACACTGAACTTACACATTTGATTGAAAATCCTATTCAAAATTCTGTATAGTCCTCTTTCAACCTTAATACTGAAACAACACTGAAAAGATTGACAATGCCCAGAATTGCATTTGAATGTCTCCCATTTCCCTTCAAATATCAGAGACAAAAATAGGATAATTGGTCATCAAATTCATTCCAAGAATATAAGTCTCATAATTTACTACCATTGCTTTTTATAGTCAACACTCAATTACAGGGTGTAGAGTGGAATAAACTGGATTAAACACACACACAATGCAAAACAAAGTGGAATATATAAGGTAACTACACAATAGAAAATAAAGAATTAATAGTGACCCTTTTGAGGAGTACAGAGATCTGAGCTATCATCTAAGCTGATAAGTACACTATAACATACTGTAACAAGAACACTATCCCTCTTTCAGGTCCAGAGGGACTAACTTGGAAGCAGTCCAAAACTTTCAGCATCCCAAATACCATTAATCCACATCCATAGATCAACAGGATTTGGTGACAGGTTTTGGGTACACATTGATCCTACCTTCACTGAAGTCAAAGAAGGGCTGTCATAGACAAAAATCACTATGATTTCACCCATCAAGTGAACTGGAGGAAATAATATCTTTTAGGAAGGTTGTAACACTGGATGTTTTAGGATATGGTAGCTGTCTTACATTAAAAAAACTTGAAGTCCATGAAAGTGTAAAAATTTTATATAACAATTTTTATTTGAATAAACATGTTTTGGAGGTTGGAATGAGATAATACATCTTTACATACTTTACAAAATTAAACTAATTCTTCTACAATTACTTTGACTACGGAAACATTTTTACTATGTTTTGGATTCCCATTGCAACTAGAGCCCAATATTTATATACTTACACTACAGTCTAGGGTATGTTCTGTTTGCCTGACCAAAAAAACCAAAAATTTGCTCATCACACTTTCACGCATCCAGTGTTTCTATTGGGCGGGCAGGGGCAGTTGTTGGGTTTGGTTCCCCTCCACTCCCCCACCCCCATCTCCCAGATACAGCTGCAGAGAAGGCTCATGCACAAGCATTTTTAATACAGGCAATTAGAGTTGCCACCTCTACTGCTGTTTCCCAGCCCTTTGTTTTTTACTGAATGGCAAAACACAAGAAGAGTCAGTGAAGAAACTTCAGACTAAAACTTGGTTTCTGGTCAGGATTGCCTCATTTTTATTCCTTTTCCGTTCATGTTTGATGGATGTATTTTTTCTCTTCTATTTAAAAAAAAAAAAAAAAAAACCACAGAATTTTGATAGTACAAGTTTTCCAGTTTAAATTCTTAAACCCATTATTCTTGCAGACAAAGCTTCAATAACTTACTTCAAACATGGCATAGTTTGTGTGATTCTGAATGAAAAACACACAGTCTGTATTTCAGACATGCCTAAATATGCCAACCTGCCAATCAAACTAGAAGCATCGCAAAGGCACTATTGCACAAGAAGAGAGATGAGGAAGGGCACAGATAATAGCCTGCCTCCTGTAAAACAAAAACTTACTAAGAACAAGGTTTGTTTGCTGTACCAGAAATACGTGAAAGCAGTATTTGTCACGGACTTTCATAGACTTTACTGTCTGGGGAAAAGAAAAAAAATACAACACATCTAAATTACTGAATAATTAGTAGGGATAACAGTTTCACTTTGCCATATGCCATATACAGCAATTTTCTTTCCATCTTCAGTAAGATAGTCCCTGGGTCATCTGCTGCTGCTGAACTTTATATAAATGTCATTAACTGTGGAGCAGTTACAGCTATTCAGTATTTGTGAAATAGGAATAATAGCCACCTATAAGATGGAAAAAAAAAAAATAGTTGGCCAAGAGACAAATCCACTCCCCATATTTTTGCACACAGTTTAGAAATCAGCAGGCATCACAGAAATAAAAAGTGTTAAAAAAGGCATTTAAAATCTCAGTTTAAAACTCTGCCAGTTAAGATGTAACAGATTACAACATGATTCAGATATGACCTAACCTACTTCTAAATAAAACAACAGTAAGCAGGTTTTAGACATATTTATTTAAGAGCTTCAAAATAAATGTAAATATAAAATTAGGAGACTACATTAGGATAATATAGTTCAATATATTCAAGTAAGTTTTTGGTGAAACAAAATGCAAATGACTACATTTATAGAAAGAACAACTCATTTCTCTCAATGTGTGTTTTCTAAGTCATGAGTTGTACTTTTTATCCCAAACATTAGTTATAATAGCTCTAATTTAAGGTTCATGCTCCTAGTCCATGCATAGGAAAAACTGTACATTAAAGTAACGAGTGTTGTGTACCTTAACTGGGATTTAAAAGGACATCAAGTTTCTTGCCATCTTTTATATCCAAACATTTTATAGATAATGTTACTTGAGAAAGACAGTAAGGCTCCGCACCTTCGTGCATTCTGCTAGCTAGCGCAGGTTGAAGAGAGCTCAATAGCCTTGGCACCATGCCATGCCACATTTCTGCCTCAAAAGTAAGTCTCCCTCACTCTTTCAGTACCTTGACCTTCAGCATTGATGTGAACACAGCCTTCTGGTCTTGTTAAAAACATTCAGTAACTAAGACGAATTTAACCTGACCTGAAACAAACACTTAAGGTTGCTAAAGTTCTAGAAACACATCCTTTATCTCAACCATTGAATCAAAACTAAACCAAGACAAACCCTTCTGTTATAAAGCTTCAGTCGCTACTAGGAAGAAGGCTGGAGTAAAATACTACCTGATTTACAAGGCATTTTGAAACTGCATGTGCCACCATACAGTGTTATCTCAATAATGCACTTGTATAACAATTTATACCCATTAGAGATGCTACCTACAGTATATTCCATTCTAAAAACTGCAATAGGATGAAAGAGTAATGAAAACCAGCAGCCAAGTAGTATAGCATTTCCACCAGGAATTGATATCTAGCAATCAAAAAAAAAAAAAATTCTAAATCATAAACATCATAGACCAAGGATAAACTGTCTCTTTCTGCTGACTTATAAAACCAAGATCACCAAAAGAACAAATAAGAACCACTGCTCTATTTCAGACCTGAGAGTGTTTTGCTTCTTTTGCACACGTGGAACAGAAAATGAAACAGCCACTCACAGTTATGTTTTATTTCTCTTTCTACATTTCAGATGTGTGCAGAGGCATGCACTCATATACACCCCATTCACTCACCCCTCTCCCGTCTGGCAAATATTTCCCCACTCCCCAACCCAAAAGCATTACTGTTGTTTTATTTTATTTATTTCTAGCAGAAGGCTCTACCGAAGAAATTCGTACCACTTAGCTAGAATGTTGAGACTGGATTGACAAGAAAACAGCACATCAAGACTAAGCAGTACTGAAAAAAATGCTTGAGACAACTGTACAATTGCAATACACACACTTTGCAGCTATCACAAATATCCTAAATATCACCCAGCCCTTCCTTCCCCTTCCCACAAAGGGATTAGTATTTCTTGTTTCAGTCATGATTACCCGCTGTAGGACTTTAAAGCAGCTCCTACTTTTAAGAACGAAATAGGTACACAGCTGCTTTTTGGTGAAAATGGAAGTATTTTCAAGTTAACATACTTTTAAGATGTATAGACAAAAAGAAAAAAGAACTTAAAAGACCATCATATATTTTGGAGTATGAAGAGAGCAGAATATTTGTGTTTGACAACTTTTTTTATCCCTCACCACAGGAGAAAAATAGTATCTAGTGTTGATTATTGAAACAAAGATACCTTAAAAACTGACAATGAACTTACAAAACACAGAAAAGTCAGGATTCTAGACCTTGGCACTCTGATGGGACAAATGGTCGATAACCTTGCAGGCATCAGACTTGGCTTTAGATAAAAATCAGACTAGGATAGTGGGAGTAAGTCCAGGCACCGGCTTCGTCCCTTTTGTACTGAAAGTGACAGCTGAAAAGAGTCTGTATCAGCAAAGCAAGGCAGTGACAGTTCTGTACAAAAAGAGGCTCATTTTGCAAGTTTTTCATTTTTCTCATATATCACTCAATCACAAAAGATAGCATTAAGTTTCAGACACATCTTTTCTGTTCTGTTAAGGCCATAAGGTTAGGCCATTCAGACTAGTTACTCACTTGTGAACTCCTATACAAATAGGTCACCATTTTGTCATAAACTGCTCCCAGTATAATAATGGAAAAGTAGTCTTGAAAAAAAAATTACGTAAAGACCATACAAGGCAAGCTTGAGGTTTGCTTAATATAGAGTCCAAATTCTCAAATATTCTACTCAAAATATCAATGACCACAAAATACAGATCTGCGCACCCATCTGTACTTGTCAAAGAACAGCCAGGAAAGAGCTGAAGGGGATTCTTTTGATATAAGAAAAAAAAATTTTCTAAATTCACCTGACATAGTGCTTAATATCTAACAATGAAACTTGAGGTGATTTTTTTTTTTTCAGATGAACAATTCTTTCAATCTAACAGAAAAATTGAGAGCATTTTATATATATGGAGGGTATTCTCAATAAATATTTTCATATTCCACACGTTTCCATTCACTTGGTCTTCTCATTCTCCCTCCATTTAAGAGCATCTTGAAGGCAACAAATATCCACTTTTTATACAATGTATATAAGTATGGAGAGCTGAACAAATGAGGACCTATTCTACAGCCCATCAGTTTGTAGAGAGAAACTGCTGTTAATATATTAACTTCCCAGAAGACATAACCCTACAGCTTGTTACCTCATAAACATGAATAGTATCAAGTTTTCTAATAAGATAATGGCATCTTTATTAACTTACCTTCTCCATGTGCTAGTAGTTTGTAAGTTTTGCAAATTGCTCATCTTTGATTATAAAAATATTATTAAAACATACCAGTGGCTACAGTAGTCACATAGGAGAGAGGAAAAGAAGAGTGAAGGAACAAGGAATCTCTGTCAAGGATACCAGGGTTGTCATTAAACTTATGAATAACCTCCAGAGTACAGATACTAACTGTATGTACCAGGCAAGATGTTAAAACAAGAAAAAAAGAAAGAAAAAATCCCCTCATTCTACAGGAGACAAAACCCTTTGGTCAAATTATTCAAAATATTGATGACATACAGAGCTCAAGAGGCTTTCATCACCATCATACCTGAACATCAGACTGTTTATTTATTTTAATATTTCATCCATGTGATAAAGGGTACTAATCCTATGGGTATCATATAGAAAAAAAGGCCAAGATTTGTATCCTGAAAAGTGTTTAGGCATTTAAACTCCATTGAATAAACAAACAAAAACCCCATCATCTTTGTGAACCATATACAGACTTTCTGATCTATGGAACCTCCTGCAATGTTTTTATTTCCTCTAACTGATGAGACAGAAAATCATTTCAAGTCTAACTAGCTTGAAAGGACAGAACATTCTCCATAAATTTAGAAAAAAACATCCTACCATCTACTCCTTTATCAAAAGGACATGCTATCACAGGAAAAAGAATTTTAAAACAAAACTGCAAAAAACCTCACTCCGCTCTGAGATCTCTTACATTACACTCTGTACAAGTCCCCTAAAACACATAGCTCGAAAAGCAATTTCACTGATTTGCCAGTGGTCAAGAGGCAACCTGTGCTGTTGGCCTACTCAGGGGCTGAGAGCATGTCCTCTTGGCAACAGTAAACGTGAAACCTTATGAGCACGAGGCAAGAAGCAAATCTGAGCACACACTTCCCAGCCAGAAGGTACCCATGAGCTGACAGTCAGCTGTCTTTCACCAGGAGGTACGCACTGCCTCCAGCCTCTGGAGAGACAAACAACACAGCATGCCCCTCTGGGTGCAATAAAACACCCAGGTCTTAAGTGAGTTATGCTGTTGTACCACAGGCCTACGCTTTTTAAACAAAGAAGAGAAGTGATTTTTTGTTCTACAAGTGGGTAAAGGCAAGTCAGTAGAGGGGTGTGGGAGACAGAATAGAGCACGAGTGAAGGGCATGAAAAGTTTTACTGTAGAATGAAAGACTGTACGTGGGAGGAGGAAAGTATTAGAGTGGAAATTATGTTATTACAGTTTAAGAAAAAAATGCATTCTAAACAGATTTTTTTTAATTTATTGCCAAAAAAGTTGAAGGCCATAAACGTTTTATTAGAAGCTCGGGTTTTAGGTTTCTTAACATCTTATAACTGCAAGGTTTTGCTGTGGTCAGCTCAACAATGAGAATTTTTATATTATTGCTATAAATCAGCCAGGCTACTGGCAATTAGTTGCAATTTTGTTGAAATCTAGTTTAAATGAACAAAAAACAAAAATACAGGAAGCTGTGTGTTTATTTTGGTGTATGTAACCAAAACACTGGTATGTGATCAGATCTGTGAGTCAAACTATTAGAGCAAGCAAAAGCTGTAAAAATGAAACACTGAAAAAAAGTAACCATTACAAGATAATAATCTGTGATCTTTCCATTAAGAATTTAAATGACAGCCATACTGCCTTTATGAGGAGAAAAGGGAGGAGAGATGGGGGGACAGCCCAAGGGATACATATTTTTTCCACCTCAAGCCTCAAGCTGAACCTTAACAAAAAAAATAAAGAGCAAAGTAGGTGCTGCTGACATAATGCTTTTAAACCTCCAGTACAACAGTTCTCAATCACACCTCCTTAGTAGTATGGGGGTTTTGGTGGGTTTCGTTTGTTTTGTTTAAGTACCCTTCCCATTGAGTGACCATATCTCAGATTACACAACTCAATTTTAGTGAGCTGGCCAAAATGAAGACACAATGCTTTTTATAATTCTGTTCAAGTCATAACAAGTTAGAGAAAAAAATTACTTCCTGAACATTTAGAAATAAGCGTTTACCCTGTAAACTTTGTTTCCTTTTGCTATTTGCTTTCTTCTCACCTATTCATCTTAAATTTTTGTAAAGCATATCACCTTCAGCCATGTTGCTTTTAACTTCCATCTCTCAACTATTCAGCCACACTGTATAGCATTCAGAATTAGAAATGCAGTTTATGCTAAGGTCAACATTTTATTTGGGTTAGTTTCATTACAAAGGAATATAACTGACATTCTCTGAAACTGTTCCATCATGCAAACAAAATATTGGTAAGTGGGAAGATCATGAGATTAATTTCAAAAGCTTAGTCTTGCTCTGAAAATAAAATGCCAATGAACAAACTTTTTAAACCCACTAATGAATGGAAATCATGAGTAACTGACATAAGAATCAGAGTCAAAAGCCTTAAAAGAAAAATAAAACTCATTACTCCCTGTAATATAATTTTCAGTATAGGTTACAGTTTACCAGATCTTTTATTGACTTGTTTGGCATTTTTGGAAACTTGAGTGGCGTTCCTCAGGGGTCAGTATTGGGACCAGCACTGTTTAACATCTTTGTCGGCAACACGGCTAGTGGGATTGAGCACACCCTCAGCAAGTGTGCCGCGGACACCAAGCTGTGTGGTGCGGTCGACACGCTGGAGGGAAGAGATGTCATCCAGAGGGACCTTGACAGGCTTGAGGCATGGTGGGCCTGTGCCAACATCATGAAGTGCAACAAGGCCACGTGCAAGGTCCTGCACATGGGTCGGGGCAATCCCAAGCACAAATACAGACTGGGCGATGAGTGGATTGAGAGCAGCCCTGCGGAGAAGGACTTGCGGGTATTCGTGGATGAAAAACCTGAATATGAGCCAGCAATGTGCTCTCACAGCCCGGAAAGCCAATCACATCCTGGGCTGCATCAAAAGAATTGTGACCAGCAGCTGGAGGGAGGGGATTCTGTCCCTCTGCTCCACTCTGGTGAGACCCCACCTGCAGTACTGCGTTCAGCTCTGGGGCCCCCAGCACAGGAAAGACATGGACGTGTTGGAGCGAGTCCAGAGGAGGGCCACAAAGATGATCAGGGGTCTGGAGCACCTCTCCTGTGAGGACAGGCTGAGAGAGTTGAGGTTGTTCAGCCTGGAGAAGAGAAGGCTCCAGGGAGACCATATAGCTGCCTTCCAGTACCTAATGGGGGCTACCAAGAAAGCTGGAGAGGGGCTTTTTACAAGGGCATGTAGTGATAGGACAAGGGGTAGTGGCTTTAAACTGAAAGAGGGTAGGTTTAGATTAGATGTAAGAAAGAAATTCTTCCCTGTGAGGGTGGTGAGGCACTGGGACAGGTTGCCCAGAGAAGCTGTGGATGCCCCATCCCTGGCAGTGTTCAAAGCCAGGTTGGATGGGGCTTTGAGAAGCCTGGTCTAGTGGGAGGTGTCCCTGCCCATGGCAGCAGGGTTGGAACTAGATGATCTTTAAGGTCCCTTCCAACCCAAACCATCCTGTGGTTCTATGATTTAGTTCTTCAGGTTTTATAAGACACATTTACTTACAAAAAAGCAGCAACTCTACTCTCTCTCATTTGTGAGCTGGCTAGCTGCAGAACTTGGTTTGACATTATGTTCCAAGGTCTGCTTTGTCCTGTATATTCCATTAGAAATTGTGCCAGGCTTAACAAAATCAAAAGATTAGTTGGGCTGCGTGAGAGAACACAGTTTAGAGCAAGGAAGCTCACATTTCACAGCTACAAAAATTCTAGGCAGACTGTTTAAATTTTCAGGTGAAAACACACTTTGGAACTAAACCTAGCACCCTTCAAAAACTGGGCAGATTAAGTAGAAACCCATAGTTTACCTTCTGGCTTTCCAGTTTGACAGCATCACTTTATATCCTTTATCAAGTACCAGTTACTGTATTCCATATTCCAATGTATATTCACAGGTGGGAAAGCCGATAATTGCAAAGTGAGCAAGTACTTATAAAGCTTTCAAGCTTTTTTTTTTTTTTTTTTTTTTTAGTTTTTAGGTAAAGGTTTGAAACTACACATCAGATGGAAACAGTTACCGATTCTGATATCAGCAGCTAGGATTAGGTTCAGCAAAGGCGAAAAAAAATGACTGGTTTGAAAAACATGTCACAAGAAATCAGGATTCAATACTGCCATTTTCTGAAGGTTCGATGTGAGATGATGTAAATATACTGAGACCTATACAATACTGGAAGCTACTCTGCATCTGAAAACCTCATTCTTGCACTAACCAAGGCCACATGTTAGGACACCATTTTGCACCTAAGGTACTATTCTGCATCAAAATCATAATAGCAGGACATTATTTTGGAGCATATCTCTATTTATGTCAAAGCTGGAGGAATGTTTTAAATAAACAATAACTGGTCAAATCAAATCTTTTCAAAGACATAACAATTCCCTGTTGATTTTGGAAGCCTGCTTTTCATGGATTACTTTCTCAATTATTGTTGAGGTGCAGCAGCCTTCCATACTCCTACCACTGTATTTCGAATTACTATACTGTCACTGCTTGGTACATAAGCCACACTCGACCTATTTAGGAGCTCAGCAAGAGCTACTGCTTCAGCTGGGTTCCCACAAGCATCAAGGAAAGGCTGGCTTAGGAGCTGCAGCTCTACACAGTAGAAAGATTCCCTAGATCAGCTCATCAATGGTATACAAAAAAAATTGCTGTTGGTACAACCTGGAATTAAGAAAGTATCTGATACGGTACCATATTGAAAATGGAACAAGTAAAGAGACAACAGGCTGTCCTGAAAAAAAAAAAAAAAAAACCCAAAACAAAAAAACTAAAACATTTTATTAGATGAGGCCTAAGATCAATCTTGGAATCAGTCTTACCTCGTATTTTCAATAATGACCTTGACACAAAGTGGAAGTTATTAATGAAATACAAATACAACACAAAGTTGAGAAGCACTGGCACTGCAAAGGAAGGTAAAAAAAAAATATAACCAAGAACGAACAAAGTTACTTTTGAGGAACAACTTCATTGCACTTTTATTTTATGTTTGAAGCCACTCCCTCAAGAACTACAGGATAAAATTTTGATCAGTCTGACAGCCCATCAGCAGAAAACACCAGAAAGAGAATAACCACGACATTGGAGTCAACGTGAAGACACAACTGCACAATATTTCCAGTAGAGACAAAGCTTTAATGCCATTTTATTTGCCATGGACAAGACTGTGTAGAATCCTGCTTAAATTCTTCTTAGCCATAACAAAAACACACAAACAGAACAAGTGTAGAAAAGGGCCTTCTGTTCCCCAGCCACTGTACTGTACAAGAGGAAGCTAAGTGTCTTGTTTAAGGCTGGCTAAAAATTTGGCTACATTAACCTCAGAAAAATGAGGTCTGACACAGCAAGTTGTCTGTAAATATCAGGAAGAAAGAAAAAGTATTTAGGTTAAACAAGGATATTGGTAAAATCAAACAAATGAGCTGCAATCTCAGCATGTGCTCCACATACAGGTTCACAGGAAATTCTGGTCCGCAGTAGAGTGAGTCCCTGAACAACCTTCAAGTATGAAGCCTACAAGTATGAGATGGAAGAAAACAAAACCAAACCAAAACAACAGCAACCCATCAGTAAATGAAAATTGAGTGCAACTGACTTATGAGAGAGATCAATGATGTAGATGTTTCCTACAGCAACTGGATTAGAAAAGAACCAAGTAGTTCAGTTCAGGGCAAAGGAGGTTTCAGGCTAGGCCTGCTGATCTGTACCTATCATCAGTCTTAATTCAACAATTCTGGAGATCTATCAGTTTAATAAAATTAATTGTTTTACTCCTTTTGTTGAAAATATGACTCAAAAGGATATCAGACTGAGCTTCTCCATGTCCTCTCACCTTTAGAAAAAAAACCTTCAGAAGCCAAGTTGTAACCCCCTCTGCCAAGTGACAAGCATTATCAGGGTTATTTCAACTTTAAGGAATTTTACCCTAAAGGAAATTCTTTCCATTCCCTTTCCTGTTTGTTATGCTTAACTCAGCATTCATTTAAAACCTCTTTCATACTGAAGCTGAATGTTATACAAAACCCTGAATTTTTAAACACTTAATAAAATGGATTATAAAAACCAAAACAGAGATCTGAAGATCTGGTTCATGCTTTGGTAAACATAGAAATACTTAGAAGTATAATTACTGTGAAGTTGGATGAGCAGGAACAGGAATCATCTCAGTCTTCTGAGGTTCTGCTGGCTCTTGTTTATAGTCAACAAAGCTAAGAGGTTAAGACTGAACATAAAAAGGTGCAAACAGCAGCTGTTTTCAGAACTGAACCACTTTAATTTGGATTTTTAAATAATTTGACAAATCACAACTTTTTTTTGCCCAGCCACGTGGATGACTAGCATAGATTATCAAAAGTTTCACAGTACTAAAATCAGTAGTCAAAGCAAAAGAACTAAATACAAATGTAGGTTTGACTGGCTGAGAGCCAATTTCAAACTCACATGTCCTGCTCTTTAACAGTAAAACTATCTTTTGGAAGAGATCCAACGGAATCACTCAGTAGAAGTTCACACATTCAAATTCTAGTATTGCTAATCATGTTTTAGAATTCAGTGACAAGGTGAGCAAAGTGTATCTGAAGCCAAACCTGCATGCTATTTTCTTTAAGTGCTTATTCTTTTGTTAAGTACTATAGTTATAAAATATTTACCTGCCAATAATTTATTTGGGAATTCTTGTCAACTGGTTTAAACAAAGTATAATACGCATACATAATACTCTATTTCTTAGTCTTGTAAAAAAAAAAATCTTCCCAACTTCATAATAGCAAAATATTCCATACAGATATTCTGTACTATAATAAAGTGTAAACACAGTACACTGGAATATCAACTAAAATTCTCAATTATCAGACCAACTATCAGAAAAAAAATTGTGATATTTCACAGAATAATTCACACTGGAAGGCACCACAGAACATCATCTAACCCACCCTCATGCTCAAAGCACTGAACTCAGACCAACTTGCTTAGGGCTTTGGCCAGTCTGGTCTTAAAAACTGGAAAGGGTGTAGATTTCACAACCTGCCTGCACTACCTGTTCCAATTCCTTAGTGTCCTCAGGGTGATTTTTGTTTCCTAGTGCCAAATCAGAACCTCACCTGTTTTGGATTATGACTACTGTCTGTTTTCCTCCTGCCAAGTACCTCTGTGAAGGGCCTGGCTCTGTCTTCTTAATAACCTCTTAGGTATCACCTATGCAGCTATGAAGTATCCCCTGAGCTTTCTGTTGTCCAGGCTATGCAAAGCCAGTTCTCTCAGCCTCTCCTTACATGCTGCAAGCCCCTCATTTTGCTGGCTCTCCACTGAACCAGCTTCAGTTCACTCAATGTTTCTCACATATTTGGGGAACCAAAACTGGATGGGGTATATCCAACCTGGTGGTCTAAGGAATGCTGAATACTGGCAATCCACTGGCTATGCTCCTGTTCATAAAGCCTAGTATGCTGCTAGCATTTTTCACTGTAAGAGTCAAGACTGACACAGTGATTCACGTCTGTCAGAATGTGTGGGTCCCTTTCAGCAGAGCTGCTTCCCAGGCAGTCAGTCCCCACCCTGTACTGTTGCAAGGTGTAAGAACGTGCATCTATCCTTGTTGAATGTCACAAAATTCATTATGGTTCATTTCTCCAGCCTCTCTAAACTGCAGAGCACTGTCCTCAAACATGTCAACTACTCCCCCAATGTGATGTCACACGCAAATTTGATGAGGATGCACTTCATCCCCTCCTCCAGGTCATTCATCAAGGTACTAAAGAGGATAGTTTGTTGGGATGTTCAGCAGTACAGTACAGTACTCCACTTGTAACTGCTCTCCAGGTGGAATATGAACCATTAACTGCTATGTTTTGAGCCTGACAATCCAGCCGGTCCTCCCATCCAAATCACAACATTGCAACTTGGTTATGCAGATGCTGTGAAAACCACGCTAAAAGCCTCGATAAACTCAAAGTAGATTATGAGTAAACTGCCATAAGCAATATTCAATCTAATCTGATGGCATTTACAGTTTCAGCAGTATACAGAAAGGTCCCAAGACTATTGATAAGCATAAGAAAGGTACTCAGGAACTTCACGCAAAGCCATTTTAATTATTGCTTGGGCAAGAAAACAAACAAACAAAAAAGTCCCCATAACAAAACAATTGCACTAGATTTCTTCCAATTAGGGAAGAAAACATAGGACTAAAGAAAAATATGTTTATGCCTAAAACAGAAAGGTTTTAAGTTTCAGAATCTGTAAATATAGTCCATGAAAATAAAAACTAATTTCACCACCCAACCAGGGAAACCCAAAGTCATTATCCCCCTTATACATGAATGATGAAATGGGCAAGACTTCACGTTATGACAAAAAAAAGCAATATAAAGAATTACTTAAACGAAAGTTAAAACTTATTTATCAATTTAATTGATTAGTATTTCATATACAGCTGCAACAGATATGTTGACCTCTACTTAGGGGATTTCTAGTTGAGCAAATTTTCACACAGTGACCCACAGGTGACTAGGAGCCTGGAAAGCACTTGCTGAGAGTCCATGAAGAATGGTTTGTCTGGAGGAGTTGTTTTTTCAACCTTATAACCTGCTGTTAAGTCACAGAGAGGACTATCTAACATATTTTAGATGTCTCTTATTATTACTTTTCCCCACAGTGATTCCTGTAGCTGCCACAAAAAATTCATACAATTGTACAGAGAGATGTGGTTGAGACAGCTGGTATGGAAAAGAAGTGGTTCCTGAGAATCTCCAATTTGCAACTTTAAACACCTCTGACCCACAGGCATACTGAATGTTGTAAAATGAGTAAACAGGAACATTGACAC
Source organism: Aquila chrysaetos chrysaetos (assembly GCF_900496995.4). Lineage (NCBI taxonomy): Eukaryota > Metazoa > Chordata > Aves > Accipitriformes > Accipitridae > Aquila > Aquila chrysaetos. Next base: position 31,744,832 of record NC_044016.1, on the reverse strand, counting down.
TGTTGGGTACAGTCTACATAAGAAAGAGAACAACATTACCATTAAGCATCTATTTTCCCAAGAAGAAATTATTATTACTATGCATATATGTAAATATTCTATTTTAACACTCAGTCACAATATTTTAATAGGCACAAAGCAAGGCAGATATTCAATTAACTGTTTGTGAATACAAAGACACAGTTTGTATGCCCATTATCAGGCACAAAAGTACACTCTCTACATTGACAGCATTAATATAATCTTATATATTTAACAATACTTAAAAAAATGCAGCAGTAAAATTCAAAGTAAAAACAAAACACTTTACAAAGTGCTGCATCCATTTGCTGCAAATCAGTATAATGGAAAGAATGGTCAGCTACTTTTAGGAGTTATTTTCTAAAGAAACAAGCCTTATGCAATCGCACAGTGCAACACCTCCCTCCGCCTTAAGATTTTTTTGAGGCGGCTGTTCGACTCAGCAAAATTTGATAGAAAAGATAAAGTTTCAAGGGTAATTATGCTCATAGAAACTTTATTTTAAAAGTTACACAACCACAGAGAAAAAGCACAAAGCATCCCAAGTATGAGAGAAACACTGACATAAGCAAAATTATCAAATCTGAGAATCTCACAGACTAATGAGGTACTGCTTGCCCTTCACTCCAAAATCTCCACCAAAAATAATGATTTCCAGGAGTCCAGGGTAAGAAGCCAGCAAAAGCTCAGAATTCCAGAAGATCCCTCTGCTCTAACTGTAGAAACCTCATCTCATATAGAAAACATTGTTGGAGCTCGATTTATATTTGATAGCCTGGGGTTTTTCAGTGTAGCATTCTGAGCAACCACCTGTACAGCTCTTGACCAATTCAGATAATCTCATCTATCCTGTTTCCTTCTTGTGGCAAACTAATTAAATTCTACATTTGACGAGAAGTGGAAATGAGCAAACCTGTTTTCACATCGTTGCAGATTAGACCAATCACTATATTTACCCCACTTTGTCTCACCACCTTTAAAAAATAATCATTTGAAATGGTTTCCTATAAGGCTGTGTGATTCAAGGAGATGTACAAATATACTAAAAAAGTTGTTGGGGGGAGGGGGTGGCAAGTAGCAGAGAATATGAGAGGGGGAAGACACCTCTGGAGTAACCTGCCTGATCTCAGAAAACTGGCAGCCACATAAAGGAGAAAACATTTTCAGCATTGACAGGTTTATCCCAATAGCTTCTAATTCTGTCAGCCAGCTTCCACAACTGAATGCAGATGCCTATGTATCTCTGCCAAATTACTCTGTGAATGGACTGTTGTTTCAGTTGTCTGAAAAGGGAATTTGAAATGGAAGGTTACTGTTTTGATAAAGGATTTTAACTACCTGGACATCACTTAAGTGACTACTACAGCTCAACCCAGATCAAACAATTTGAAGATTAAACTAAGGGATATCTTTATATCAACAATATAAAGGAAGCTATGGAAGTGCAAAAATAAGTCCAATGTGTTAGCATATTTTATAAAATAAAAAAAAATTCCTCAAAGTTTTTTGAAAGCTTTCTTCATAGAATTCTCCCTGCTGAACATCACAACAAGTTTCCCACCCCTGAACATGCCAACAATCTAAAAGTTATTTCAGCTGAAATTATTGCACCTCTTGCATATAATGACCGCATGCAGAGAAGAACCTTTGTAGTCATTTGGCTTGCTAGATGTAGTAACAGGCTTTCTTTTTCTCATTTACCATGTAACAAGAACAGTAGCTCTTCAAAATGACAACACTAAAACAGTTACTGTATGGCTTCTCATTGAACACCAACTTCATAACGATGTTTTTGTCGAAGACATGACAAAGTAAACCTAACAGAAATCCCCAGTGGTTTCACTTGTTAGCTCCAGTGTCAGACTGGAGCACTCTCACGTAACATAGCCTTAAACTAATTCCTACCTTGTCTCAACTCATATCATATGCTCCATACTGTCAAACATAAAACATTTTTCTCTGAGCCTCAGACAGAAGAGAACAGAGGAGTAATGACAATACTGCTGAGAAAATAGGCCATGGGTTTGTAAATACAATGGGTTGTTTTGCATTAGTCCAATGAACAAAATTATTCTCACACTGGGTTTGCATTCATCATCAATTAGAATTTTTACATGACAAACCCAGAGCATCCTGCTGAACCCAAATCACAGCTGGCAATCCTGCAGCCCAATGTGGCAAGGCAGCCACTCTCTTTGAAACAGCTCCCTCCATTGCTATAGAGAAAAACCACTAGGAACAATAATAATAAGCTGTTGTCCTGACAACCTTACAAAGCAAAACCAAGGCTTACTTTACTACAGCAGAAGAGCAAACATAACCTGATCACCATAAACTGTTCCTAATTCTTCAAGAGCAGCTGGCCACTGCAATAAGCAAGACCAGCACAGCAAAATATGTACGATTTCCTACACGCTGTAGATGATATGCACATTATGCATGAGAATGTATGCATATACACAGCCACACTTCCCCCCCCACTTTCCCCCCCCCCCCACTTTGTGTCACACTAATATTGTAATGAGATTTCATGCTAAAACATGGCAGGAACTCATTTTCAGTGCTGACAGGCTAGAAAAATACTTAGGAGCTCTCTTTTCCTTGAATGTATTTTAGGTATCTAAAAGTAGGAAATAATTTTTCAACAGAAATGTTTTGAACAGAAAGCCATAAATGAAAACAGCCAGAGAAGAAGAATGTGATTAAATAACTTGTAACTCTCAGGTGAAAAAAACCCCAACCTAAACAAATGGAAAAAAACACAAAACCAAATAAACAGAGACTGACATTTCCTCTCTCTCACAAATGCCTTCTCCATAAAATATAGGAGACAGAACTGCTTTTGCAGTGACAGTTTTTCTAAATGCAGGATTCCTTCTTACTCCCCCACATGAAAGGAAAAAAACCAGCAAAAGTATTTTAACAATACATGGATTTATAACACCTATAGAAAGCTTTATTCTGTCCTTACTCACCTTAATTGCCGTTACGTTCTCACATCATTTCACAATTTATCCTATTTGATTGCAGTGAATGTAAAAATCCAACATGAAATACAAGGTGGCCCAGAATCTCCTTTTCCTCTCATATATATGGAATAAACAAGTATTAAAAAAAAAAAAAACCAAAAAAACAACAAACCAATAAAAAACCACCAGAAAAATTTTATGAAGGTGTTCAAGAGCATATACTAGGTTTAAAAAAAACCAAACATTTTATTCCATTTCAATTAATCTGTCACAGAACCTCTAGCGTTCTCAGAGTACCTTTCCCTATAAATACATTTTATTAAGTACTGTAATCTGTTGTTTACGTAAACTGTAAAAGACTTCTATAATTTCATCACAGGTTGTATCAGGATTAAAATAAAGGTTGATGAATGAAAAGGGAAACGGAAGGGCAAATTGTTGAGTTGTAGGAGAGCTTTGTATCTCTATTATGTGTCCTCTAACATAAATCTCATCAAATCATTTTCATATAACTTAAGTCTGAAAAGTCACATTGTGAAATACCTATGATTCAAAAGCCTCCCTAAAAGAGGAGGTAGCAGGCCCGCATTATCACAATCCACAGCCACTGTGCCAGTGAGAATTCGGGCAGCGAAGGGAGAGGGGGAAGAAGGAAGGAACGGCAAATAATCTAGGAGGATTATACAAATATCTGCAGAGCTGGATATGTCACTTTGCAAGATCCAGGACAACAAATGAAGACATTATATAAGAAAAGATTCAAAGTCAATGGCAAAACTCCAAGTCCTGTGCTCAGAATTTCATTTGAGCTGCTGAGGGGGAGGGGAAATCATGGTAACTTCTGCTACTGCTGCCTTCCAGCCTCCTAGCTACCACAGGACAATTTACCTTTCCTCCAGCCTCCTTCCAGATTCCCTTACTTCCAGAACAGCTATGGTATCTTTCCACATGGCATCTCTCAGCTTTCCCTGTCCCCACCCACCCCCCATCCCCTGAAAAATAAAAGAGTACAGGTGATTTTCCTCAGGAACATAGAATCCCCAGTTAACAGCAACTAAAAACAAATGCCTACTTCACTTCAAACATCTACTATTCTTAAAGCGTTTTACAAGCATCAGACCCAATAAAGCTGTTTGCTTGCAGATCCAAAAAGATGGGACAGCAGCTGCTTACATTTATTACGTGTTCAGAAGATTATCTCCATACAGATTCAAGACATTCTTTAAACAAGACCTTTGATTATGTATGAACTGATCACTATTTAAGAAATTCCAAAAAACTGAAGAATCCACGTATAAATCATGAGTAGCTAACTGCTGATGTAATTAAACTTTCATGATCCAAACAAGAGTCTACATATCTTCTAGTAAGAACTATGGTGTGAAATAATCACAATGACATTTCTGCCTACTGCTGTCGTGTCTTTAGCTAAAAACTACAAGAGTATCACCAATTATAATAATCCTTCTCAATCTTCAGTTCATTCAGTTATGCCTGAAAATGCCTTTAAATCTGGGGTCAGTGCTTTACTACAAAGGAAGGCAGGGTCTCTCTCATTTACTTCTGTCAGGGTAAATCAGATGTTTAACATTCAGTTCGCTCTTTCACAACAAACTAAAAAAATAAGACAGCTATTCATATGAAGTCCTAGCAATCTCTTGAAAATGTAACCAGTCATACAGCATCAACACTGAATGTCATGAGGAATTAATGTTATTCTTAATGCAACCTATGTGAAAAACTAGTATTTTTAAAATAAAGAAAAACGTGAAACAGACTTTTCAATCTACTGAATACAAATTCTACAGTCAGAGCTATACATCATAACAGTCCTCATGAATTCTTCTTATTGGATTCTTGGATTTGGTAGACAGTCCTCACAGTATTTTATCAAAATAATTCGGGTAGAAAAAACAGGGTAGAAAAAACAGGGTAGAAAAAACAGGGTAGAAAAAACAGGGTAGAAAAAACAGGGTAGAAAAAACAGGGTAGAAAAAGACTGTGAGGGGCACCCCTACCCTAAACTTCCTGAACTGTTCAGATTTATAAGATGGGATGAAAATTCCCTTAAAAATAGAGAGATAAACTGAAGTTTGTCTTAACTTTGCAAGAGGTAATGTTTTAAAGAATCAGATATAAATTATGCTACCTAACATATCAAAAATTGCTACTATGAGTACAATACTGCAACACATAAAATAAACAGCCATCTCCACTTCACTGATTCACAACCCAGCTTGCCCAAATATTTTAAAATTGCAAAGCATTTTAAATTGCAAAAAGCAAAAATTGCATGGAAAGAGAAAAGTGCATTTGTCAAATCATCATTTCATTTCAAGCTATCAATGCAGCTACTGTTGGTAATCGTGGATGACTAACACAAGAGACTAGATAACCCAGCGCCCCACCCTCTTTCCACAATCTGTAACTTCTCTTATATTTTCATATTAACATAGCATTTCTCACTCAATATTACCAAACTAGATCACTCATTGGTAAAAGGTAGGAACCTACCAAAAATATTTAAACATCCAACCATCTAAATATAATATTAATTCTAGCCAAGGCAAGGAGGAAATATTTACTTTCTCCTGCAGTTTGAACTGCTGATCTGCCCTTAAAAAGCTTAGGTGCAACGCCCAACTGCTATGTCCAATATGAAGCTGAAAGTGAAAAAACGAACTGCCTCGGTTCACTTGTAAAGGTCAAACAGCAAAAGAAAGGGATGGTTTTGCCTGTTTGACCACTGCTTTGCTTAGTTCCTCATTTGACTCTCTTCATTTGCAAGAGTATGTCACAATGCACTTGAGTAATGGTATATCAGTAAATGTCTACAAAAAAAGACCATATTACCTTTCTTTCAGGAAAATAGAACAGAAACCTTTAAAAACACTCTGATTTGCACAGTAAGCAAATACCAGCTACAAAGAGTTGAGGTTTTGTTTAGTTCTAGGTTTCACATCATACCCTTGACATAGATGAATGACATGATCTTTAATTGATCCAATGCGATTGGTGAAACAGTCTGGCATCCTTACAAGTAAGTATTCCTTCTTGTTACATCCAAGAGCTGCATGACCTGGTAAGGTAAACCACTGGGCATGCAAAACTAAGACAATACATTCAGAGACCTCTCTGAAATCTAGCTTTATATGAATACTACATAAATTATAGATCAACTGTTGTGGAGCCTAAGTGATGTTTAAATATCCATAATGCATTACAGCTCTTGATGATTTAAACATGTTTGTATTAATAATAAAAGATATTTCAAAGACCAAATTTAAGACTGAAGTATTTCAGAGAGCACTACTACTAGAGAAGCAAACGGGGGGCAAATAACTCATTTCACTGACAACAGTCACAGGTTTGGAAAAACATGAGAAATAGATTAATAAGGCATCAGGCCTAGGCATTCCTATATCCAGCAGGCTGTGATGCACTACATTTCTGAATCCAACTCCAAAATGCTTCAGTCTAAGATAGTTAGGTACAGAATCTGGGAAAAAATAGCTGAACAAACAACATTAATGCACTATGGTCCTTTCTAAAATAAGTCCTTCAAACTAAGCAACAACTGTGACTGAATTCTTGGTTTTTCCTCATTTTCAAACATCCCTCCTTATCCAGCTGCCTTCCTCTAAAGCAACCTAAATATTTTGCAGCACTACCTTCCAACAAACCTCCTTTAGATATTGGTAGTACGTATATAAAATAATGTCCTTAAGCAACAAGATGAGCTGATCAAAACAATGAATTATGTCAGCTGGTAAGCAAACTTCAAATTCTGCTCTGGTCCAGTCAGTGCAGAACTGATCAAGAAGGTAGCTTACTGTTCACGCGAAGAAAAAAAAAAAAAAAGACAAATAGAGAAATAGTAGGCTGCAGAGAGAGATTACATGCTTTCCTTCTCTGTTGGATATCTGATATAAGAAAGCCATCTAGTGTTAACTTTTAGAAGTGAAAATTGCGCACAAAAGAGCTCGGGAGCATTTACATGTGCAATTCTCTTCAACTTTGCGTATCTTCTGCATCATAAAAAATAGAACTCGTTTCCTCTAGAAAACCCAGGCTGAAAGCAAATACTCAAACTACTAGCGTGTTAACATAATCCAGCATCAAGTACTAAGCTAGTTTACCGACCTATTCCGTGAACGTTAATAGCCGTATCTGAAATTTGTCAACTTCAGAGTTGTCTTTGTCGAGACTGCGTAAGGCTACTTCCACATTCACACGGACATACACCACCTCAGCAAAACGCTGCGGAGCACCACAGAAGAGGTACACAGCCAGGAAAATAAAATCTAAAGCAAAGCTGAGCTCAGCTGACTATCATTTCACGAATCAAAGTTTGGAGAACGGACCACCGAACACGTATTGGAGTGCTGCAAGATAACAAAGAGCGCAAAAGGATACAGGTTGCGCCTCGTACACAGTAACTAAATAAATTACATTAAAATCACTTAAGGAAACTGCACCGGCTAAAGAATCTTTCCCTCGGGTACCCCAAACGCTTGGCGGTCCCCACCGCACCGTCTCCGCTCTGAAAAACAGCTATACCCCAGAGACGTCCGATCTGGGCAAACTTACTCCGTAATTGCCATTATTCTTTAAGTGCGCTTCGGAGACGGCAGCAACGTGACAGGGCGCAGAGCTGCTGCGGCCGGTGGCAGAACCGCCCTGGCAGGTGACCGGCGACCCCACGAACACCCCCGCCGCCCCCACGGGCATTATTTATGCAGCAGATCACAACGCTATTTATAAACAGGAGCGAGCTGGGGCGAGGACGGGGTGCCGGTGGGGAAGGGGGACCCGCGGCTCCCCGCCGCTTCCCCCGCCCGCAGCCGGCCGTCCTCCCGCGGAGCCCGGAGAAGCCGCGTCTCCCTCCCAACGGCACCTGAGGGGAGAGGAGATGGCACCCCCCTCCCCCTCCTTCCCAAACTGCTCCCGAGCCCTTCCCGGCAGGGAAAGCGCTCGTACGCCCGCACCCCGCCCGCCCGTCGTCTGTCCCCGGCCCGTCCCCGTTCCCCCGCGCCGCGGGGCACGGACGCGGTGGCAGGCGCCGCTCCTTACCTGGTGCTGCCGCTGCTGCTGCCCGCTCTCCGGCTGCTCCCGCCGCGGGACCCCCATGCTCCCCGCGCCCGCCCCCTCCCCTCCTGCGCACACAGGCTTGTCTCCGCGCTCCCCCCCCCCCCCGCCCCGCTCCGCTCCGCTCCCCGCCAGCGGCGCGCGCTCCTCGCCGCCTCCCGCGGGACACGCCGCCCGCGGGGCGCCGGAGCCGTTAACGGAACCGGGGAGGGGGGGGGAGGTGAGGGGGGTGTCCGTTGGGGTCTCGCGGGCTAGGCGGGCGCGCCGCCGCTCCTCCTCCTCCTCCTCTCGTCCCCCCGCCACCCCCTTCCTCGCGCTCGCCCGCCGCCTCGCGCTCTGCCCGGCGCTGGGTCTCGAGTGCGCCTCAGCCGCCGGACAGGGAGGAGAGGCGGAGGGAGGGGCGGGAGCAGCACCGACACACACACGCTCTCGCCTTCCCTCGCACACCCGTAAGCCCCACCCCTCCGCGCCGGCCCCGCCTCTCTTTGGCTTCGCCGGCTCGGCCCCGGGGGAACGCGAACTCCGCATTGGACACTCGCGCTGTCGCGCAACCAAAACACCGGGCCCCGCCCCGCGGCGTGCCCGCCGCCTCCCTCCTCTCCCCCCCCCCCCGCCCTTCACCCACCAGCGGCGGGGGTCGCGGGAGGGGATCCCCGGGGCCTCGCGGGTCTCCCCGGGGCCAGGCTGCGAGTTTGCGAACAGAAGCGAGTAACAGGTGGGGTGGAGGGAGGGGAGAGCACGGGGCACCGGGAAGGGCCCTACCCGGCAACGAGCCGGTGAGGGCGGGCTGCCGCCCCGGTCCTTCAGCCGGATCGGGCCCCCCAGTCGCCGCCGTGCCCAGCCAAGCCCCAGCGGAGCGCCGAGGCAGAGCGGCGCGGCTGCAGCGCGGCGGCACGGCCCCTGCCCCGCACGGGTCTTCGTCTTCGCTTTCAAGACCCTGGACAACGCCGCCCGGCCCGACCCGACCCGACCCGGCCCGGCCTCTCAGCCGCGGCCCCCGCCCCCGCCCCGCTGCCGTTACTGCACACCGCCGCTGCCGCGCGCGGGCCCGGCACCGCCCGCCCTCCCCGACTCCTTCCCTCGGGAGCCCCGGGGGTGGCGAGCAGCGGGGTGACCGGGCCTCTGTGCCATCCTACCGGGCTCTGCGTTGCCTCGGCGAAAGCCCGTCCGAGAGAGACCCTCCGGGCTTGTCGTGGGGAGCGACCCCGGCCAAGCCTTCAGCGTTGCTCGCATCCGGCAGCAACCGCTCTCACCTATAGCTTGAAGCCGGAGATACCTATAGCGAAGAAACACATGGCAGCGGAGTCCTAGGAATCGCCCCGTGTGCTCTGCCTCCTGTATACCGCTCTTAAATTGCACATGGTCAGGAGCAGCAGTGCTTTCCCTCCGTCTTGTACAGCCCAGAACGTGTTTAGTTTGCCTGCCAAATAAGCCATGGCTAGGTATCTGCATTTCCCCCACCTCCTCCACGCGTTCCGGTAAGCAAACCAAAGTCTGGTTTGGGAATTTGAATTTCCTTATTTCTGCTCTGCGGGCCAGTTCTGCAAGGGGCTGTATCTGCAATCATAGGCCCCACTTCTACGTAGAGGTTGCAAAATACAAGATGTTATCATGACTGATGTGGCTGCTCCCATCTGCTACCCCAAATTACGAGGCCTGCAACATCATTGGAATAAAGTCTACTCCTACAGAACCCTACAGAAACAACCCAGGATTCTTTTATGTTTTTCCAGTCCTCTCTCCCTTGCTTTCCCCTCCACCCGCGCCCACCTCTCATGGGTATGTAACTTTCTGGTTGTACCAGTTCGCTCAGCTCTGGCGAGCAGGCTGCGTGTTGACATTTACAAGTATTCCGCTGCCTTGTAAACTTCTCCTCACTGCCTGCCCTTTGCTGGAAACAGAGCAGAAGGCTTTAGTGGAAAGGAACTGCCACGTGTATGCCAAAGATCCAAAACACCCAGGGCAGGCCAAATTTTAGATTCTTGTGCTAAACTGTTCCTTTAATACACATTTTAAATCAAGAAATACAGTCCACAATCATAAATTGAAGCACAGGCTCATGCAGGCTTATTAGAACAAACTTGACGGTGTCAACATTTACTCTAAAAGCACTGGCAAACATTGCATTCCTTAGTGTTTGGATGCCTTCTTGAGTGTTATTGTTTTGGTCAAAATGATATTGTTGAATGTTACCATTTCTACCCCAAATCACTAGTCCAGTTAGGCAGCAGACTGCCTCTGCACCGAAGCACGACCACAGGAATAATATTATTACTGTCTTGACAAAGAGCCTCAGAAAAAAACACTGCAAGTGAAAGGAATGGCATATTTTTCCACTTTAATCATGTTATAGACAGTGTCCTTCCTGGAAGATTCATTGCTTTAAAAACTAGCCCAGAAAATGTCAATGGAAAGACAGGGAATCAGGAGAGGCGTTAAGCGTGCACAGAGTACGGTAGGCAGTACTTGTCTCCGATCTCTGCGCTGGCCAAGTTCTCATTACTGGAGTGCTCTGGCTGCTTATTTCAATGAGTCCCTTTCACTCTGAGGACAAGCTGCCTTTCTGGAGTTCAGACTCTTTGCAACAATTGCTGAATTTTCTCTCCTTGCTGTCATTCATGTTGTACGCTGCATCTCTTGCTCTGAAGGAAAACTGGATGACCGGAACAGTTGTTCTCCAGACTCTGTCAGGACCTTCTTCAGCAAGCGCCCTCCCCAGCCCTTCCTCATTTCTCTTCTCTTTTTCAATCTTCTCAGCTACCCCTCACCCCCTCTACATCGTGCTACACATTTTCGTCCTTCCGCTCAGGTTTGAAAGCGCCTCTCTGCACCCAGCCATCAACATCCCTCACTTGACAAGTCCGCCTGAACACCGAGCTACGCAAAGCACTCTTGACCGAAGGCTATTTTCGGCAGCGTCCGGCCGAGGCTGGACGCCCGAGCAGAACTTGACCAGACGTTTGTTTTCTGCGAGTCCTGCCGGACCTCACTGCTGAGCTCTCCCCGGGGCACGGCGCGGGGCGGTTGTGCTGGGGACCCCTCGGCCCGGCCCGGCCCGGCCCGGCCCGGTCAGGCCCGGTCAGGCCCGGCTTACCTGCGGGGCAGCAGCGGGAAGGCGGGCGGGAAGCGGCCCGAGGCCCGCCCGGTGAGGCGCTGGCGCGCGGACGGCCGCTAGGTGTCCTCTGGCAATGGCGGGAGGAGAGTGTCCTCTGGCAATGGCGGCGAGCTCTGCGCGGGGGCTGCCTTCTCCCTCCGCTCGGCTACGCTTGCCTGGGTGCAATGACTAACCGGTCTCTGCTGTGGCTGATTTTCTGCTGCCTGTTTCGTCAGGGAAGCGAAGTTGTTCTTTTATAAGCTTGGCTACGTTTCATGTGGAAACTGAGGAAGCCGGTAGCGTACTAATAGGTAACAGAGCTGGAGTATTTTGTACGCTAAGAACAGTATTTGCGTTTACTTACTGCGTTGTCTTTTAAAGGCTCGTTTTACAAAGCGCCGTGGATGCAAATCAGCTTCCTCCAAGAATATTTCGGTGTTTCACCTACTACCCCGAAGAACACGATGCTTAGAAAAAAACCTGACTGAAGTTACCTGTAAGTCACGGCGTTGAAAATGCCAGTCAATCCTCACCAGACTGCAGTGGTGAGATTAACTCCTTCCTGCACACAGGGTGAATTCACCCCTCTGCACGCTGTGCCCACAACCTGTGTGAGGGGGCTTAATTTGGACATGAGAAATCCTTAGGCATTCTGCTGCGTGCTGCCCTTGAGGCTGACGTCCACCATTAAAGAACAGACTAACTATGGCGCTGCCTGTGAATAAAAAAATATTTCTCAGCTGACAGAATGTACTTCATGACAGAACTGTGACACCTTACGTAACAGGTCTAAACGTTTACAGCCAACAAGCTAAATGTTGTTTAGGTTGCAGTCCCAAAATTATACATTACCTGCACCTTGACAAGATCCAGCACACTGATATGTATTAGGGTTTTGCTGTTCGGAGAGTCTGGAGGCTTGCTGTGATCACCGCTCTTTTTTCTTTCTTTTTTTTTCCTCCCTTACATTTTTCCCCTCTCACTCCTCCAGTATCATTCCTTTTGGCTTCCAGGCTACCATCTGTGTACCCTCAAGGAGTCACAAGAGAAGAACAAGAGCCAGAAACCAGAACACAGGTGAAAAGAGGTAAACAGGAGCTTCTTGCAATAATAAAGGGCTGTTCAAGCCTCAAGAGCACAAGAGCAAATGGGGTAAAAGGAATCCCTTGCCCAAACTAAAAACTGATAAGCATAAAAATGTAATTGAAAAGCGTGGGGAGAAAGGAGGAGACTGATTTTCCCGTCAGCTTCTAATGCTTCCAGGATGCATGTATTTTACTTGAATTATCTAGTGAAGGACACTCACTTGCCGCAAATTTGGGATAAGTCACTTACAGCAGGACAGTCCAGCCTTTGACAATATGGACCCAGAAGGTATTACAACAGTTCAGCTATGGGCCAGATAACATACAAGCAGAAGCCAGACAGAAGACATCCCACAGGCCACAGCTTGGACAGCTCTGATTAAGAGAGGTGCCAACTTTTTCCTGCAGTACCTTTTCTTCACTTCTCCTGTTCATACTTAGTTTCAAAGTACCCAGCTCAGCCACATTTGAAGCCAGTCTTCAGACACTATTAATACGCAGGGAATCGTTCCAACACCTCCTACAGACTGTTTGTTTCCAGTGATGTGAAGACAACTCTAACAACAAAAGTGGACTTTTCCATTCGTTGTTGGGGAAGTGGGTCAGAGTGGGATCCTTGGAAGTGGTGCAGGAGGTGGAGAAAACATCCGGTAGCCACATGATGAGGCATGTTTTGCTGACACAAGGCACTCATGAATAGGCAAGCTGAAGAAAGTTTAGGTTTGTTTCCTCAGCCTTGGGCACAAGCCTAGAATCCAGGTGAATTAAGCAAGCACTGAGCACAAGATCACACCAATGCATAAAGATGTCATCTCACTCACAAATCTTTTTGCTGACGTTGCTCAGTATTTCCTGATGAAGTTAATAAGGTGAGGTGCTCTATAATGGAATTCTGGCAAGGTCTTTGGAGCAACCTCAACTCCCTCTGGTCACACCAGAGGAAAGCTGTGAGCAGTAGCAGGGAGGCAGCCGCTGGCTTCGCACATTCCCTGTGAATCACCATGCCATCCACAAGCTGGTGTGAAGATCAGCACTGCAGGCAAATCCCCAGACTTATGCTTCTGTAGATCCAGCAGCCCTGGAGCCACACAGGCATAGCTTGGGGACACAAGAGCTCTTATTTGAGTAACCACGACTGTTTGGCAGTTTCTTGTACCTCAGAGTAGGCTGAGGGTGGATTTTGCTCTTCTAACCCCAAGCTGCCCTTTCATTTGGACATTATGTGGGTGAAACCATGCACTCACCATCTGTAAAGCGCCTATTTCACATGTTGCTCTTAAAGCACAAGCACAGTTTACCACAATGCTAATATTTTATCCCAGTGGCTTCCCTAAACTACGAGCAATTCAGTGAAACAAAACATCCTCTGTATCCTCTGAAACTGGTTTTGAAAGCCCAGATAGAGGAAAATACTATTGGTTTTAATTAGCAATATCCTTCACATGAATCCCCTATTAACCAAAGGAGCATGCTATATTTCATCTCACTTCCTCTAGTTTACTTACTACTGCCTCTCTTCTCTGTGGCTTACCAGCAGGAAACCACTGGAGGGGACATATCCAGATAAGATTAAACAACATAATATTATCATCTTTACTATAACCAGGCTGACAGTTTTTCTGCTAGATGCTGAAATGAGATTCACAGCCATTTTGGCCTCCATCCACTGTGGAAAGAAGCCATTCTTTTGCGTCCACACTATTACACTAATTCTCAACTATTTCACTTGTGACAGGCAATTTTTTTAAATTTTTTTTTTTCCACTGAAATGCACTTCAGATAATAAGCTAGGTTCACCCTAGTTGAATGTAACAGGAAGCAGAACCTGGGTGTCCTGGCAGTGGACGCATCTCCAAGGGTAAGACTATGGTAGAGCAAAGCAGCTGTAGCCTCTCCTCTGCCGAGGAGCTCTTGGAAAGCCACCAAGTGGCTTCCTTCTAGTGGTGGTGAGACAAGAGTGTGCCTGGCTCCGTACATTTCTACCACAGGTTCCACCTGAGGGTCCTTCACTGGACACAGAACCTTAAGAGTATAGATATGAAAGAAGAGAGGCAGACAGAAGCAGGAAAAAGGTGAATTTCTCTTGCACCATGTGGATCTCACTGTACTGTGGATATTCCCAGTCTGAATTCTCTATGCATTGTCGTGCTGGGTAACATATAACCACTCTGCAGCAAGGTGAGTTGACTTCCATAAAGCCTGTGAAATGTGCAGCCATCGCATACATCACTTTTCACCAGGACTGGGGCAATAATAGCCAATATCTAGCATGGATGTTCAGTTTCTACTTGCAAAAAATCTCCCGTAGTCTTTTAGGGATCAGTACTCTTCCGCACTTCCGGCAGAGTGCTGCTGTGCTCTTTATCAGCAACCTTCAGTGACTTGAAAAGACATTCTAATCCCTTCGCTGTTTCACAGATACTGAGACCGCATTCATTCCCAAGGAACTTCTCCTGCCAGGTAACAGAAAGTTCACCCAGTAAGGGAATCTCCTCACTGTAAATAGGTTGCAACATCTGACTCTGTTGAGGAGGGAGGGGAAAGGAATGGAGTAAATTGGCATGACAAGGCATGTGAATGAAGTCAGCCAGAGAGAAAAGCCAGCCTAGGCATCACTAGACAGGCTGCTTCAACACATCTCCCTGGCAACTTCTGCTGGCACGTCTCTTAATGTCTGCATCTTAGGTCAGGCAAACTGATAATATATACCAAAAGTCCATTATAATTATCACTGAGTTCAGTTTTTAATGTGACCACTCCTCTTTTTTTTTGGTTGCTATTAATTTGACAGGCATGTTTTCTGGGATTGACATTTTCCAGACTTGGTTTTAGCACATGACAAGTTTGTGGTATTTGAAAGATGAAAGAAAGTTAGCAGAGCTATTAAAGCATGTAAAGATTTTTTTCCACATGGTCCAACCAGATTTTTTTCACTTGACTAACTCAGAAAAATCTGAAATTAGAAACTGTAAACAAAATTATTTTGTATAAATACTTAGCTCTTGATAGAAAAATGTTCAGAGCTAATTTTTTAAGAAGTTTTGAAGTTTTGGCATTTCTTAGTTGGCAGTTTTACTAATGTTCATGAAAACTTTCATTTTAAGATTCTTTAATGAGATATAATTGGATGGGTTGTTTCTCAAATGGAATAAAAGATTGCATATATTTAGACTAGATAGTTCTTTCAATAACTGAGGCAGGCTGAAAAAGAGAAGACGCTATGAAATCCCCATTGATCTCACTACACTCATCTAATTTATTTGGGAAAGACTTAAGACAGTGATGGAAAGTATGGAAAATCCATTGATAGATAGAGAGATTGATTAAGGACATTCTACTGGAAGAAAATTTGTTAATATCTTTTCAATCTCCCATAAATTCTTAGACTTGAAAGCTCTAAAGGCTCATCTGTGATAATCTAGCCTGAGCTCCTATATTTGACATGCCAGTGAACTTCCATGAATTAATTTTTGTTTCAACTAGGTGTCTTCTAGAAAAATTTCCAGTCATTCTATATGTATTCTCATTGATGGAAAATTCACTGAAGTCCTTGGTAAATGTTTCAATTACTTTCACTGTTAAAAATGTGTGCCTTACTCCTAGTTTGAACTGTCTGCCTTTCAGTTAATGTATCTTCTTATACTTTTGTCCACTATACTGAAAAGTTCATTCATGCTGTGTGCTCAGTGCTGATACATACAGACTGTAACTCTGTTTCTCCTCAATCAGTTCTTTTATAAAGGAATTAGTGTGCTCAGAGCTTTTCACTATGATCTGTTTTTCATTTCTCATAATAATTCTCATGGCTTTTCTCTGAATTGTTTTCCCTCTGAGCTCGTTCTAAATTCCTTCCTGAAATACAGGAGAATGTAGATACCATACTGTCAAGAACCCTGGTGAGATGTCTTCCTCAAGCATGGGTCTTTGTTAAGTTGCTATTGAACTGTTTAGTTCCTTTTCAGATTGTGCCGATAGAATCTAAGCTCCCATGCTACCTCGCGTCTCCCAGTTCTTGTTTTTAAGGCATTCAGTTTGAAACAGCAGAAGGACAGGAAACAATCACGGCTTATTCTGTAGACCTATTATATAGCATTGCTCTGCTGACCAACATTTGGAGTTGAAATACAGAACATTTTAATTCACAGGGGGATTCACAAATCTTATAGAAGTCATTTGTTTTAATTCACCAAACTATATCTAGTGTAATCAAAATGCAAATTCATTTACTTTTGTTGGTTCACAGATGGCCCAAAGCAGTATTTAACTCTTTATCTTTGGGGTTATGTGGTAGATGATGAAGCCTTACTTGGATCACCTACATGAAATGAATTTCACTGGTAAGTCTGGCTCACATGAGAGAAGCAAAGGTGAGTAATCTTGAACCTGGGCCTCATAATAACCTCTGAACTTCTGCTCTTGTTCTGTGCTGTGACATCCCACCGATAGCACTGTTTTCTACACTTTCCTAGCAGGGAACACTTTTCCCCCCTAGAATTCACAAAGGATGCAAACTGAGGATCACTAGATCCTAAATGTTTGCCTTTCATTTGGTGCCAGACACAACGTGGATCTGATGCATCTACTAGTGGTCTTTGGAGAAGGCACCTGCTCCTGCTCACTGAAAACTATTGGAAAGAATGATAACTTGGATTTTAATTGCTCAAATGCTTGAAGAACCTGGACACACCCTTTGCCCACATAGTGTGTCTCCTGGTATTTTGTAATTGCTATATCTTGTCTTTCATCTACCCCACAAGCTGTGGGCATTTTTCACAAATTATCTCCTCTTTGTCATCCACAGCTCCATTTTCTCGTTTTGCAGCCTGCTAAATTGGTAACAGTGTAGCAGGAAACTAAGAGTTTCTGACTCACCTATCATGAGACAGCTAACAGTTCGGTGAGGTTTGTTTTTCTGCTATGACTCTTCACCCAGCACTTGGAGTAGTATAACAACATTACCTTTATGTTTCTTCTGACACTGCATTAAAACTTGTGAATTCATTGAGTACTCTTCAGAAATGAGCAGGCCAGAAAAGAAACATTGCAAATACCCTCAGGCTTCTTTGTGCTTAAGTTATAAGTGATTCAGACCAAATTCTGGAGTTCTTTGACCTGATTTTGTTCCGCACCAACGAGTTATTTGCATGACTTTGGCAGCAAGGCTTGGCACCCCAGGAGAGCTGGGGCAATGGCAGTTTTGCTCAGTTGCGTGCCCATTCTGGGCAGACTTTCTGCACAGGGGCAACGACAGGTTTGAGCAGTAAAAGTTTGGGATAGTCAACCCAAGAGGGAACTTTATAGTGGAGGCTTTATTGCTCAGCCAGCTGGTGTCAATTTGAGCAGCTCTGCTACCCACAGCTACTTAGGTGGCCAGAGTTTGCAAAATGATCCAGTCACTAGGAGACACATTTGCCCTGCCAGGCCTGGAAAAGAGGGACATTTCAGGTTCTCTGGGCTGGTTGATCACACCAGCATCACAGGAGGGTTATGACAGACACACGTGGCATTAGGTCAGCCATGATATTTTCAGTTGCAGCTATTCAATCTTTAACTACTTGAGTATTTGAGACACTTAAGAATACATCATCTTCTTTTCCTTTTTTTCTTTTTCCTCTCAGTTTTATAATTTTCATTTGTTGCTGTTGCTTTTTCCATTTTATGCTAGAAGGTTATTTTATGTGAATTACTGGATTTGACAGCCTGCCACTGTGGACATAGGAGAACCGGAGCAGCCAGGCAACCACATAACCTTGCTCTTTTGGCCCGATTGAAAGCTTATTGATGTTGTAGGAGTCTTTTATTTTTCTTCGGTGAGTTTTCTATGGGAGTATTACAGCAAGAATCTGGTACACAGAAAGGGAGAGAGAGGTCAGGTACACAGCTTTCAAATGCCAGACAACATTGGTCTTTTCCCTGTATTCTCCTCCCTGCATGAAAAACGTCACACTGGTTCAGAGCTTGGGTACATTTACAAATCACCATGGAGTTGGCCTAAACTTGGAGAGGCTGCCCTAGAGCAAGAGCAGGAGGTGCGCCAGCCAGGCGGTACAGTGCAGTACCCAAAATAGCAAGCCCTGCTGAGGGGTAGGTCTGTGGAGTCTGGAGCGTAACGGTCACAGAGCTGTACTGCTTTCAGGACACATAGGTCCACGTAGTGCTAAATTTAGTCACATGTATTTATCAGTGCAAACTTGGTCAAAAGTGGGTCGTTGCACAGTGCGTCACAGAACAATGCGAACACCCCCATCCCCTTTTTTCATGATTTTATTGCTGTTACTCTATTTTGCCTTCTCTCCTTTACAAGTCAGATGCAGATGAAGTGAAAAGATCATTCATCCATTAAATAGATCAGTGGAACAGTAGCATTCACCACAGGTTTTTGCCTGTTCTACTGGTTGGTTGATAATGTAATTACTCTTTGCATAATAGCCAAAAAATGAGCAGGCATGTGGATCAAGTTTCCAGAGAGTTTTCCAAAGATTCAGTAAATGAGGTAGTGACACGCAGGTAATCTCCTAATTCTTGTTGCTTTTGAAAGGCTGGTATTTCTGTAGATACTATCATCTTCTAAATTTTGTTGAGCAAGCATGACTGTACTAGGAGAGAAGTATTTCTTTCTCTGGCCTACTTTCCTCTTCACACACATTACAAAGGGAGATTCTGGCTACTCAGAAATTCCTCCCTCAGTACAGTGAGCTATACTGCCTCTCACCTGTCAAAACAATGTCACTCCATGATGAGTTATAGAAAAGCTGTAAATTGGCTTTTGTTTTTGCACTGTGCCTTTCACCTTTCCCCAGACAGGAACTCCCACCTCATTTTGCATGTGCTCTTATTGTGGATGGAGCCAAGCTGATATTGCAGAAGTGATCTCCAGCTCTTTACTTCAGGTTACTCCAAACTTGAGAAGGGTTGGGAAAACAGTTCTGAAGGACCATGTAACTTCACTCAGTAAAGGAACAAAGACAGCTCAAAATAAAGGAAGAGAAAATGCATTTAGTCTGGTTATTTGTTTTGGCAGTTGAAAGTTAATTTTAATTATGCCTAATGCCTCATGAAGTGCTGTCTTACAGCCAGTTGAAACAGGCCACTGTTGAAATAATGAAGACATAGTAACATGAGATAATGCTGCTATGCATACTCCTAAATCTGTCCCGAGCAGTGAGGAAGATCCATCTTTCCTCATGCGAACTGTGGCTCACTGGTTAAGTGCTAAATATAGCAACCCAGTTTTAGCTCTGCCATCTCTGTCTAGCTCCTTGAGCACAGTTGCTTTCACTGCATGCAATGTGGCAACCCAGGTGCCAACCTGCTTTGCACAGTGGTGAAGAAAAGGTGGGAGCCAGCCCCCTTTTCTGCATGGGCTGATCCTGAGGAAGTCAAGCAGAGTTGCCTGCCTTCCTCACAAGTGTGGCACAGGACATCCCACGCAGGGCTGGGCAGTGCAAGGAGCTCGTAAGCAGAGAGCATCTCCCCAAAACTGGCCTACAGGGGTCTTGTCCTATGTGTGCTGGGAAGCTTCTTGGAGACAGTTTGATTCTGGGTTCATGAGCAACCAGGCAAGTGTCATGTTTAAGACAAAGAGCACCTTCCACTCTGTTCCTCAGCAAGCTGCCTCAGCTCTGCCACTGCCTCTTGGCAGCCCTGTAGCACAAGGATGCAGCAGCAGCATTGCAGCAAGGTTGCAAGGCACTACATACTGGAAGCGGTGCTGCTGCAAGCAGGATGGGTGCTGAAGAAAAGTAGTGATCTTGGGGGGGGGGGGGTAAATCAAGGACTCCAGCACAGACAGTGGCCCTGAGGCAGGTTTCCAGGGGACTAGCAGCGATCCTTTGGGAAGAAGTGTAGAGGAAGACAAAAGAACCCTTAGGGGAATGAAGCCTTCTTGCAGAATGGCTTAGCGAACCCAACATGGGAGACTGATTAATTTCTGGAGCCTGCCCCAGCTGTGTGGACTAGTCAGAGTCTTGTGTTTTCAGACAGAAAGGTACAAAACATGCTTGCCTTCCCCAGTGCTCTGGAAGTGATTACCTGGCTGGCATTGCTTCTCTTTAAATGTCACTGCTAGCTTACTCACCTCAGCTCCCTGTGAAATGAGCAGCAAAGTTCCCATCACCTCCTACTGGAACAGGATCAAGCCCAGAACAGAGATAACTTTTTGAATCTCCACTGACACCAAAATGCAACTTTTTGTTTACATAGCATGGCCGTCTTTTAAATGGCTAGAAACACATTTTGCTTGAAGTCGAACCCCAAGAGATCTTGTGACCAACAGACGTTACCCATGAGCTGCCTGTGCTCCACTGCTGGGTTCCAATGCATTGACAGCAAGCAGAGCTCTTTTTATGAAACTATTTAATTAGGAAACCAGGAGCACCTCTAGAAAAGTAAAGAATACTATAAAAAGAAAATGGAATAAGCTTTGCCTTCTTCAGAAACAGGAACTTCTGTTCCAACCTGATTCATAAATTGTATTACTGGCATTATTACTTATTATAATAGTATTTGAATGTTTTCTTGGATTTATCTTCACAATTATTCTATGAGGAGTTGAAACATGTTCTCCCTATTTTGCAGATGGAAATAGTAACAGAAGATAAGTAAAGGACAGGAAATCCTTGACACAGCCAAGAACTGAATGCAGGTCTCCGGTGTCTGGGCCTGCTTCCCCCCTCTCTCAGGCTGCAATGTCAGGACCCAGCAGGCGCTGTGCGGAGGGCAGTGCTGGGCAGAGAAAGCTGCAGAAGCATAGTGAGCCATGGTGCTCTACCCACCTAAGTTTCCTATGGGTCTCAGCAGCAGACCAGCGCTGTGCTGCCTTTTTTTTTTTTTTTTTTTTTTATGTTGTTTTCAGTACCTAAAATAGCTTCTTGGGTATTTCTATCATAGTGCAACTGCATAAGCCAGCCTCCTGCAACTCTCTTCACATCTGGAGGCTCTGGACACTGGAAGATCAGCCAGCACTGAGGAACCTCAAGGTGATGTAAAATCACAATTGTTGCTTTTCTAACAGTGCTTAAATGTTACACCTGACTGACAACAGGTTTCATTACCATAAGATCCCACCTAGAATGATTTGGAAAGTCAAAGAGCAGTAATAGAAAGTTGTTCTAGAGGACAGGATCTGCTGTTGAAACGACTTACAAGACTATAAGAAAATCAAAGGGGGAAGAGAGAAATAAGAATGGGGAAAGAACAGAATAAAGCGTATTGGGTGAGTCTGAAACAAGTTTACGTAAGGCTTGATGGTGATACTCTTATTCATACTTAATGGTATGTTAGCACATGTGGGGTAAATTATTACTGACTTGAGGGCATCAAAATCAGATCCATCAGGCTCTAGAAATAAGAAAGCTACTGTCTGGAAACATCTTCTAAAATTAACAAGTCAGTGAAACTGTTTTAGCATGGGGAACAGGTCAATCTGCTTTGAATTTGTTAAGCAGATGATGCTTCGAAATGGCCGTGGCTGATGCTTTTAAGAATGATTCACAGATATGCTTTAGAAGCAATGCTTGAATTGCGAAAGAAAAGGGACTGCACACTAAATGTATTCCAAAAGAGAAAGCACACCCAAATTTAGCTTCAGCTTTTCTTTTTCAGTCATCTGGCAGCAACGGGAAGCTATGGAGGGTACAATCATCTCACGTAGCTTAAGCTGTCCAAAAAAGAAAAGTTGAGGAAAAAGCTAGGCACTGTATTTTGTCTCTAAAATATTCTGAGGCAAGGCAGCAAATGACACTGGTGTCTGGACATCTGCTATGTTGCACCTGAGGGTTCTTCCAGGTAAAATAAAATTTGTTCAATGAAGTCTCAAAAAAGTTGAGTCAAGCCGTTTAGCAACTCTGATTAGGCACCTCTGAATTTTCTGAGAACACCGCCTCTTTTGCCAGGAGGCTGCAAGGAGTGGAGAAGAAGGTGTATATGTTACATTTTCTTAAATAAGCCACACAACTGGCACTGTAGAAAGAGGAAGACATATTAAAAAAAATAAAATTGTGGATGCAAGCTTATCAAAACTTGTCATTTCAGCAGCTCTCAGCATGAAAGAATGTATTTTCCTGCAAAAGAGATTTATACTAGAACTACTAATTCATCCTCTTTTTATGCTACCTTGTGTAGGTTCATAAACTGCAGTCAACCCAGGATCTTTTTTTAAAAAATTATTAATAGCAGTGAATAAGCATAGATGTGTTTGTGTTTGTATGTGTGTGTGTGTTGTCAACTGTTAGATTTGAAAATTTCAAGGGGAGAGATCAACTAATTAATACAGAAACCATTTTCAAACTAGTGAAATTGGAGTTCAAAAGGACAACTCAGATGAGAGGGAGTTACGAGACTTTTGCTGGAGTGCCTGTCACAGCAGAGGAGTGAGCACAAGACCTCCTCTCCCACAACACCGTTAAGGCATCATCTATCTATTCTCCCTGACTACACATGGGGGAGGCTGCCAACCCAGCAAGCAGCACTGGCAGCCCTCTGCTCCTCAAAAAAAGCCACAAAAACAATGTTGAGTCCAATGGCTGGCACCAGGAGAAAATCAAACCACCCCAGTACGCCAGACAAGATAACAACACATGGGGAAGATGTGGAAAGGATTGCTAAAATGGTTGGGAATGTTCAAAGTGAATTAACCGGATAATTATCAACATAAGACCTGATTGTCCTGTCAGGCTGGTTTTATGATAGCATAACTCTGCTGACTCTGAAAGAGTTGCTTCTGATTCAGACTGAACTAAGCACTTCGTGAGCATCGTGATGAGCATCATGAGAAGGTCTGAGCTTGCTGTTGATCCTGGTACACCTCTGTGTATCTGAGTCATGCACTGGCATGAGAGTCAGGACTTGAGAATCCCTGAATCTTCCTCACCCACTCTTCTGACTAGAAAAACCAAGCCTGTACTCAAGTTGCTCTCTACAGGGGGACTGGTCAAGCTCTTTCTGAGAATACTTGTGATTTAAGTACACTTTTTTTATTCTCTGCAATGCATAACCAAGGCCATGGCCAGTGAGTTCCTTCATCTGGCTCCTTGCTCTTGGTGCCTCCCTTGTACCAACACCAGTGTTGGGCAAGCACATGCAAGTGACCCAGCAGACCATACTTTCAGATGAGGTACTTTTCAGCTCCTTCTCTTCTCCCATCTGATTCATCACGAATCATATCAATGTTCATGTCATCAGAAAAGAGGCAGCAGCAGGCACAAGTGGTTAGTAAGGGTTAGGAGCGGGAACATGATCCCATGGCAGCACAAATGGCTGCACAAGTTTATGTCAGATTAAAGTAATATGCTTAGTAAAATGCAATTATTTTTTTTTCTTTCATCAGCTTTTGAGAGAAGTTCTGTGGTTATAGTTTTACTAGTGTCCTAGAGACACTGACAAATTCTGCTGTGTTTGGAAGTCTCACACTAAGGGCATTTCTTCTGCTTCCCTCCAGGACAGCTGCTTGTTTTGTGCAGCAATATCTACTCTTATGTATAGCCATGCTGTTTCAGTGGTGAAAATGCCAATGAATGTCATGACAGTCTTTCAACTTCTCCCCCCTGGTTCTGGTTGATGGACCATAAATTCAAAGATCTAGTCAGCCAGAAAGTGCCATTGCCAAGTTCTATACCTAGTGCAACAATCTGAACTGATCCTTGTATTTTAAGGAGGAATTTCCTCCAGGAATTTAATACAAACTATTATAGTCCTCTGTGTCTCTCTATCAACACCATCACATTAAATAACACCTATAACAAATGCAGTTTCAACTGAAAATTAGCACCATTGAATGTGTCACATATAAAGACAACTAAAATTTTCATTTCAGCTTTAAAAAGCCAGAAATCCTATGTTTTGTTTATTTTTGCATTGCAGGCACATCCTGAGGCAAATAACTCAACCAAAGGATTTCCAAGAGCCAGCTCTTATCTAGAGGACATGAAATGGAAGTGTTAATAGCACCAATATATAGTGTCAGTGTCAGTGCAATAATTGCACTACAAGTCAGAGGCTGACACCTTCATAAAAGAAAGTGTCAAAACAGTAGAAATCAAGGCTATGAGATTTTCTTCACTTACAAAAATAGGCCTTGAATGACTATTCAAATGCTCAACTGAAATTTGCTACTATATTTAAGATGACAATTAAAACTGACCTCTTTTCTCTAAAAAAAAAGCATGGAATTGTCATGTCAGCATCAGGATAGAAATAAAGGGAGTAAGTGCAGTAGGTTTATCTACCCCAGGTGACAAGCACTCATGGTCTGAGCCACCTGTTCCCACAGAGGTAAGGATCTTTCTCACTATGGAACAAAGACATTTCCGATGTTTCAGGTGAGTTACCTGGAGACTAACATTTTTTGCAAAAAAAAAAAGTATCAGCAGTTGCAAAAGCAGAAGCATTCACAAACCTATGTAAAATGCAATCTTAGCAAAATGGGGTTTGTAACTCTAAAGAGGGGCTCTTTGATTTTTTTCTTTATTAATCTGTGTTGTTCTTATTTCCTCTGATCAGAATTGACCAGAAGGCTTTGGTCTTCAGGAATGCTCACCTGAACTCTGAAAATAAGTGAAAGCAAATAAAAGAAGAACAAAAATGAAAATTTCTTTGAAATGTTTTGATTTTGATAAAGCAGCAAAAGTCAACAGATTTAGGATGAATATGCTTCTATCTGCTTTCAGTCTTTCACTAAGAATTTGTAGTTTATTTTGTGTCACAACAAAGAAATTAATTACTGTCAACCTAGAATAATTCAGTAGAAATCAGGATCTTAGTCCAATCTGAAGTCAAAGGACTACTGTTAGCAATATGACTAAGTATGTGTGATTTTCTGATCTTCTCAAGGCAAAATGAACGTGATGGACCAAGACAGATTATTTTTCTGATCATTTCCCCTGACCTTTGATGCAAGCATTGATTTCTGTATGGAAGCCCTTTGCATTCAGCTCTTTGGTCTCTGCAAATCAGAATTCATAAACAATGGTAATTTCGTCCAATGTAGGGAAATAAATCATGAGGCAGACAGGATGATCAGACATGATCAAGAGATAAAAGTAGAAAAAAACCTGGACATGTTTTTACTCTCTGCAAACACAGCTGCTGAGAGGAGAGAAGAGAGCATCTTCTAGCTCCCTGCTTAATTCTGCTCAGTGGGGTGGCAAGCAACAGTCATGGGCATGGAGTAAAAACCCAGGGAGCACTTTGTAAGGCCAAGTTTTGTGTCTGTGCTCTGGTAACTGTAGTATTCCCACAGAGTTGCCAGCCGATGCCATCCTGAGGCAAGCAGGTTTTTTAGCGGTTGACAATACAGGCAGAGGGAGGAAGAAGGGGAGGCAAGCAACTTGTGAGAATAAGTAAAAAAAGGGAGGGAAAAAGAGCGAAATAAGGGAGAACGTGGGAGAGAAGGGTTGAATGGAGACCCATTTGCTGCTTGGCACAGTGGAGCATAATGAAATCAGGGAGTCCCAGGCATCACTTCCAACACCCACATGGTCATGCCCCAGGCTTGTCTTCTTTGCTTCCCTGCTGCTGGCTGCCGAGTGAGTAAGGGACCCTTTCTTCATTGCCTTTTATTTCACTCTTGGTTCCTTGAGTTACGAAGGCTGAAGACAGGTAACAGTTACAAACCCAAGTCCACCCTTAGTGTAAAAGCACTGACTTGAGGTATGCCAACATGAAGCTGTTCTTGCCTTCAGAGCACTTTTCAAAAGCTCCTCACAGCCAGGCATCCACCTGCAGAATCTGTTTACACTACAAAAACTCCAGCGCGTTTGCAGAGCCCCTGAGTTAAGTAAGTAATTGATGCAAGTCATTAGTGTGCTAGTCTACGTACGCCACCTCCCAGAAATACTGGCAAAAGTATAAACTAAGTGTGTGAGGGGAGTTGCTTTCCTGGTCGGTTAGATGATAATTTTTTTTCATATATGTCCCTGCTCAGAAAAACAGACACCTCTCACCCCATCACTGTGCACTGTACTTGAAGAGTGTTTGTGAAAAAAATGACTCATTTAAGAGTCTAAAGGACATTGAGCTCTTTCAGAAATCGAGGGAATTCTGTTGTAGGCTAATTCAGTCAGATTGGAACCCATGAGACGTCAATTTTCATTCACATCTCACCTGTGCAATTAAAGAAATCAGTGCCAAGAACTTCGATTAGTGTGGCAATGGGGGAGCAGCAGAAGCATCGTAAGTTTTGCAGGTAGCAAAGGCCATTCTGGCCTCTGCAGTGTGGAACAGATTGATGCTTCGTGTGAAGGTGACACCTTCAAAAGCAGCAAATGGAGAACTGTAAGTATAACTCCTCACTCCCCAGACCCACCTCTGTTACTGCACTGGTGAAGTAGGATTTACTTCTGGATGTATTTCTAAAATGAGAAGTTGCTCTTACATTTGAATACATATTAGAAAAGAAAGCTGTGAATGGAAAAAAACTCCTTAATGTGCCCCCACACTGCAAATGGCCATTACATTAGCTTCCAAGGATGCAATTAAGTTTCAGCTCAGTTTGTCTTATAGCCAAAAATTCAATCCTGAGGTTTATTTGAATTTAACCTTTTTTCCCTGCTCTGAATATTGCACTGTGTAATTCTGCAGATTAAAAAAAAAAAATGCTGTATACACTAGGTTCAGTTTCAAAATAAAAAACTGGCAGGAATTTTCATAGAAGTGCAAGTGGATATTCTGTTAGTCAGTGTATTTATATTTGGGATTTTCTGTGGCTTTCACATATCTCAGCACCTCATAAGGATTAATCAATTTATCTTTACAAAACTAAGTGACGTAGCCTGGTTGCCTTGGACCTGTGTGTTCAGCCTATCCCTTATAGTAACTTCTGCCTTCCTTCTCATTTGTTGCCTTCTCCACCTCAGCCAATTTTAGCAGGATCTATTTGCTGCAAACAAGTTAACCCTCTGTCCACATTCCTGTAAGACAGAGAAGAGCTTTTACTCCCAACAGTCACAGAGACATCAAACAACTTCTCCAATATCAGAAGGAACATCTGTGGCTGACGGAAAAGTTATCTTGTCTCTCCTGGATCTCGGTCCAGTGTTTTAACCACCCAACTTTGTTACTCCAGTAAATAATCAGTAAGGCGGCAAAACATGGAGGGAGAACATTGCAAGGCAGCCTCCCAGGTGCTGACTGTACCGGTACCTCTCGGTCAAAGAAAAACAGTATGGATGTAGCCATATGGGCTACAGATTCTTTTATCTGGTGTCACAGCTCCAGAACAATAAACTCAATATATTTTTACTGCCTCATGCCTATATGAAGCTCTGCCCTAAAAAACTGGTAGCGTCAATCCAATACAAAGTAGGTAAGTGGTCAAGATGCAGAAGGTACCGTCACAACTGGTGCTCGCTGGCACTGTCAAATGATCGCTAAAGAGGCCAGGGGTGTGTGGATAATGCAAAGTGGTAATCACAAACAATGTGCCAGGATGGAGCGTTGAAAGCCTGCACCTGTGTGGCCAGCATCACAGCTTTCTGTGCCTAAGTAAAAGATTACAGTATCATGGACCGGGAAGCATGAGCATAAAGTTCACCCCAGCAAAAAAAAGGAAAATTGAAGAATTAAAAGAAACAAACCAAAGAAGGCAAATCAAAGCCAGTGAGTGACAAAGCTCGTGAGTTTCCCAAGAGAAGTGCATGCAATGATACTTAGGCGCTAGCAATGCAAAAAAGCATTCATTTCTTGAAAATCATTTGAAAGCAAACAAATGTTCTTTGACCCATAGTGTGCTGCTGCCAAGATCTCTGTACAAAATACCCAATTGATTTGCACAAAGGTGAACATTCAGCATTCAGTCTTCCTCTAATTAGACTGTCCCAAACCTGAGCACAAATCTTGAGTCCTCCAGCTTCAACATCTTTTCCCTCTGAGACACATGCTTTGGTTTCTCACGCCCATGTTATTTTACGGTCTCTGCCCTTCCTTCCTTCTAAGCTTTGCTCTTTTTCAGATCTATAGAAGAGGCATCATCTATAGTAGAAATATCTTTAGCTCTCATTCATTCCAAACAATTACTATCCAAACAGATAGTAATAGTTAAATCAGTATGAGATCCATTGACCTCAAAAAAGTTATAACTCTTATACCAGCTGAAATGCAGTTCTATGTTCTGAGACAGTATCAAATACAATTTCCAAATCAACATGGCATTTAACATTTCCTACCTCAGTTCAAATATTTGACCTACTCTGTTGTGGCTTAAAGGGCTGCAGAAGTTCTACATTTATTGTGTTTTTAATGTAGCAATGCCCAAAAGTCTCTACTAGAATCCGGATCCTGTTGTCTTTAGTGCTTTTAAATGTACAAGAAAAGGAAATGGGTCGGGAAAAGCTTACAATCAAATGAGTAGGCACCACCATCAGGCTTGTTCTAATGAGGGAACTGGGAAGCGTACCAACAGTTCATGTTAAGTTTGAAACACCATTCCAGTTGGTAAAATGGAAAGGAGTAGGAAAATCTGCCAACTCTTTTAAGCAATCGTACA
The DNA here is from genome assembly GCF_900496995.4 of Aquila chrysaetos chrysaetos. Lineage (NCBI taxonomy): Eukaryota > Metazoa > Chordata > Aves > Accipitriformes > Accipitridae > Aquila > Aquila chrysaetos. Next base: position 31,716,095 of record NC_044016.1, on the reverse strand, counting down.
CGCTTACCCAAAAAGCAGAACTTTACACTCCAACTCAACTTACTGAGTAGAAAACTGCTGTGTAAAAAAGAGAAATTAAAATCTTCCCTCTCTCCAGAATTGTCCATTCAATTTCTTATGAAGAACGCCATATCAAAATAATTGTAGCTGCAAATAGAAAGTCTTACTGGTGTAAAATACGAGGACCTTTTAAAAGGCAAGTATTTAGATGGGAAAGAGTCACAGAGGTGAAGGAACTTTGCCTAAGATGTCAGCTGCCCCTGGCATGGCCAAGGTAACCCACTGATCTGCAGGCCAATACAACAGCAACAAGATCACACTCTCCCTCTTTTTAAAGATGAAGGCTAGAAGGTGCAGAGACTATCAAGAAAATTTTGCACAAAAGGGCAACTCTTTTTCAGGTGCCTTTTCCTGGATGCTAGTAGCATCAAACACCTCTGTAGCCCATCCTCATCAGGTAATAAAGCAAGTACCTGATCTTCCTATACTTAATTTTGCGTGTCAGCGTAGCTTGACTTATATACAGGGACAACAACAAGACCATTAAGCACGAAAATAATTGAACACAAGGGCAATGAGGAGGAATGATGTAAACTCACCTGATAGAGTGATTTTTCTCTCCTTACAATCCTTACCTCTTGCATGAGATTTATGAGCTTGAGGAAATCATAAACCTAAGGTTGCAAAGAGACAGGCTATTGGAAAGAAGAGGAAGAAGACTTAGATCTTTATTTTAGACTTTGCACACAAAGGGCGCAGAAACAATGATCCTATGTGTTATTTTTCATTTTCAAAGGGATTTGCATTATTGCCTAATTCATCCTCATTACCACCCTCAGAGAAAATAATAATGTTGTAATGTGGTTACAGCAAAGGCTTTGGACAATTGGTTCCAACACTTTCTCCATAACAGCAGATAAAACTACCATCTACTTATTTCTTGTAACAACTTAAAATCACTCTGCCTATGATGAAATATTTTATGCATGTGAGTGTTTGATAGGTTTGGGGTCTGAGCGCTTTGTCCCGCGGCCTGCTTAAAGGTGGATAAGTCATGTCTAAATCGATGAGATATCAGTTCATCAGGTAATTTAAGTATATGCCTAGCTTCAAGTTATGCACCTGATTCAAACTGGGGCCTCTTGAAAGCATTTTTCCATGTCATCTGGAGGCTAGAGAAAATTCAGCAGAAGAATTAGGAAAATTGTAGGAAGGTATTTCATAGCAGATGAACATTGCTACCTGACTCAGTTGCAGGGATACAGAGGGGTCCTGGGACAAGAGGTGCAGGGATAACATTCACCTCCCTTAACTGTAGATGATGGCAGTGTAAACATGTACACCTCAACCACCCTTCAGGGTCTCTCTGTAGTCAATGGAGAAACAGGCTTTTGTAAGTGCAGCTGTGATCAATCTCATCCTGAGACAGATGGTAGGACAGGGCAAATCAATCATGACCTTTGGGCACCTCTTTCTCTCCCCTTCTTATGAAGGAGGTTATCCCAAAGGCAGGCACCTGCACTGCAGCTGTCTAACATGAGGTGAGATTAGATGCCCTTCTCCCCAGGAGGAAATTCTTATGCAAAGGCCTGGAATCACATTTGTATTTTCCTTGAAACAGTTTCAGATCCTACTTTTGCCTCTAGTCATCCATCCTATATAGGATCCATCCTCCTGATCCAATGCTGTTAAAGATCCCCAAACACGAGCCTGGCATTGGCAATGTGTGCTTGCCCACTCCTTCTTTGGTGACAGTGGCACTACTAACTGCAGCAGCCAAGACCAGATGTGTCCTCAGTGTTCAGCCAGGAATTCTGCGGCTGCAAGAAAACTCAGTAAAATATTTAGAAACAAAATTACTGTCAAAGCAAATGAAGTGCAGCACCACTTGTATGGATCTGTACTCTTCAGTACTAAAAATACAATTCTGTCAATAAATAAATGAACAAATAAATGGCCAATTGATCCCTATGTGTGATTTATTCCTACTTAAATTCAAAGCATTTATAGAAGTGTCTATTGTATCTTGAGTACATTTTATCCTGGGAATTCAAATTGCTCTATTCAAACAGCACACCTTTCTTCTGAGATAGGATTCATTTCCCAGGTGAAGTAACTCTTAGTCTAGAGCCAAATGGAAACTAGAACTCAGGCTTTGGGGGGGGTTAGTGCTATATTTAAAATACACGTTTCTTAACCTGGAAGCTCAAACTTTGGCTGTTCAAAGACTTCTACAGGTTCTTAATGGTATGCTGGGCATCTGTCTCCAGAGATGTCAATAGGATTGTGCACAGTGCCTGATGTTAATTTTGGGTATGAGTCTTGTCAGATTTGGCCTTAGATACTCAATTCCGCAAGGTTCTGGGTGTTCTGGCCCCAATCTATCAATCAGAACAACTATTCATGTCATCTACTCTTTTCACTGAAGTAATAAAGATCCAGTAAGTACCAAAAAATCTGTGATTCAAGGTATAGTATGATTTTCTGTGTCGTCAAACAGCAGCTTGGAGCCCATCCTTTATATGGTAAGATTTTCCTTCTGCAGATTTAAAACTGACCTATGTGAAACTCAGGTGAATAAATGAGATGAGTTTTGAGCAAAATGGACCATGTATGACGATGTTTATTTCCCAGAAGAAAGTACTCAGCAAGGGAATTGCATCAAGAGAGTGTATTTCAAAAAACACACTCTGGTATTCTTTCTGTACTCATTGAAACGACTATTTTATTCAGCACTCTGATGAGTGTTTTGTGCCATAGCTAAACCAAGTTTGTTAAAGTGAAGGCACGTATTTTACAGACAACTTAATTTTTCTCCTGCCTTGGCAGGTGTATCAGCTTGCATCCTGCCAATTCTAACATAAATCAGCAGCTTCATCATGTGCAAAGTACATGATAATACACAGGTGCACAACTATATGGATGCTGATTGTGTTTTAAAAAACAGGAAGGTCAAATGCGGTCGTGGGAATTTCCTTTAAATCTATTTAAGGCATCAGCCATATGCAGTCTTCTGTGACAATTTTATGCTATATCAGATTTTTTTCCCATGTCTAAAAAAGCCCACGGAGAACAGGAAACATCATGTTCTTTTTGTGCTGAGTGTGATATTACGAGAAATTTGCTGAATTAAGGCTGATTTGTCAGTTGTGTCTAATTTGAACAGCTATTCCCTTGTTCTAAATCTGGGGTTGGCACTTCCTGCAAACTGTAAGTATCCTCAGCTCCTCTTTGCATCCTTAGAGCTATCAAGAGTGGGCTTCACCAGACCTTAAGGCATCTGTCAACGTACATTTACAACTGAGCTAAGCTAAGCTAGGTCTTCTTCATAGGCTTTGGAGAGAAATCAATAGTTTTAGCAAATGAGTCATCTAATCAGTTTTGGATACATGAAAGGAAAACAATTCTTTAACTTTAAAGAGAAGTTAAGGTTAATACCTCAGAGATACCTATTCAGGGTAGCTCTTTCCTGGCATCATTTATGAACTACCTCTACCACTCTCTCATGTCCCAGCAGAAGTTGAGATTGACTCCCTGGAAGATGGAATTTAGTTTCCCACAGACACATGTAGACTGATGTAGACCGAAAGGTGACGAGCATCCAATCTATATGACCAATGGCAGACAAGGCTATATTCAGCCAAGGTAACTAAAAACAGGCTAAAAAAGAAGGTCAGAAAAGTCTTTCATTTTACTGCCTACTATTTCTCCCTCTCCTATTTTCAAGATCCCTCAACAGGACTTTCAAGCCCTGCTTCTTTCCCTTCTGAGAAAGCTGAAGGTTGCATAAGGTTCAAATGTGCATTTGCCAAATAATCTCAGCCTCAGCAAGAAATGGCAGTCAGAAAAATGGCACTGAGCTTGCAAAGCACAGAAATGTTCCGGTGTCACCAGAGATCAAAGGGAGCACAGGAAAGTGATGGTGTCTCTGCCTCCATTGCCAAGAGCAAGGCAAAATTATCTCCCCATGTGCGTAGCTAACCTGCATTTAGTAACTATGCTCCTGCGTGAAAGTGAGTTTCCAAACTGAGTATTCTTCTAGGCTTTCGTCGGTAATTATTTCACTTTTTAATTTCTCTCTTTTAACAAGGAGAATCTCAGAAATTTTATGCATAAGAACATTCTGGTAGAAATACCCAAAGGCAACAAAAGGTTTACTCTAGGATCCCAGCTTCAGTTGTGGAACTAATGAAACAAACATTGATTCCTTATATAAACATCCAATGATGCAACTGTCCTGCTAGGTCAGGTACCGTTCAGAACCAATGCCAAAGGCAATAAGGCCAAATACACCGTAAACATATTTCACAGAAGGAAAAAGAAAAAGAAGATGTAAGTCTTGAAAATAGTTAACCAAACAAACAGCCCCACTGCTGTGTGATGGAGACTGACCTCAGAAGATACTTGCTTCTCAAGCCAAGGGGAGATCTGACAAGAAAAACGAGGACTATTAGGCAATAAAAGAGTTACTGCACATTTGATATTTCATTTAAAATATCTTCCAGCAATGACCTCTTTCCCCTTTCAATGAAGAAATCCATGGATACATCAGTGGAAGACTGGCCCCAAAGAGCCAGCTGCTGTGCAAAAACATTGTTTCCTCTACCCAAAGATATGGATGCATTTCCCACTTGCATTTGAATTGATTTCCCTGGGTATTCATAGACGAAACATCAGGCACAGCAACTATTTTTGCAGTTTTTGTTTCCTAAGGTCATTCTTTAAAAGCCATCTTTCTTTTCCTCCACATTTATCATCGTTTGCCTGCAGGGAACCTGAAAGCAAGGCATGTACATCTGTATATACTGTAAGTGTGGCTAGCCCTTTTGCTGTAGCGAGTGAGCAATAAGAAAAAGAAAATAAATAAATAAAAATAACCTGAAAAACACCCAACTTATCAAGCCAGCAAGGACTTTCAGACAGGGACAAACACACTTCTTGTTTGCACAAAACCGTACCTGAAGGAGTGCTGCCAGTGTATTGTGGCTTAATTCCAGACTGACATCACCATAAAATGAGAATGAATTCTGGTGCCCAAAAAAAGTTGAACAAAAGTGAAGCAAGCCTGAGGCTCATGTGCTGTGCTGAACTGATAGAGTACTGCATCTCAGAGGCATTGTACCAAAGTGTACCAATAATAATCAGCCATCAGCAGGGAATATTCATCAACTTAAAGCTTTTAAGGCCTTGAACTGGATGGGTCACTGGTGTACGTTTCCACAGCTCCATTTAGTTCAGTGAAATTGCACTGACTTGCGCCACCTTGCAGGTCTAGCCTCTTTTTATTGATGATTCTTAAATCAAGGTAGTGAAATCAGCCAAATTACTAAGGGCAAGCAGGTTCCATATTCGTCACTGGTTTCTGGATATGGTTTTCAATAGCTTTTTCAAGCCTCCTAGCAGTTTGGTTGGCAACAGTCAGTGTGCCATACTCCTCAGTACAAGCTTGCTCTAGACCTTGTGGTAATTTCCATTACGTATTAGCACAGAGCTCTGGATGTAGAGACGTGGCCCTTTATCATACCCCAGAGGAGGCAAACATGCACAGGTACCAGCACTCCATCCCCAAACCACTGTCTGCCGAGGTCTTTGGACACAGATCACTTATCGTCACCCACGGCTCAGACACCACCGCACATTAAACCACACTGAATCCTGCCATTACAGGACAAAGTGCACCCTCCCATATACCACAGTGACTAAACAGAGTACAATGAGAAAGGTAGGCATCCCTTAGACAAGCATCTTTGCTCTCTCAATTGAGCTCAATCCACAGCCTTCCCAAGTACAAAAGGTACCTGAAAATTAATGACAGCCAAAGCCCTGGTCATCGAAAGTCAGGAGAAAGTAAGATCTAAAGATATTCCTCAGTACACAGTAAAGCAGACATTACTGCTACAGGATTACTTAAGGAACAAATCTCCGCCCCACCCCAAATTCTTCCCAAAGAGCAGCTTGCAAGCTGCTAGAAGCCGGTGAAGCTTTTGAATGAGGCCCAGAAATAGTTTTTGAGTTGTGCCTATCATTGAGAGAATCGGACGACTGATGATGGGTGTTCAGGTAACTTCTTTGGGGTTGTATCAGGACTCAGTAGAGGCCCCAGGGGACGGCGAGGGATATCTGGGGGTGACAAGATCAAGCTGCTGCCAGGGACGTCCCATTGCCAGGACTGTCACCTTCAGGACAACACTTGTTTATGTGACCAAATGTAAAAGTACAGCTTTCAAGATTAATTTTGTACCATGGCTCTCAGGTTGCCATTTCACCCATGAGATAGCTCTGCATGAACACAGGTTTGGAAACCCCTACCCTGGAATTATTTCCACTAGGATAATGTGTTAGAGTAGTTATTCAGAGTCCGCTGGAGTCACACAGGTCCTGCTTTGACATCAACAGCCTGGTATTTTCATCATAAGTGAAAATATCAGGCAAGCTAAGGCAGCCTAGTGACGGAGTCATACCAATGCTGACTCAAGAGCAACCTTGGGATTCCAGTTTCTGAGTCAGTGGTGACTGGACACATTGCACTGGTAATGGGCTTCTTATCTGAGGATGAGCTGCCATCCTATTGCAGCAGCCCAGTGACTCATCCTGAGAATATCTGCACTACTATTTGTCTAGCAGGGAATGCTGATAGTTAGTGGGGGGAAAATGGCCTTGTTCCAAAGGAGTGAAGTAATGGTATGATAGTAATAATAATTTACTTCTGCAAAGTGCCTCTTATTGTGAAGAGTCACTCAACAGATTATATATGTGTATGTGTAGGGATCAATCAGTCCCCTCTGCAGGGGATGTGACAACCATTCTGCATCAGCAATGCTGCACAAAAGCATTTTAGAGGAGAACTGAAGAACAGCTTCTTCAAACGAGCACGCAGAAAGAGGATATTGTGCAGGGAAAACCACCCAAGACATACTTACGAATATTTGTCTCTTCAAACAGGAGGCTCTGTTATCTTCTGCTTTCCTAATGCCAGGGCAGTGCCAGGGCAAGGCTTTGTGTGAGCTTTAAAAAACACCCAGGCCAAGAGAAAACCCCAAGGCACAAAGGAAAACAATAAATACATGCACATTAGAGAGGTGCAAGCCCAGCAGCCTGCCCACACTGTTACATTCAGTCCCACCCCCATGGACCCCCTATCCTCTGCCGCCACAGAGCCCCCCACCAAGCCTTGCCTCGACAAAGCATGAAGGCACCACAGATCCCCCCCCGGCTCAGAGGACCCAGTTAGATGGGATCAGCAAACAAAGGGGGGACCCCATGTGTGAAAAGGTGCCCTCCACCCACGCGAAAGCGGCCGCCACCCCTGCCTCGCACGCTTCCCCGTGCCGCTCAGCAGTGCTGGGTTTCACGCAGCCATAAAGAGGCTCATATCTTCAGCTCACTGAGATGGGGCAGCTCCTCTGATCTCAGTGATTTCGTCCCAAGTTTGGCCAGCTGCGGATATCATCTCTCAGCTCTCGCTCATCACCAAGGGAGGAGCCCAGGCAGGCACGAGCCTCCTCGCCCTGTTGTCCTAACAGGACTTCAGCAGCTCCCTGGTTATTTCAATCATATTATACATATTAACTGATAACAACCCCAAGCAACCTCTGCCCTGCCCAGAGCAGGGGGCAGCAGGCAGTGCTCTTCAGCTGGGGCCCCTCCAGCCGGGACCCAGGTGCGCCTGTGCCCTCCCGTAAGGTGCCCAGGCTCCTACATACACCCTTGCTAAACCATACTTCAGCTTTAGGGCTGCTGCGAAAAGGGGGGAGCCCACCTCCCCTCCCACCTCGCCAAGTACCCCACTCCCTCCTCCGTGCTACCATTAGTGATCATCTGGCTGCAGGGTGATCAAGGGAACGGGCAGATCCAACTCAGCATAAATAAAATAAAATATAAAATAAAATAAAAATGTTGTCAAGTCTTTCAGTTCCCTGACCCAACTGCCAGCGCAGGAGTACTTACGCTGACACAGCACAGCCTCGGGCACCTGCCCCAGTCCACACCCTCTGCTTTGCAGCAGATGAGCGAATCCACAACCCTTGGTCCAATTCTTACTCACACCTGAGGCTCCTGTGAGGATACCATAAGTGGGTGCAAGTCGCCACTAGATAGTGTTAGAGTGCCTCAAAGGAGGGTTATTTCATATCTGCATGGCAAACTGCTATTATCTTTCTTCTTTTCACAATAATCCTACAGGAAAGCACAGTAAGGTTCAAATAACTGTGCTTATTAACTCTGCGCGAGGTGTTACGTGAACATTTTGCAGTGCTAGTCGTCTTTTGAACCACAGTAGGGCCAGGAAACAAGTCACACACAATTTAAAAGAAAGTTGGCCTATTCCCCTCCGTTACAAGTAGGCTTTAGTATAAGAATTACTGCAGTTAATCTATGTAAGCAACCCAGAACAAAGGAAAAAAAGCCAGTAGGTTTTTCAAGACAATGCCAGCCAAGCAAACGATAGACATACCCAGGGTGGGAATTCAAAGACAACCAACAGTGACCTAATTGTTCTCCCATCAAAGTCTATGGGGGTTTTGCTATTGATTTCCAATACAGCTACCGTTTGCATAGGCTGGAATTTAACAGTGGTGGAAAGACTTTCAGTTTTACAGACTGCCTTTTCCTGTTCATAACTGCGGAGTCCTTTTTTCATGTCAGCTCCAGAACATTTTTATATTGAAAAGTCATAAATATTCAACTCTATTGAATTTTGCCTTGCTGCAGTTTGGAAGCTGGAAGCGAGGCAGGAAAACCAGTATCAGAGATTCAGAAAAGAATCGGCCAACATCATGGAGTCCCTCTGCAGCAAACCACATCTACTGTCTGACGCGTATTTTTTTCAGAGTGTTGCAAGAAATTCTAATCTGGGAAGATATGAGGTGGATTCAAGGAGTGTCTGACTGGTTGGGCAGAAAGAGTAGGTAAGAGCCTAGACTGTGATGTATTGTAGTCCGGGAACCATGAAGATCAAAATCCTATCAGATTACCGGTGTAGTTCAATTAAGTGCTCAGACATATACACACTCGTATTTATGTATATGGGGCATCACAACCCCAAACCTCCCATGAAAGCATATTAGATATTCATATTGCAGTAATGGCTAAACACTGTCAGCAGTGGTATTTTTGTAATTTGCTCCCTGCCATTAGGAACGCCCTGCTAGATGGCACGTGAAACAATCCCCCTGCTACAGCTTAGGGCAAGGACAAGACACCTTAGTAGGGCAAGATGAGCAAATGAACAACACGTGGGTATTGCATTTTGCCACACCTCTGTTTGCACAGTACAATGCCACTCGCCTAGCAGATATTTTTCACGTTAGTTATTTAGAATATGTCAACAAATGCATGTTTATGTATAAATGTTAATTATGCCAATGTAAAGGAAACCAAGATGATATTAATGATCCTCTCTGCACTCCGCTTTGATTTTTTTTCATTTGATTCATTGAGTTGGCCCCACTGTGAGTTGCAGGGTGGCTGAGGTTTAAAAACGCACATGATGGATCTCTCGGGCTGAACTACCCAGCAGCCTTTGTAGCGAAGGTCACATCTTAAACCATTCCCTTGCTCATAATCATGTCAGAGTCAATAAACATTTATATCCGAATACCAAATGTAGCAGTGCTGGTGGTTTAGATTAAGGAGGAAGGAACATGGGTCAGGCAAAGAGACCACTCTATTGGTTTTCTCTGTCACAATGTCTTTGATCAATACAACTAGCATCTCTCACCACCTGTCCCACCACCCGAGAATATCCTACCTACCTCTGGAGAATAGCCTGCCTGGAGTCTCTTAGAAAAAATATGATTATTCTCTCAGTATTTTTACAGAACCTTGAAATGCGATCTGTTCTGGTCTTTCTTCAAGGTGAGACCTGATCTTTTCAGCCATGAATTTGCAAAGCTCACAAAACAATTCAGACATGTTCATGAGGGTGTTTCCAATGTCACCAGGACAGATCATAAATTTTGCTGCTTCTGCCAAAACCAGGAGATAAGCTCTAGGCTAAATTGCAAACTCAGCTTAGTCAGCTCAAGGCTGAGCCCAAATGCTTCTGACACCCCCACACATATGTTGAAGTACTTGTAGTTAGCCTCTGGCTTTCAAAATCGGCATTTAAGTAGATAGAGTTTGTGCTCCTCTGGGTCTCAAATAAATTTTACTGAGTGGAAAATAAAGTATGTAAATTATTAGTCCCAAGATTTGGGTAAGTAAGTAGAGGGTTAGTCAATTTATATCAGCCGGTGCAACAACCAACACAATGCTGCAGTACACCTTCTGCATCTTGCTGGACCAATTGGCACTTAATGACAGTGAAATTCAAGGTATGCTGCTGACAAGCCAGCCCTCTCGAGTGACAGCTGGAGCCTGTGAACTGCCTTCGATGATTTTTCTGCCAATGCTGTGCACAGGTTTCTTGAAATCTCACCTTTGTGGGAAATTGGGGAAAATGAGGGACTCGTGACTGAGCATTCACAGACTAAATTTTGTCTGAAGCAACAGCTGATTTTAAGTGGTTTCAAATCATCCACTCAGAGTAGTCACTGGAGGGATGGGTTCACTGTGGCAAAACAATAACAGTTTAGGAAATGTTTTCAGTACATTTCAGTAAATTTGGAATACCCTTCTGTGAGTCTTTCCTTTGAGCAACTGGTGATCTAGACAGTTTTAGAAGACAAAAGTAGAGAAAAAAGAATAAGCTGAGTTTAAAATCCCGACGATGCAGCATCTGTGTGTGAGCTGGGTGCACCAGACCTAAAGCAAATGCTGTGGTGGCACAGCCAAATTCTTCGGTGTCGTGGACCTTAGAGAGATATTCACTCCAAGGAAAAATTGTAAAAATTACTCTCCCACTTTGTAACATCATACAGGATCCCTTCTGTGCTGGTAGAAATGCCAACATAAAATGCAGAGCAGTAGCAATCCAGGCTGGTAACAGTGATGGACATTCACCTGAACTCCAAACATAGCTCACCTTGACCACACACATCTCTACTATTAATTGCTATTTATTCACATGAGAGTTCATTCACCATAAAGCTTGGGAAGCCCTGGGAACACGCTCTCATGCTGGCAAAGACACCAATGACAGCTGAAGGTAGGTCTTCAGCTGCCTTGAAAATTCATACCTCCTGAGGATTTGCACCCATCCCCTCTCATTTCTGGTGTTTTTTTTATTTGTTATGCTCCTCAGAAAGTTTTACCCATCAGCACCATGCAGTTTGGTTAAGCAATTCTACCCCATGAAGTAGATAATTTGAACGCCATGGAAATTCGACATTGTCTGCCATGTTAATAACAGTTGCGTTTAGGGGAAAAAAAAGAAAGAGAAAGGGAAGAAAAGACAGAAATTAAAACTCCCTAATTGATGCACAAACCAAAAGGATCAAGAACACTTTGGATTATTTATTCACAGTTAACAATTTATCCAGCCCTAATTACAGCCGCTAGAACATTTTCTTAGCTGCAATATTAATTATACTTCTTTCATGGCTGCTATTTATATGAGCAGAAGATGAAATAGGCAATTAGGTGATCAGATGCTACAGCAGTATCACTGATAATTTTTTTCACAATAGGTATCATTATCCTCTTAAAACGGTGCTAAAGGTTGGGTGTAATTGCTGCCCGTCATTTACCACGGAGTACAGAGAGTGCCAGGAGAGCCCTTATGGAACCAGAGAGCAGGTCCAAGGCAGCCCCTGTCCCACGAGCAAGCCCAGATCACCCAAAACAAAGGCACGTGTGTGCAGAAACGTTTCTCTATTTGCAAAGGCTTGAGTATCAATTACAAACACAAAAAGAAACAGAGAAGCTAAGGGAGAAGGCTGCCAAGAAACACCAGATCAGAGGCAGGACAACACTAGGCGCACAGTCCTAAGAAAAACTAAAACAAAGAGACTTCTGCACCTACGTGCTGAGCGGAAAGGGGCTCAACACCGCAGGCAGCTGGAATCCCCGTGCCGTCAGAAAAACAAGACTCTGGCTCGACAAAGAAGAAGAAATTAAAAGAAACCCTTGATTCCATCACCATTTTTTCCAGCTATGGAAACAATCTATCATGACACTTTATATTTAGCTGAACGCTTGCGTCAAAAAGGATAAAAACAGGAAGAGCACTAATATCTTGGTCTTTTGTATTGCTCCTTCTATACTGCTTTTCATAGGAGGTAACACATTATTTCCATTTTGTAGGTAGTAAAGCTGAAACACCAAAAAAAAATGCTAAAGCATTACTGTACAACACAACAGAAGAAATAATATTTCCATTATAGAAGCTCCTATAAAACCTATTAAAGCAATAAGTTCTTAAAATTACTTTTTATGGCATGTTAAAAAATAAAAAAAAAAAGGAAAAAGGCAGATACAGCATATTTAATTCCATAGAATCTTGGAGTAAATTATCCATATGAAAAAATCCATATTAAAATTCAACAGAACATATACTGGCATTATCTCTGCTTATTTTACATCTCATATGCTTTGTTCCCGTAAAGATCTTCCCCAGAAAAGAATAGAGGAGACCTATCCTGGGGCTTCAGTTTTCTTACTTTAAAGTTTGAGAAGGAGGGGTTTGCAAACTATTTTTTACTCTGTTCTTCCAGCAAAAGTCTATTTTGGTCAGTTTTGTGAGCCTGGCTTCTAAGGTTAGTTGACTGTTTGCTCCTTCTGTGTGGAAAATGAGAGCACTACCACAGATTCAAGGATTTCCTTTTAGAAAGAGAAGTATAAATATAAGAGGATTATCACGTTTACTATTTAAAGTCCCAGCAACTTGCAGGATTTATTTTTATGAGTCCTGTTAATTGTCACAGTTATAGGAAACAGTAAACTTTAACTAACAGAAAGGAAGCTGGTTTGCTTGTGTTTTGCTCTAACAGAGAGAATAAAGCTGAGCTAGACTTTTAGTTATTGCAAGTGTGCACAATTTTGAAGGCCAGAAAAGACAACGTATGTTTGCAGAAAGCAAAACAATTTGGTCTGTGATTTACTGCTCTGGAGGGGCAGCTGTGAGGCTGAATCTCAAACCGGTGAGAGGGTGCCTGACACTTGCCCGTTTGTGAGAACCACTGTTTCACGGAGTAATTGGGAGCAGCCAGGTTGCTGGTAGGAACACCCCAAGCCTACTGCCCTGTGGCAGGACACAATTATTAGCCTAGTGTTGGTTAAAAAATATTTGGTGGCCAAATGTTTTCTTAAAGCTTCTCCAGAAGTGAAACTTTTAAAGGGAACGCATTGATCTGGGCCAAGTTATGAATAAGTGAAAGCTTAAATAAATAATTTCCACAGCTTTGCGTTTACATCAGCTGTTCCATCCCATTCATGCCAAATTGTTTTTGTGAGACAAAACTGTTTACGTTTAACCTGATTATTTTGACTTTCTATTAAAATACTAAGGCATTATGTTTAATAATTGATACTAAACTATTGCAACATGATTAGAATGAGACAATTAAATATTTTCAAATGAACTTTAAGCAGGAATTTCCTTTTCAGTACTTTTAAAACTTTGATTCCTCTTCAGAATATCAGTTTTCAAATACTTGAATTTCTATTTTCTAATTGGGTTTTGCCGGTCAAAGTGCCCTATGGTTTTATAGTTCAACCTAATTTTCACTGTTTCTTTGTCCATTTAATAAATAATATCTTTTCCTACAGCTCATTCAGAGTTCATTGCTGGAAGTATATTTCTGTAGGGAGTTCTTTTTTTACGGCCATGACACATTTCCTTCCAAAATTTAACTTATTGAATTCCTTTGGTTTCCTTAGCTGACCTGGGCTTGCCAGGGAGAAATATGTAGCTTAATATATTTGAGGCAATAAGAGCCCTCACGCAGCTGATGAAGCAGCAGCACTGGCTAAGGTTAATGGGGAGAAACATTCCCTTTAGAATGTGCTCGGTGTGGTACCATGGAAATCGGAACGATTTTGCTGAGCAAAGACGACATTTTTCTTTGAACGTTGCCTCCTGCAAAGCAAACTAAACTCCAGTCCCGCTCCTCAGAACCGTGCACTACTTTCTAAGGCTGAGACACATGATGGATGGCCCACATTGTTTGAAGACAAAGCTGTTTATAAATATCTCAGCCTACGACAAAGGGCCTGATCTCACTTATACCAGTTTTAGCCCAGCTTTACATCAACTTATGTGAAGGAAGATCCGTAACATATAAACTCTGGAGAGTAAAGTTTCTTCCAGAAACGTGATCTGCTTCCTGTATTTAAAAGATATTTATGCTCCCTCTGTAGCAGGCTGGAGTCTGCAGGGATATTTTTTTTTCCTGAGGAAAGACTGATTTATGAGGCTCTGTTCATGTTGCTATGTAGTCAGTCCCCTCTGCATTTAGAAGGTCTTTACCTTTTTACCTTCACCAGCAGGACTTATCAGCAAATGCATACAGAAAAGGGATCACCAGGATGAGGCTGTCACCTGATGACATCTGGGCAGACATGATGTCATGCAAATTTCTGTATCTCATAACACACACTGTGAACAATATCGCTTAAAAGACAAGGTATGTAGATAAAATACCCCCTTCCTCATTTTAATGAACATAAGTAATTAAGATACCTTCCCAAGTCCTCCTTCTACACCCTTGCAGCCCATTGCCTTGCTTGCCCTCCTTTCCAGGCTTGCTGAGAAATAGTCATAGTTTCTCAAACATGTACGACTCAAGTTGATGGACTCATATGTCTGAAAACCAGCAATGAAGGGGAGCTGGAAGATTAGAGAAATGCCACAGTAGGTCATCCAGAAGAATCAGGTCTGGAGGGGAAAGGAGAGTCCATTAATAACAGACTTGTTTCTTTCCACTTCAGAGCTCTCAAGGTGCAAAGCTTCAGATGTGCAAGATTTGACAGGCCTGTAGCACTTACAATTAGGGTGCACGGACAGGGGCATTTGGCACCAATGAGATGGTTTGTGAAGAAAATGTACCATTTCGGTCATCTGAAAATGGGAGGGTTAGACACTCGTCACAGGCAGAAATTGGAGGAAGACGGCAGCCAAACAAGGGCCAGGACACTTGCAGCGGGGTCAGTGAGAAGCCCAGAGTTTAGGCAGTGGGAGAGCAGTTCCTCAGTGATCGAATACCCAGAGAAGAAAGGCAGCTGTAAGGAACGTCACGGGGGAGCAGCAGTGCGGTTGGAAGAGGGGTCAGTATCGCCGAGCCAAAATACGAGACTCCTCAGGACCCAGAGGAGAGAGCCAGTGAAGCCAAAGCTGAAAACCAGCCAGCTCCACCGTGGCCAGATATACAAAAGTAAGGGAATGTGGTGAATTTCAAGCCGAAGCAAGGGCTCAGCTCCGCCACAGGTGAGTCCCTGAGCAGCTGCCGACGGGACGTGAACGGCCCGTGCCCAGCTCGGCTCCTGCACCCGCTCCCAGGGAAGCAGCTCTGGGGCTCCGCGAGAGGCAAGCGAGCAGGGGCGATGCCCGATTAGCTTGGGACTGATGGTTCTGGTTTCTCCAGTCTGAAATTCACTCTCAGTGAGCTAGTGATTAACATTTGCTGATTAGAAAAAGTAAAAAGGCAGAAAGTTCACAGCTCAGACATGAGCAATATAATATTAATCAGCTTCCCATCTGAAATACATTGTAGGACTCACGATGCTTAGGAAAAACTCACCAATACAATCTTCATAATTAAAAAGAAATGAGACCACTCATTCAAAACAAACAAACTCTTTGAAACTGAAATTGCTTTCTTAATTGCGAATTATTTTCCCCTTCAGCTCATGGTTTTTTTGGATTCCTTACTTCAATGTGACAAGAACTTGAATTTCGGTGGGTTTTTTTTTTACCTTTATAATCTCTGAAGGGCTAGATTTTGATATCACCTTCCACACTAAGGTCCTGTTGGCTTTGTTGGTCTACAAGTAGTAAAGTTTACTTTACAAGGGAAATGTAGCTTGATCCTGATCTTTCCTTCATTAATATTAACAAAAGACGGCTTCACCTCAGTCAGCTGTCTAAAACTAGTGAAACAGAGCAGAGGGAAATAAAACCTCTGTATTTCCACCACTGTTTGTTCTATAAACCCTGGAGAGACTGAACAGCTATTTTCTCCATCATTTCTACTTGAGCAAAAAGTTCCTAGCCATCCTCCTAAAGCCTAGCATTATGTCTGCTTTTTTATAAACTACACCATATCAAGGACTAAAAACCCATCTCTTGAATTGATTTGGAGCATAGACTTGACTTGTGTCTGCTCAAGAATGCTTACTTCAACACATCTTGAACATCTTGTGTCAGGGAAAACAAACCGCAAAAGACTAGCTGTTGATTTTATCCATGCAACAAGTTAACGTAACATGCATGGTAACTGTATATACAAAAGCATTTCCTACAGAAATGTGGATTGATTTTACTACAGGAGGAAAATAAGTGAGCATATTAGAGGAGTGAATGTGAGAAACGTAGATTAACAGTGTGCTTGGCACTAAAGTCACACTGGTGTAAAGCTGATTCATTTCTGATTTACATTAGTGCAAATTCAAACTGGCTGTGACTTTTTAGTTAATGTGACGGTAAAGCTCACTAGTCACTCATCTGAAATGTTTCCTTCTGGGCAACTGTGACAGAGTGATGACTTCAAGAAGGCTGTTATCATTATGGCTGTGTCACTTACTGTCCATAGAACAAAATAAGCTTCAGAAACCTAAACTATTCATGAAACCAGAGCAACACAGAACTGAAAAAAAATTAACATTGTATGAAGAAAATAACAAGGCCTTGCATCTTTATACAACTATTTTCTGCAAATAATGCAGGTCTAAGACACTATAAAACCAGACCTCTCCATTAGTCTATGTAAATGACAGTTTTCTAAATTGTCTTTATACTTGTTTCTCACTGGTGAATCACTTCCTGTGTTCTTGCTACATACTCTTCAGTAACGATGACGTAAACTGCTGCAGTAAATGACAAAAGAAAAAATATTTCCTTTCTTTCGACAGAGAATTTGAAGTCCTTATGGAAAAGGAAGAGCTCTGACTATTTGGCACCTGCATCTATGGCAACCTGCCAGCATGATCATCTAATAAAGCACAGAACAGTGGTAAACCTCTATTGCAGTCTTCCCAAATCAAACAGATTTTCAGCATAGAACAACACATACCTAAAATTCTGCAAAGTGATGCGAGATTGCAGCGATGAGCAAGATCAGAGCGATATGTCACAAGCAATCACATGTCCTGGCCAGTCTTCCAGAAGACAAGCAGACATTTTATCTCTCAGGAGGGCAAAAGTAATAAAAGGGTTTAATCCATTCGTTTTGTTCTCAAAAGCAGGGTCCAATTCCAGCATAATATCACAAGAAGCATCTGTTTCATGTTGGCAATCAGTCATTCGTCAGCATTCAAGCCACCATAAATTCATCAACTTGGAACGCACCTGAGGGAAACCCTAGGACTGGAAGAGCAGGAATGTTGCTGGTCCAGACGAAGACACAGTAACAGCTATAGGTAGGGAAGGTCCTGAGCCCCAGTGTCAGGCCCCCTCCTTTTAAACATGTGCTACCAGACCTCATTCAAATCACACAGGCACTAAAGCCACGCACATGCATACCACGCAAAAAACTATGACCCTTCCCCGACTCCTATATCCAAGGAGAAAATGACCTCCTCAGGGTCCATCCAGCCCGAATAACTCTACGACTGCACGGTGTCAGTTTTTGCCACTTCCCGATGCCCTCTATTGCACCGGGTTAAGCAAACCTGAGATCAAGGTGCAGCCCACTGCCCCCAGGCAGCACAGGGCACCTCTGGCAGGACGAGCGTCTGTCGCTGCCCACCGATTCCCCCGAGGTCTCTAACCAGATCGGCCGGCACTGCCCTCGGTGCCAGGGAGCGGTAGGTCGGCGTAACTTTAGCCTTTACTTCTGCTGGTACGAGGAAGATGTCCGTACGCTGGCCATGAAAAGCAACAAATATGCTGGCGTTGCAGCACTTTTTGTCTTTAATAAGCACTTAGGAAGGCAGGATGGCTGGACTGCTGCTGCTTCTGCAGACAACTAGGTTTATTGTCGGATATCTAAAGCGGCCTAAATATTACTTTACTGGGGCTAACATCAGGTACTGCCATCTGAGACTCCTGGCCCTAACTCACAGCAATCAGACCGATCGCTTATTCCAGGAATTTACCACCACACCTGCTCCAATATATGTGCTCGAATACCTCCCTTTACAGTGACAGTTCCCTTGAATGCTTTGCTAAAATCAAACTGTATGTGTGTATACCAACAACCAAGGAAGTAATGATTTAAATTCATTAAAAATACTCAGGTTACCCAAATTTCTGATTTCTTACAAATGTTTCCTATGTAGCTGACATTAAGTGCAGCCTGGATGACTCCAATCGCAGGGTGCAGCACAGTGCTCTATTGGAAGTCTCTCCCAGCAGATTAGGCATCAAGACATCAGTGAATGCTTTTAGAGACATCCTACTTACCATCTCCACTCCTCACAGTTAATTTTTACAGGAAGCCAAATACAGTGTTACAGAACAAAAGTCTTGAAAGGTTTTGTTTTACTTCAGAGGTTTGTCTGCCCTCTTCCTCTGCCCCAGAAAACCTAATGTTTCCCCATATATTTGTCATTCTCAAGCAAAGAGTGCACATTTGGTGCACTCAGAATATTTGATTTAGAATCCATATGTATAAAAATTCACTGAAATCCCATTTGCATTTACTGTTTTTTAATACAGGAAAAAATTACTGATATTATGCAGGATGGCAAATGCTTAAAAAGAGCATTCCATGGGTGCTACATTGCTGTTTCTTCGGCTCAAGCAGCAAGCTTTGGATTTTTTTTGTTGGGGTGAGATGTAAAGTACATTGGACATATGTAGCACCATTTGAGACCTCCTAGGACATCCAAACCAGATCTGACATGGGACTTCTGGGAGGCCATTGCCCGCTGGAGAGGGAGGTAGGAGTCTAAGTAAGAATACTGTTAGAGCACCTCAAATGAAGCGACATGCTTGCAAATTGCTGAATAGTTTCCCAAATCTTGTTTCTTGCAGTGAAGAGAAGCAGGCAGTTTCTTAGCTTAAAAAAATCTCTGCCAACTATCCCAGGAGACTCCATATCCAGCCTCTCTCTCCCTCTGCTTCATTTTAAAGTCAATTTTCCGCTAGGGACAGAAGAACATTTCCTTAGCTGCTAAGTTCATTTGTGTGTTCAAAAACCTGGAAACCCCTCAGTCCATATAATTTAGCACAGAGGGCTTCACCTTCAGAAGCAAATTAAAAATCATAACAACCTCAGATAGATAACTTATTATAAATGTACTTTCTCAGATTTATAGACGTATGTGCAGGAGCTCTGATGGGTCTTGGATGCCTCTGTGTAAAACAGGCCAGGCCATTTAGAAGTCGGAGATTTGCCAAAACTACTTATGTGTGCCCCAGTATATTGAGTGGTAGCCTCATATATCCAGCTAGTTTTACTATAAAAAGCAAAGCTCTGTTGAAACTGAAGGCAAATGTTTTGCTTTCATAAGGTGATGGTTCCTGGATCTGAATCTCACTTATTCACAGTTATTAACATTTCTCAGGCTAAGAGTATGTCATTAAGAGTATAACGATGTCAATGTAACAACGCATAACAAGTAACAAACCAATTTCAGTGAAGCATTTATAATGACGGATTGTTACCAATTTTAAAATACTTGTCATACTTCCTTATGTCTGGAGTTAGGAGATATCTTCACAGGCTCCTTGACTGATTTAACGAAACACAGACCTTTTCCCCTGTGATAGCTGCCTTGAGTCTCTGCACAGACAGGGGAGCGAACAGACACTTGCGGGGCATGATGCTCGTGTCCCAATATGGGTGCCTGGAAAGGGCAAATGAACTGAGCCATAAAAGGGACTATTTCTTCCCTTAACGATAACGGCTGCGCAGGGTGATCAGCTCAGCTCTCGGAGGCTGGAGACTTTCACGTTCAGCAAGAAGGGTCCCACCGGGAGTGCCTGCCGCCTTCATTCTGGTAATGGCCCCAGGCGCTATGACAGATTGAAGGGGGAGATACGCAAGCGGAAGGCCAAGGGCTTGGCCTAGATTATCGGAGACATGTTAAAGAAGCACATTCCACTCTTCACATAGGTTTTCTTCCTTTTGAAAAAGCAAAAAGCAAGTAGTATTATTTTTTAATACGGGTCCCTTCCCATTACCCTCAACCAGGCTGAGAAGGACAGCTGATGGAGAGCAGTTACACTGAAACACAGGAGGACATGCTCTGCTTTCTCTGTCCCATAGGCAAGGCTGGGATGTTTGTAAACAGGAAAACAACTTTGATTTATGCTGTTCAGAAAAAATGTCTTTGTCTTTATAACTGGAAATGCAGCTCTTCAAAAGTCAAAGTTTCTGTGGGCAAAAGTAAGTTTTCAGTTTTCCATTAGAACACAGAAATGAAGTGCCTTTGAATCACGTCGGCCTGAACAGAAAGGTCTCTGATGAATTTGTGATGTGTCAGTTCAGCACTAAGCTGCGTCCACTTGAATCGCCACAGTGCTATACACGAGACTGCAGCACAACATGAGCTTTCCCCAGAGGACAGTTTCTCATGCTGCCCCTTCAGCTGAAACAATACACCTAAATGGGCAGGGCATGACTGTGGTGTGGCCAAACAGGTTCAGTCCAAGCAAGACACTCAACCTGGAGAGAAAAATTGAAAGCAGAGGAGCTGGAAGTAAAAGTCCCACAAGAGTCAGATTCTCAGTCCTCTGGACACATTAAAGGTTTAAGACAAACAAACAAAAAAGATTAAAAGAAGCCTTTCATTTGAGTTAAGCAAGGATTATAAGTAAATGTGAGACTGGAAAGTTTGGGAGTTCCCCAAGTCATGAGGAAGAAATATTAGAAGTATCAGAATTTTCCACAGGATGGAAATCCTGGTCTGACGCCCACCTACAAGAATGACCTCAGGTTCTCTGCATTTAAGATGGATGTGGACAGGAAGTGAAAAAATGAGATTTTACTTTCTCAACATTAGTATTTCAGTTTATCAATGATTCAGGAAGAACAGAGTCTACTGGTACACATTCAGAGGCAGCTTTTTAAAAATGAAAATAGCCAGCTTTTTTTTTTTGTTTTAAAATTATATTTAGCAGAAAATAAAAGATAGAAATCCTGCAGTATGTATTTCTAGGAGGTACAATTATAGTTCACCTCTTTTCAAGATAAATTAAATCCATGACTAACAATGCTTTTGCTAAGAACAAAAATGGTATTTAGACCATCCTATGCCCCAAACCTCTTTCTTATCTTGTTACGTTTCTAAAGATGAGATTCTTTCACATGTGAAAGATTTTTGAAGGACAGGTGTTTATAATGGAAGTGACAATGAGAAGTTGATGATTTTCATGTTAATTTAACAAATAATGTGAAATCATTTAACAGTAACTTGCTTTAATTATGAAACAAGAACATATCTTTCCTCTGATTTTGAAACAGCACAAATAAAGCTGTTGCTTTAAATTGATGCTTCAGGCAATCTCACACATTCCGTGATCACCTTAATATTTTCTATACGGTGGTATGCACATTTACTTGCACTACATGCCCAAGGGTCAAAGTATGGTGTAGGCTGCACAATTAGAGTTATCAAATATTTATGCAGATGTATAACTCTGCTGGATATGCATTAAGTGCTCCAATGCAAGAAACAAAATATGTGTGTGGAGGAAAACAATCTGCACAATACAAAGGCAATAGTTGCTAGGAACTTTGTTCAAATACTACCCACCTTCTGCTTTTTTTATCCCAGGCTGTTCAAAAAATGGTGTTATTGAAAAAAAATGAAAGTAGCAGATCCTAGATTTCTGCCTCACTTAATTCACTCCTTTCTAAACATCTATACTCTTAAGCTTTGGCAATACTTTTCTTCTACTTCCTACTGTTGTAACTTGATACAGTGATCAGAGATAAAGTATTTAAGAATGTGCTGCCTTGATCATAGGTAACTTCATAAGTCTTGCCAAAAGGCAATAGGTTTCCCCCTCCAGGATGCAGAGTCAGCCACAGCTATTTCCAGATAATTTACGAAACAATTTTATAGTCTCAGGATCCCAAATTAAGGTGTAATGAGGTGGAGGAGATCTATGTGCTATCACAGCATCTCGTGATAAGTAACCTTCAAAGGAGTGTTAGATAAAGTGGTCAGATGCATACTTTACATGCATAATTTCTGCGACCTATCCCCAACTCTGCATGTCTGGAAAAAAACAATCGGCAAATTCCTTGTAAAAATGTGGGAGTTCCTTGGTTAGTGACTAAGGACTCCAGCTACCCCTGGAAGCATGGAGCTGCTTATTCAATGACAAGAATTAATGCCTGGCTAAGGGACTTTCAAGGGGCACCTCATCATGTAGTGGCTTTCAGCCTGGGATCTGCAGACCTGGGGCATGCAAAGTATCTTCCCAAGATGACCATGAGGAAAGGTTAAGGAAAACAAGACTATTAATGTAAGAGGCTTACATAGCTCAGTACCTCTACCAGAGGATGTGTCAGGCCCATCAAATAAAAATAAAAAGCCCTCAGGCTGCTCTAAGTCAGTGTGTAGAACAGCTCTGTCTTATACAGAAAAGTAGAAGGATTGCCTCCAATAGAGTTAGAAAAAAACTGACATTTAATGACAGTTGTTTCTAACATGTTCTCTGGAATAACATTGATCTCATCTTTAAAATTGCATACCATTTGTTGTCCTGTCATCTTGCTGCTGTTCTCATTTCAGAATTAACTGTGCAAATTAACTCTTTGTCACAAGAAGCAATGGACATTTCATTTTGGCATCTAGCTGTGAAGGTCAACTTCTTCACCTAAGTGAGAGTCCCAGAACCTTCTGGCTTTGCACAGCTTAGTTTGTGATCAGTAGGCAGACTTCTTCGCAACTACTATGCCTGCTATAATCTTGAATATTACGCATATCCACTCAATTTTGTAAAATGCACAGTGACTAAACACTGGACTGTCTTTGAAAAACCCCCAGACCCTCCTCAACTGAATACTGGGCTCTTTGCGTACATGACTGAGTTCTGCGTACCACCCATACTCCCCTTGAATTTTCACTGACTTGCTTTCAGGGTCAGTGGCCCACCTAGCTGTCTGCAAGCAAAATGGACGTGCCAGGAAGCACAAACAAAAGTCTCAGGACACAGTCACTCTGGTAATCACCACTCCTGAGGAGCTTCTGCTTGAGGGGGCCCGTCGTGCCCCCCCCCAGCAGGGTAGTTAGTATGACCAGGTCAGAGGAGCAAAGCTCTGCTTGGCACTTCTCACAGCCACAGCTGGATGGAGCAGGGGACTGGTAAGGGATAGAGACCTTCTTCCACATCCCATCTATTTCCCTTCTCTCTCACAGAGAGCAGAATGGGACTTACTATTACTTTGATAATTAACAAACCCAAAGGACCACCACTGAACAAGTACCATGACCAGCTCTGGCGTAACCCGATTGTAACCGCTTCTGCTTGGGCTTGCACTGAAATTGGCTCTCACGTATCTCTGTGGGACCAGTGCCTGAGAGGCAGAACTGAAAGCGCTGCACATATCTTTTGGAAGAATCAACACTTGACAAAGTGTCCTGAAATGTGTTTCTCTGCCAGAAGTTATACAGCACCAGGTTGAACTGAAAATTCCTTGTTGCTATGGTTGCCACTTGCTCTAAATCTCTTTACTACTCCTTGTTGAACAGCAGCAAAGGAGAATAAAAACATATACAACGCTTGTAATTGCCTGGTGCATATTTTAACATTTCTCTTTGGTGGCTGCTTTAAATTATGCAGTAATATTGCTGGCAAGTTTCTCCAGTCCCTCTTCCCTAAGAGGATACATTTTACAGTGCTGAAATTGGACACTGGGTGTAAGAATCACACATTTGAATATTTTTTTCAGTAGCAGATGTGTCACATGCAATGTATTACAACTCAAGCTGTAAAAATTAAGTGGCATTTGCATTCATTAAGCATACATGAAATCTAATTCCATTAGGTCCAGCAGCATTAAGGTCTGTCTGTTGCTGCTGATGTTATAGTTTAAGGACATTATATTTTCTGGCTAGATTCTGTTTCATAACCTAATAAAGCCACGAATTACATCCTGGCTTGATGCCTTTGCAAATCCAGCTCAGCGAACATGCAACATGAAAGCTGTAGATGTAAATTATTTATATTCATCATTGTCCAACATATTAATTTACCAAGAAAGGTTTAACAGATTAAGCAAACTACAGGCACCATGCCCACAGCAGAACTAATTTAAAAGACAACAATATGATTTGCTGAATCCAAAACTCACTTCTAATCTTCCCACTTTGTTACAGATATGATACAGAAGAACTGTTAACATTTCATCAAGGCTTTTTAAAGAATCAAAAGCTTACAGCTGCATTTCAGTCAACTTCCCAGAAACGTTGATCTGCACAGTCCCCCAGGAAAATCAGGGATACTTTACTTTTTAGATTTCAATGTTTTTAGCTGATGTAGAAATTAGGTAAAGAAAAGGAAGGCAAAATGTGAAACAATTTTTTTATAATTGATTCTGCTGAAAGGATAGTTTGGGTGCAGTACTACAAGCCCAAACTCAGCAAATAAACCAATGTGGACAAATCACTTTGGTCTGCATGTAATTTCACAGAAGACATCATGACCGAGAACACAAGACTGCCCTCCTTACTACTCTGAAATCAAATCTATCAATTAGAAAGCATGAACTGAATTTTTACTGGCATTTTCTGTGAGATGAATCCAGGTGCCAGTGCAAGTTTTCATCCACTGTCCTTAATTTCCAACTATCAAATTAACAAGGGTTCATGAAGTAAAAGTGCTTCTCTTCTAAAGTCTTTGATTTCTTCTCTGATCCTTAATGGCATTGGCAGGCTAGTCCTCCTGTTGGAAGTACCAGCAAAATGTTTATTTCTAATGAGCTGAACAACAAACCTATTTCCGTGGAGATATGAGAAACAGAAAGGGTTTACTTAATTATGTACAAATGATGCCTTATTTTCCTGTAAGTAACTTCCCAGTGGTCTAAGATGTTATTTTTCAGGAATCAAAGTTCTTGGCTGTATCTACAACATAATTTCAATGGCTTAAGTGTCCACCACATGCAAGAGATGATTATTTTTGCCTTTTCAAGGACTCCTTATGGACAATCTTATCTTTGTTTCACTTTAAAATGTGCTAAGTGTATATATTTTATTTATATATATAAATGAAAATATAAAATGAAACTAATCTCATGTCAGCTTTACTTCCATTTCCAAACCATTCCATCCTCTCTTTAAAAAATCCCTCAAACTACCAAGCTATCTTTGAAATTCTTCAGATCTAAGCTAAGTCACCTGTATCCTTCTCCATAGTCAATGGAGAGAGATAAGAACCCTCAGAAAACAATTAATCTCATCTTAAAATAGGTAGCTTAGATAAGAGAGTTAAGCCATTTTGGAGGTCACTGTTTCCTTCTAGGAAACCATGCATTGGACAGCTTAGATCACTAACTGTCAGAAAGCTCAACTTAACTG
Organism: Aquila chrysaetos chrysaetos; assembly: GCF_900496995.4. NCBI lineage: Eukaryota > Metazoa > Chordata > Aves > Accipitriformes > Accipitridae > Aquila > Aquila chrysaetos. The sequence continues at coordinate 31,690,583 of NC_044016.1, read as the reverse complement.
ACATCTCATTTGGTAGCTACTTTAACTGGAATCTACTTTGAGAGCACAGTCTCAGCCGTATGTTTCTTATTAATTTATTGCAACATTGTGGGAAGAAGCTGTACATCTCTTTATGAGTCAACATAAACAATTTCAACTGTAACAAAAAAGCATGCAGAGGATGACTGAGCAACAAATGGTCCAGGCTGCTTTGTAACCAACTTAGAAAAAAAGCCATAATGTAAATTCCCAGTCATATTTAGGAAGAAATTAAATAAACATTTTTTATTAAGTCAGAAAAAAGTGATATTTTATTTTCTGTTTTCTAGTTTCACATTGGTGTCTGTCTAGAACTTGACAGACCACAAAATATGAACCTATTTCTGTGACACTTAAAGCTGGAGAAACGCAGAAGGCTGTGATCAGAGGCCCCAGCTGCTTTGCACTGCAAAAGTGATACAAAACATGCAGAAAAGGCCCTTCAGGGGAAGCTGAGTTTACTCCCATCTACAGCTTCTCTGCAGTGTTGGTCTGCATTAGCTGATCCCAGCCCTTCCACCACAATACTCTGTGTCAGACCCATGTAAAAACATTTGCCTTGATGCAGTATGGACTCTGAGCTGGGAAACATTTCAGGCCAGGGTGCTGGTGGAGGAGAGGGAGATTTTTCACAGGTACTCATAGCCCAACATAGGAAATTGCCCTTCATTTACAGAGTGCACTTACCTTCCTTCTCCTTCTCTCTCTGGCCCAGCACAGAGCTCCTGTCTGTAATGAGAGAAGCATGTTTTATGTAAATCACTTCCCAGTAGTCACACATTATTAATGCAGACAGCTGTAAAGGGAGAAACCCATGGCATTTAGCAGCAAGAACTGTTAATGAAAATGTCATTAAAGAAGTCAATCTGCAAGCCATGAAATAGCCCCTCTACCTTTTTCTTTTTTTCCTGTTTTAACACCTCTGCATCTCTGGGTATGTTTCCCTGAAGTCAATCATTTTTGGCACCAAGTCACAGCTTTACCTGGAGGGGAGCATCAGTTTCTGGCAAACTGGTCATATCTGAGAGGAGAAATTATTTAAACGTTGTGGAAATGTGTCGGAAATACATTAGGTAGGTATGGGACTACATGGCAAGGCTGAGGAAGCGGAGAGTCCAATGACTGGCTGTAGGTTAGGCAATTTCCAGGAGCACTGATCTGGAAGTTGCGATGTAGCCCCTGCTTTGGTACATATTTTGCAGAGTTGATGACTGAGCATGTCACTTGCTTAGATCTTGCAAGTTCTTCATGCTTGTAACTCATACTGTTCACTGGAGTATCTTTCTGGTCACATCTATGTCGTGGGGATCTACTTAGCTGATTCAAAAAGCCTAATCCAACAATTCTGCTAAAAATTTCCTTACTCCTTCAGACCATTTATATCTCAGCATAATGGACTATATTAACTAGAAGCAACTGTCTGATAAACTGACTCAAACTGGCAATGAACACCCCTTTTTTTCTCTGTTTCCTGAGGACTTTCCATTTCCACATCTGAATGTTCAGGGCTTTGCTTTGGAAAAAGCAGCTATTGCTATCAGGGAGAGGTCACTGTGGTCTGGGTGCACATTTGCTGATCATGGCTCACAGTCATAAGTTATAAAGGAATTAGTTACCTTTCTCCTTAATTCTGAGGGCTATCAGGATCTGCATTGTATGCATGTGTTTATATTAAGCCAAAACAATTTTGTGGATAAAGTCAGCATCTTTTATTAAAACAGCCACCGTACTTAAAAAAATACCCAAGATTTTAGGCACATAGAACATGATGAAAGCTTATGTCCAAAAGTCTGTCCATTTTTTTCCTAAAAATACTATTGGTGTATTAAAAAATAATACTACTCTACTCACAAACCTTATCTCCCTTATGACCTGACAGAACTATAGCTATAACAGCCTGAAGTGCATGATCACAGGATCATGGAAGGGTTGAGGTTGGGAGGGACCTCTGGAGGTCACCTCATCCAACCCTCCTGCTCAAGCGGGGTTACCTAGGGCTGGTTGCCTAACACCATGTCCAGGTGGCTTTTGAATATCTCCAAAGATGGAGACTCCACAACCTCCCTGGGCAACCTGTGCCAGCGCTCGGTCACCCTCACAGTAAAAAAGTGTTTCCTGATGTTCAGACAGAAACTCGTGTTTAAATATACTGTTTAAACTGTGTATTGACCCTTATTTGTGCTCAGTACACACCACCCTGGCTTGCCAGTACATTCCTTTTCCCATCAGCTTGGAAACAGATTCAGGCTTTTACACTGCAGTATTACAATCCACCAGTGGCAAAAGGGAAAATGACGATGAGTCTCTTTTTTCTCAGCATAGAGTGGCAATTCAACACGATGTGGCAAAAAATGGCAAAAAAAAGAAGCATCGTTTCCCCATTCTGCAAAGAAGCGGATGCACAGAGCGACTGCCACCAGTGTTAAGTCTGTTCCCCTTTCCCCTGTTACTGTACTTGGCAAGAAGAAAGAAAGAGTACTGAAAATGTTCACACCAGGCAATAATAGACAGCCAGTGATGGGCGGGGAAAAGCAAAGCAAAGCTGTTTCTTGCTGAAGTGTTAAGAAATAAAAGAAAGTCCAAGAGACAGACAAAATGTAACCAGCATTTCAGAACGCTGCTCTTTTTGCCTTTGAAACTTGCACCCCAGTTTGGCAGCTGGCACTGGGGAAGGCCACTAGCGCGTCCTGGCTGCCACGGGATGCCCGTGGGACAGCCGGCAGTGCTGTGTGATAGCCCGCAGTGATTTGCTGCGGCTTGTCCCTGTATCTGACTGCTATTTATTGTGCAGGACACATACAATGTTATGCCTCGGTGGATGTACTTCACTGTCATGCCTGATCAAAAGTGTTGCCTTGGAGCGATCTTAGCTTGAGAGAACCCCAAGCAGTTTTATAAGTAAGAAGTCACCCCAAGGTGACACTTGAGAGAAACAACATTAAAGTGTACTCATCTCTCTTGTGTCCCTGGCTACTTCAGAAGCTCACAAAGACTAGCTCTGCTAGCTGGTACTCAGAGAGTAAAAGGACCTTTATGCCCTTGTTCATGTTGTATCAGTGCTTCCTGAGTAGAAAACTAACTAAAAACGCTGACGCTAGTCATGAACACTGGAGTTTTAAGTAAAGATAGTTAAGTAAAAGATTTATTTTAAGGATATTTAAGTAAAGATAAAAATATGTAAGCTAGTGAGCTCACTCTTTCTCAAACCCAGAGAGAAACCAATGGCGCAGAAATCATAGAACCATGGAATGGTTTGGGTTGGAAGGGACCTTAAAGATCATCTAGTTCCAACCCCCCTGCCATGGGCAGGGACACCTTCCACTAGAGCAGGTTGCTCAAAGCCCCATCCAACCTGGCCTTGAACACTGCCAGGGATGGGGCATCCACAGCCTCTCTGGGCAACCTGTCCCAGTGCCTCACCACCCTCACAGTGAAGAATTTCTTCCTTACATCTAATCTAAATCTACTCTCTTTCAGTTTAAAACCATTACCCTTCATCCTATCACTACACTCCCTGATAAAGAATCCCTCCCCATCTTTCCTGTAGGCCCCCTTTAAGTACTGGAAGGCTGCTGTAAGGTCTCCCCGGAGCCTTCTCTTCTCCAGGCTGAACAACCTCAACTCTCTCAGCCTGTCCTCATAGGGGAGGTGCTCCAGCCCTCTGATCATCTTCATGGCCCTCCTCTGGACCCACTCAAGCAGGTCCACGTCTTTCTCATGCTGGGGACCCCAAAGCTGAGCACAGTACTCCAGCTGGGCTCTCATGAGAGCAGAGTAGAGGGGGAGAATCACCTCCCTTGACCTGCTGGCCACACTTCTTTTGATGCAGCCCAGGATACGGTTGGCTTTCTGGGCTGCAAGCACACATTGCTGGCTCATATTCAGTTTTTCATCCACTAATACCCGCAAGTCCTTCTCCGCAGGGCTGCTCTCAATCCACTCATCGCCCAGTCTGTATTTGTGCTTGGGATTGTCCCGACCCGTGTGCAGGACCTTGCACGTGGCCTTGTTGAACTTCATGATGTTGGCACAGGCCCACCTCTCAAGCCTGTCAAGGTCCCTCTGGATGACATCCCTTCCCTCCAGCGTGTCGACCGCACCACACAGCTTGGTGTCCGCGGCACACTTGCTGAGGGTGTGCTCAATCCCACTGGCCGTGTCACTGACAAAGATGTTAAACAGACACTTTGGGCCTGATCTCAAGACACGGAACAGATTAGTTATACACAGAACAGTCATATACCTATGCACACTTGCAGGTAATCCCCTTGAGTAATGCAAGCTGCAGTCCCCCACGGATTTTCCTTCAACTCCAAGGAAATGCCTCCATTGTGCATGGAGGTGTGGAGCAGAGATGCCTGTGCTAGCTCCAGAGCCAGCAAAAGTACAGCCAGAACAGGGCAACACAGCATCTGCACTAAAACGCCTGGCTGACACAAGCCAAGTGCATGTTTTCCATATGCAGGGCTGAGGCACAACGCCATCTCTGCACCACATTGCTACTGTTCAGCACAGAGATGGTCTCAGTGTGGGGAGAAGGAAATGCTCTCCCCTTGAATCCACTGCATGCAAAGAGCAGACAGTCCTTTTGAAATATCCTTCTGGTCAGTGCTTACAGCGTTACTGCCAAGACTACGCTTTCTCTCTCCTTAATTCAGTCTGCCTACAGCATCCTCACTAGTCTTTCTAAATTGATTTTCTCCCCATTGGTACAGTACCCACAAGCAGACAAACAGATTAAATTATCTTTATGCTTTTGTCTTTTTCTTGCTAGGCTTATTCATAAAAGTAAGGCTCAAGTACTGTCTTATAGCCCTCAGTCAGCTCTGTGTCCATCTGCTGAAATCAGGAACACAAATCCCAGATGATGGGCTGCAGCCATCATGGGTTAAGTGAGTCTCTTGGGCAAAATAAAAAATGCCACTTCTCTGTTAGCAGCTGAGATAGGACTTGTCTTGGGCAAAAGCACTTGGGATGGGACTGCCAGTGTTATTTATCTCCTCAGTCTGACAAACAGCTGAAGGGAAGGATTTGTTAAAGATTCATCAACCTTTCTCATTTGTTTAAGAGCTGAGAAATCCCACACAGGAGCCCTCTGAGCAGACCTCTTCTGAAGGCAGGGGAGAGTCCTCGGGTGAGAAAACAAGCAGTACACCTTGCTTAGGAGCCAGAAGAGCTAGACTTTTCAAATGGTACCCATTAGAAAGGAGAAAAGCAGACCACCTTCTCCTTTCCCAACCAGGTCAGCAGGGGAATCCCAGGTCTATGCTATGCTGGAAGTCACACAGACACCAGAACGGCCTCTCTGCTTTTATGGTTGATGCAATTTTTAATCTGGTCATGTGGATCCCAGTAAAGCCACCAAAATTATGCTTTGTCATCAGCCAGTCCCAAACCTTTCTGTGGCATCAAGTACTCTAATAGATTTCTCTTAATTTGCTCTACTAAAAATGGGAGAAAATAGCTATTTCCTCTCATTTTTCATCCACATGGAAGTGTAAATTTTTCAAGCTTTGGAAATTCTCTTTCTTTTTACTACACAGTGCACCAGGGTCTTGTTCCAAAGTCCTCGAACTAAGATATAGAAAATGCATATCAGATACTAGCAAGCCATATAAAATGTACCACCCTGAAAAAAAAGGTCTTTGGAAACCTCCTAAAAGACTTCGCAATCCAAAATACAATAAAATTAATTTAATTTTTCTGAGCTCTTCGAAAGATCCAATGCTGCCAAACACTTAAGAGATAAGTTCATGAAGTTCTTCAATGAATATTTTTTTTATCAGAAAGTAGCAAGTGACTGAAACAAGTGTTTTGCAGGGAAACATAGCAGCATTGCCAGAACTTTTGTCAGGAATGATTTTTCATCTCTAGGGTGTGATTTATGGTCAAAACCCGAGAAAGGCTTAGAATTGACAATAGCCTAAAGTCCTGGGCTCTCACAGACCTGAACTTAGGACCCCTGTGTACTAGGCAGGTTCTATAAATCACCAAGCTATTAACTACCTACCAAAGTCAGCCTCTCACTTTCACAGGTTGGCACTGCTCCATTTTGCATTAAAAAAATTGAAGACTGCAAAGAGGATCCCTGATATTTCTGTGGTCAGAGCACTTTTCTGGAATGTGGGAGGCCGGCAATGTTGAATCTTTTTCACCTGATGTGAGTTGATTAATGAACTGTTGGATATGCTAAGTGAGGATCTTTCTTTCTGCATTTTTTCCCCGTAAGAAGAGAAGGAACGTGGTTTCAGCCCTATACTGAACAGAAAAGGGTTTGGGTTTTTTTAAACCTCAAAGTTGTGTACAACTAGAAAATCATCTCTCACCCAGCTGTTAGAGATGACTCATCCCTGTACGATGGCTGTAATTTTCTTTTAGGACATTCAATAGCTTCCAGGTGAGCAGCAGTGCAGCACATAATGGGCACGTCCTGAACTGTAGGGGCTTCTAAAGCAAGCCCGGATTAAATGAGGCTCCTTGGAGTTTGGGAGCAGATATCCAGGTTTAACGTGGAGTTAGAGGGAGAGAGCTGCAGGAGCTGAGAAGTTGCAGGGTTTATACTTTGCCTGTCTCTTTACCAGGGCTCTACTCGTGCTCAGGGGGATCAGGATTCAGGAAAGGGAATTTTTTTTTAAAGCAGCCTGCTTCAGATATGGGCAATGACGTGAAACATTTGTTGCAGAGGGACCACACAGTTTCACAGTTTGGGTGGATCTAGGTGCCATTTTAGCCTTAAATCAACCTTTGGATATAACAGTTCATTCTAGTCTAGTGCCCCTGCTTTCACCTCACCACAGGTTAACCGGGGGCTGTCATACAACCAGTTATTGTTTCATGTAACCAGCAATAAAACTACCCATCTGGATCACTGCACACTTACATATCAACAATAGGACGTGATTTAGGAGTCCTTGGTCCTGCTGTTTCAGATATGAAACCACAATGAAGCATAGCCATCATGTCAAAAGCCACTCTTGGGGCCAGGGTTTGGGCAAAGTGCAGTATACCCAGCAGATTTCAGCTTCACCTATGCAAATCAGCTGTTTCTGAGTTGTGCCATTACAAATACAGTCTGCATATATACATATATACATGTACAACTAAGTGCGGCAGGAACAACTGCCTGCATGCAGCCTGGAATTTTTACCTTTGAGCACCCCAGGATGGCTCAAAGGATGGGCAAAAGAAGCAGGCTACCTCCTGCAGCCCGTGGCCAACAAGGTAGCTGCACAGTCCAATTTGCTGTGTATTGCCACGTGAGCAGAGCTGAAGGACTGTGTAGCATTAAACTTCTCACAGCTCTTCCCAGAGAACCTGAAATCTCCTCCTTCTCCTCAAGCCCAGGCAAACCTGCCTTCCCAGGCCTTGAACAAGGTGCCTCTGAAATGGTCAGGTCTTAGGTCCCACCACCTCCAGGAGGGAAACATGTCACTTCTCTTGCAGCAGGCATAAGAGTGTATCATGCCTGGATGTATATTGTCACTCTTGTCCCTTCACTCTTTCACCCGCATTTCCTCAAGCAGTCACAGAAAAAAAAAAAAAGAAACCAGTAACTTTATTAAAACTACCTACTTCACATGTAGCAGGAATATATTCTACTGAGAAAGTATTCGCTTTGCAGATTAAAAGTCAGCTGCACAATTCTTTAGGATAGAATAAAACTGAGTCCCCTCCAAGCAAAAACCACCTGGGTGTCTAGGGATCTCCTGAAAATCTCCAGTTCATCAAAGCACTGAAATAGGCAGAGAGCTGGGAGAAAACATGATGAAAGTAGATGCTGATCTACCTTTTCCAGACAGTCCCCGCCTACATCAGCCCCAAGGAAGAGCATGTAGCTGCCCTAGCATTCCTCCAGCAATTACTTATCCTTTTCTTGAAGACTTCAGATGGCTGAAGGCTCACCATCCCTTTGAAAAGCCAGTGGCAGTTGTTCTTCCCCTTTCACTCCTCCAACATAACTGTTTTAAACTGGCTCTTACAAACATGAGATACCATTTTTCTTCTGAAAACTTCCTGTGAACATGCAATAACTCTTAAGACCTGGGAGTTGCACAGAAATCCTCTGGGATGTAAATGGTGCTGCCTTCATTTCAGGTGTGCTGGCTGACAGCTGACAATTACTGACAGTAAACATGAAATAATACAACTATGTTTATCTGCACATACTGTTTAGCTTGTGGCCATCATCACTGTAGATAAAGCTCTCACGTCCCATTTGAAGAGACAGGTAAACAGATTTAGCTTAAAATAAGAATATCAAGCACCTATAGTATTTCCTGTGTGACAGACTGTATGTGTTTGTGCATATGTGTATGACAGTGCTGGAATATTTTAAACACTAAACTGCCACATCCAGAGATTGGTAAATTAAATAATCATTCATTAGTTACCATAGTGATGCAGATGCAATCACAATGAACAAAGAAGGAATAGGGTGGGCGGGGGAAACAGAACAAATGCTGACAGGAGCAAGACCCTGCATTGATTTTTGTTAATATATTTTTATTTATTAAAATCCCCTGACTGTAAGATCTTTTTCCATATTCATTAGTGTTTCACCTGCCTGCAAAGGGAAATGGCAGATACTCTGATACAGCCTGAAAGATCCAAATCCTGAGCTGGAGCAAATTGGTATAGCTCTATTGACTTTGGCAGAGAGCAGCCAGTTTACGGCAGCTGGGGATCTGGCAAAAAAAGAGCATCTAATTCTCTTTAGCTTCTGCAGCAACTGAATACTACTGCATCCTCAGCTACTTTGCAACTTCTTACAACAGTGCTCTCCAGTAAATAAGCACAGACAGGGAGAAGCTGGCTCTCCCAAAGCCAGCCAGTGGGTTCAGCCGTATAACTGTCATTAATTTCAAAGGCAGCTATATAGCTCAGTCTTCTAGTCAGCCTTGAGAATCTCACCAATAATCCCTTTTCCACTGATAAGAGAAACAGCATGGAGTTAAGAGTAGTGCTCATCAGGCAGGCTTTAAGCAGAGGGGGATGTGCTGCCTCGCCCAGGCCCGTCGGTCCTCCTGCTCTCAGGCAGCCCTGCACCAAGCGGCGTCACCCGGACCCCTGCAGCACCCAGGCACAAAAGCAGCAGCATCCATCTGAAGGAAGCTAAATGAGAGAGAGAAAGAAAGAGGACTCTGCCTTCCTTTGGGTCACTGGCAAACATGCCCATGGTCAACTGCCTGATGATAATGCTAAGTGACTGGCCTGCTGAAAGGCCAACTAAATCTTCTGAATTTATTTCTGCACATGTGTTTGGATAGAAGAGAGTGTGCTGATAGATAGAAACTGTGCTGAGACTAATGCCAAGGTCTGGGCTAGAGGACAGGGTCTTCCCCAAACCAGGGCAAACTGCCTCAGCCCTGTCCTCTGCTGTACGTCCCCTCACCTCAGTCAGCGGCAGCGGGCAGATGAGCGCCTGGCCTGCGACCTTGCAGAGTAAACCAGAGCGAAGGGCAGTTTGCACTGAAATACCAATGCTAGCACCTGACATGGTTACAGGTCTCTTTTTTTAGTCCACCACCACTTAATTTTCTGGGGATAAACCATGACAAAGGAATGGGGTGGACAACTGGGGCAGTAACAACTTGGACACAGCAAGCACAAGAAAGACACCAGAGTGTGTGTGTCAGACATGGAGTGGCCTTAGAACAAATCCCCACCACAGCCTGAGTTTGTTGCTCTTTGGGTTTCTGACACTTGTCCAACGCCAGCTTAAACCTCCCAAAAGCTGTGACTAGAGACAGCTTTTGGCTAGTGATTCTCAACAAAGTCTACGTAGAATGGGTGACCTATTGCGACCCTTTTTACGAAGTCAAACATATCTTCCATATGTTGGAAATATTATGCAGATGCTCCAAGAAAAACCATTAACATCTTAGAGGCAGAGGTGAAAGTAGGAAACTGGGCAGTATCATGCCCAGAGCTCTGCCTGCAGTCCATCCTCACAGTGCTTGAATGTTTCTGTCCAAAATGACCATCAGCGACTCCTACATCAGTTACCACTAACCACTAGGGCCAACATAGCACATTGCATGAATGAATCTGGGCATCCTCCTCTGAGCTGCTTTGTCCAGATACCCACTGCAAGATCTGGCACTCTCCAAAATGGAGGAAGCAGAGAGCCAGGCTGAGATCCCTTCTCCCAGCTCTGGATCTGTGCTGTAAGAAAGAAAGGCCACAGAGGCATAAAGGAAGCCCCAAAACATCCAGTGGCTACACCTACTGCAAACAGTGTAAGATGCAGCTGCAAGTACCCCAGTCATCCCCCAGCAGGCACTTGCAGACAAGCCCCAAGCCGGAGGTGCAACGTGAGACTCTGTGCAGTTCCACGGAGGCTGCTGGAGTATGGCTGATGAAAGGACACTATTTTCTGCAGCATGAGCTAGGCACTGGGTGCAAAGCATCCTTGCTGCACTTCAAATAGCAATTCAGTCCCTTTTCTTACACTATTAGCCAAAGACAGCTGCTCAGTAATGTCTTAAATCCTTCAGCATCACAGAGCTTTTGTCTAAAGGGCCAGTGTTCTCTAGCCCTTTAGCTAAGTACATATTATTACATCTACTTAGACATCTTGAGTACAGTAAATAATAACCATCTTTACATAGAAACCTTCTTGACAATAGTCCCACTGGAAATGACCAACCTGTTTTATCTGGAGGTACAGGAACCAGTATTAAGCTTTTACCTACTTCAGTGGAAAAAAAAATACCCACTTCATTGCTATATTGTGAGCTGTGAGAGGAAAAAAGCTTATGTTTACAAATCATATTCTGCGTTACATTTTAGCTGATTGTAAAGACTCTCTATATACAGTCTGAGTCATGTAAGCAGACCTCTGCACAGAAGAGAACAGTCTGAGGTTGCTGGTCTGCATTTTTTTATTTCTATTATACGTGTAAGTGACTAATAGCCTCAAAACAACCTCTTCGCATTCACAGCACTCTGAAAAGCACAAAACCTTGAAAACATGGTTCGTCTCCTCTCTCACTTCCACAGGTACTAACCGGGAGTAATGCAGCTGAATACAAGAGGAAACAAACATCTCCCACGTGCTCCTGCGGCTGCTTTGCCCACACTGCCCTGCGGACACCACCGTTCCCCAAGGATGTGGCCTTTTCCCAGGACTCACACCTTTGGCAGAAAATCTGCCTCCCCCCACAACAATCAGGCAGTAGCAGATTAAACAGCTTCCCATTTCCCTTTACAGCGAAACAAGCACCTCTCCGCCGCTGGGCTCCGTCCATAGGACTTGCTGTTCTCCTCAGGCATCAGTAAAGCTTGGGCTCTGAACACTCTTCCCTGTATGAGACGTGTTCCATGCTCTTACCCTGTGAAGTCGTATAATGGAACCGCATATGGGGATCACGCTGACATTGTTAAGGTTAATGATATAACAACAGAAAGCGCATTTACAGGCAAACAGATTATAATAATTGCTCAAGCGAGCAATATGAGCAACATATTGCAAATCGGCCTTCAGTGTGCTTTAGCAGCATTGTCGTCATCATCCTATTTTCACAACAGGTAGTGCGCTCTCTCTGATCCTGGGGGACGTGATACTTTCCACAGAGGCTCTCTGTACTTAACTGTTGACCACACGTAAGACAAACATGCGCCCTATAGCTTACTGTATACCCTAAGGCACTGTCGGGTGCCCCTCCTGCAGCTTTGTGGCATTCAGAGAAGGGCATGATGTGGTTTCAGCATCGCACGTGTCTTGCCTTTGACTTCCCAGCCAAATGAACAGCTACTGATTGCAGGTGTTTGGCAGCAAGAGGCCTTCAGCGTGAGCCCAGTGAGGCATTAAGTGCTTTAGCATCATGCGCTGAGGGGGCACAGAAAATGAAAAGTGACTAAAACAAGAGATTCCCCTCCCCACCTGAAACCCAAGGGGGGTCGCTTCTTGATTTCTTTACTTTATAGTCCTGTTTCTGGATCTTTTCAGTAGCGGTCATGACTTTTTAATGGTTTTGTGTGATGAAAGCCTTTGACAAGAGCATGTGTCACAGAAAGCACAGTGGTGAGCCATGGCTTTCATATATATGTTAACCAGCCTTTATAGCATTACGGGGCCTGGGTGACACAAGAGTAATTCAGTTAAGCTGCAGCGAAGTACACAGATTCTGTACTATACATCAGAAGACAGAGGAGCATGGGACTGAAAGGCGAACAGCCAGAGAGCAGCCAGCTCCACGGTGTCCCACAGCACACGGTTAATAGGGAAATGCTGCTGTGTGAAACACGTGGGACACACTCTGCTGGGAACGGTGCTGCTGGGACAACGGCGTTGGGAAAGCATGCTGTGAAGAAAAGCCTTTCCAGCCAGACAAGGGTTTACACGCAACTTAATGCTGAAGTGAGATTTCAGGACAGCTTGAAGTGCTGAAGAATATCACGTTTCTGCTGCAGATAGCCAGATTTGCCCACAAGCAAAATTCACTCAGAGACATATACAAAGTGAATTTGCTTTTCCCTCTCATAACGTTGTGTCCCCCCCAAACACATAAAAGGAATCTCTGGCTGGTGTAAATCTGCCTTTGAATGAAACTCATGCCTCTAAACTCCTTAGGAGCTTTTTTGAAAATCTGACTCTAAAAGTCCTGGTTTCCACCGAGATAACAGTGGTCTTATTTAGAAAATGACAATCGACTCAGCATCTGTCCACATTTGCAGTCTCTAAGGAGAGCTACTGAATAAATGCAAGTATTCTGCTTTGTTGTTTTTTTAATTCAGGATTTTCTACAGAGGCTTAAAAAGTATCGTCTACTATAACATGGAATCTTGAGATGAACAGAATAGAATAATAGGAAATCAAACATTTCTAAGGTTTACTTTTAGAGCCATTTATTGGATTTTTATTTCTAGGCTTCAATTAGAGTAACATAATTTGTAAAAAGCTGAACAGGTAATCAAATTGCAATCAGCAAATCTTCTTTTAAAAAAAGGGACAGAGAGAGAAAAGATTTAAACAACAAGCTTTACAGATAGAAGAATAGAAGTAAATTCACTTCTACAGCCCCATGGGAAAATCTAGATGTAATCAATTCAGGGTAGAATTTAATTAAAAGACAGAGCAATGGGATGGGGGACAAAATTCAGGTATATAGGAAATCTTTGAGAAATACTCCTATGAGAACACAGTAAGATCATTGTTATTCTGCTCATACAGCTGAATCATATCAGTAAGCAATCCATATACATGCATCATCTGACTTACAGGGAAAAAAAGATAGACTCATTTTCTGTCCCTACCCAAGTAGCTCCCAGCTTAGAGGGGTTAAAAGACCATAACAACTGCTTGATAGCATTCCAAATATTTCTGTGCCTATCCCCAAAATAGTAACTGGCGTATCAATTCTGCTTTATCTGAATCTTAACTCCTCACTAGCCTGCCACATAATTTTGGTTGAAAATGACCTAGAAATTAAGCATAATAATAATTACAAAAGGGAGGGAGAAAGATAAGGGACACTCAGTTTTTTCTTTAACTAAAACCCAGTATTGAGCTCCATGAGAAAGAAAACCTATTCAATAAGGCACAAGTGTACAAGTTAATGTACACTACAAACAGCAAATTATGTAAAACTGCATCAACTATTACATACTTGCTATAATCAAAAGATTGTACAGCTCCTGTAGAAAACACTTGGGAAATGCTAGCCACTGAAAGATGGTGTGAGGAAAAGACGTGAAACATAACAAAAATGGAAGAGTCTGATGTAGCTCAGAAAGTGTTACATTTGATTTGAAAAGCATGCAAAACTCAAGCATAAAATGCTAAGAGATAAATTAATTAAATCCGTCATTGCAAAGTGCAGATTATATACTGCGTTTCATTTATTGGACTTTTTTCTGCCAGGACACTGCAGCATATGATGGGCCAGATCCTCAGCCAGTGACAGTTGTCACCAACCCGTGACTCAGCTCAGGTACCAGCACTGCCCATGGGAATGCTGAGAGTGGGCCAAACAACAACACATAAACAGCTCGACACCAAGCGCATGCAAACAGAAACAAAAGGCACCTGGCAGGTGGGTCAGATACCTCCAGCAATCTGGAAACAGCACACAGCAACTTCGTGGCCATGCTGCAAGTCCAGACGAAGGCCAAAAATTTCAGCGTTTCAGACTTCCACCTGAGCAGAGAACATTTTGTCAGGATAATAAATCGGCTTTTTGTCACTTGTAGTAGTGAGAATATGCAGAAAGATTTTCACAAGGCTGGTCGGTTCTGCCAGCTGTGTGAGGTCACTCATGGTGTGCTACTCCCTGGGGACTCTTCCAATGCAGAAGCAAGTACAGCCAGTGGTCCCAGGCCTCTCTGCGGCGGACTTTTGTGGTCACTGCCCAAAATATAAATAGCTCCTATCCATCACTACCACTCCCTGTGGGCTACTAACTCCACAGTGTATGACTTCCCAGCTCCTTCCCTGGTATATCTGTGCCTTTACAGAGGCCTCCAGGCCACACTGTAGCATGCAGCTGCAGGAGGAGGGAATTTGTGGGTGAGAACTACCCCCGTCCACATCAGACCTATTTTCCAGTTAAATATAGGGTTGTCTAAAGAGTAACCACCAAGATTTTCAGATAAACTAAAAACCAAAACAAAAACTCAACCCTAATTTCAAAACAGCTTTACTGCAATACACCTGTGACTCCTGCACACGTTCTGGAGTTCCGCACCTGTATGTTTAAAACTGGCCTGTGCCCCCATTGTACAAGGACAGGGAGCGCAGTGATGGGCTGTAGGGAACCCTTGAGGCTAAGCAGTGAGAAAAAAAACTGTCAGAAGGAGGAAGTAAAAGTGAAAAACAAGGAGAAACGTATCCCCTAAACTTTCAGTAAGTTTCATGCTGTCCTCATAACACTGAGGTAGAACATTTCAGGCAGAAATGTAGTTGTCTAAGGTGAGAGCATTCCTTCAAAACTCAGTGTTATGATGATAACAAAGAGTCTCCCGTTTGTGTTTTCTTGGCAGAGGTTTCCAACTTTCAGAAGGAAAATGAGAGAATTTGCAGAAGAGAGATGAAAAAGTTTCTCGTTGATATATGAAGAAATTGTTCTGTTTTGTTTAAATGGCCTTTATAAAATGTTCATTGCCTATCAACTGATGTATTAATTATTGATAGGGGAAAACCAGCAAGCAGCACTGCACTCAGTTTGATTGAGGGTGGGGAAACATCCTGGCTTGTACCACCAAATGCAGAAAGTGCTCGATCCACAGGAAGCTGTCCCAAATGCAAAATCATTTTTAAGGGGAAATTTCCACAGGAAAGAATGACACTAGTAAGAATAAATCCTGTTCCTCCCTCAGTCCCACTTTGAGTAAATATGTATGCTAAAGGGCTTTTACTTCGGTTGAAACGGTGTATCACATTAACATGCTTTTTTAAACTTGTATTCTAACTGCTAGGAAAACAAAAGTGAACAAGTTAAAAGCACTCAGAAAGAAACGCATGGCAAAAACCCTAACAGCCAACAAGAGGTTTAATACAAAGCAGAAGAAATACATATATAATGTAGATGTGTACAATATTTGCTGGAAGCTAGCTGGGATTATGGATGTGCTGAAAGAGCCACAGTCAGATTTTGCTTAAAATCAGAATACAGTTCAGTGTGTTGTGGGTTAAACTGCATATTACAGAAACCTCCTAGGATTTTACACCTAAACAGAAAAAACTTATGACACCAGCTATATGTAAGAAATTTTGCCATCATGGCAAAAAGTTCAGCTGAATAAAAAGTCGAGTTGTACGTTGTGTGCGTGCTGGATAAGCAGCGGGTATTGCCCAAACCGAGATGTGTTTTGAAAGTTCACTCCCAAAGACAACACTGGGGATGGTGTTTTTTCCAACCTAAAAAATCCTTCTATTGATTTTCTTCCCTTTAAAGAAATCACATGCCTACCACATTTCAAAGGAAACCGTCCATCCTGCAAAAGCTCTTGTTTTTCTGCTGTTGCTTTTCCCTGGGTCTCAGTAGGGGTGCAACTACACACTTGAAATGTGTATACAGCAGGCCAGCACATTGCTCACCCACTGTATAGTCAAAATCCCTGCAGGCAGGCAGGCAGGCTGGCCTTAGTGCTAACAGCAACTGCAGAATAAGAGATTCAGAAGTGCTAATGAAAGCCCAGCTGAAGAAACTGGAGAATTTTTCAGACACTATAAGAAAGCAATCTGTAATCAGGTGTATAATTACACATCATGGTTCACACACAAAGTCCTACCTAAACTTCTGGCCTTCCTGTTCTTCTCTTCACCCTAAAATCTTCCTATTTCTTTTCTTCCTTTCTCTCTTTTCTTCTTCTACACAAAATGTGCTCTTGGCCCTTTGAGTAGATTTACAAGATCTACTCCTGACCTACTTTTCTATTGTTACTCCTGCAGCTCTCATCAAGAAACTTGGCAGAACCAAAAGGCTCAGTAGCAAGGCAGCGAAGTCCTCTAATGAGCTACATCAGTGAGCAAACCTTCTCTAGCTTCACCCTGCCCTTGTTTCAGTTTCTTTGTCATTCAGGTCAGGAGCAAGCTCTCAAAGGAAGAAGCCTGATCTCCCTCATGGAGCAAAGACTCCGGAACCAAGCTCTTGAATTTAACCAGAATAGCAGCCCATGGAGGACCCTAGGAGCAAGCAAGGACGTTTTGAACTTTTAGGGAAGAAACCAAATTCACTCGTCCTATTTGGAGACTTACAGCTTTGAGCAGAAACATCTGATTTGGTGTACCACTCTTAGAAGTTGATAACATGACAAAACCTATTAATAAATGCAAAGATACAAATACATCAGGACAAGAAAAAAGGACAATGTGGTTAACTTGGATATCACACTTGTCCGGAGGGGTAACAAAGAAAGTGACAGCGAAAATTAATAGTTTTGGGTTTCCTTCTGCTCATTTACTTTTTGCATCTGGCAGAACTTTGTTGCTTTTCACTCTTTCACCTCTCAGCTGTTCTCCATTCCTGCAAGATAACCCATACATCAGGTGCCCACGTGTGCATACAGCTCCCCCAGGCCTGCACCCCAGCACAGAGAGGCACCCCATCAGCCAGCAGGCAGGATTTGCAGCGTGATTAATATGTTTCACCCTTGCTGAAAAGGTCCTTTACAAAGCTCCACCGACCTCTACCATTCCTAACTAATAAAAGGAAAAAAACCCTAAGAAACTGAAAGGAATTTTAACAAGAGAAGTCAGTGCATGCTCTTTTTTTACAGGGTGTTATACTAGAAGTGGAAATCTTTTGCAACTTAAAAAGCAGCTAGACATGGAGCATAACCAACACCAACACTTCTCACACTCGGGAAGTTTCAATTCCAGATCTGGAGCTTTACATTATCTCTAGCCTTCGCACATCCTGTTACTGCATCAGGGCTCCAGAAGGTTCAACCACTGGCACAATATAAAGGAAAGTTTTTGGTTGTCTGGGCAAAGTTGATGTTTCCAGCTTCCCTAGCATTCTTGCTAGGTTACAACTCTAAGTACTGTTCAGGAAGAGAAGCCCTTTATTATGTACAGTACAGCACAGTTTATCTTCTTCAAGCAAACACAGAATATGTGAAAGTGGCCAGAATTACTGCTGTAGAATCTGAAGTACATTTTCACCCACAGTATGAGTAGACTTACTGACACCATGAGCTGCAGTTGGTCTCTAAATTATACTAATACATATCTTGACCGTGATGCAAAAGGAGTACCTCTCAGTGACGCACAGAATTTCTGGCCAGAAGGGTCTATTATGATAATTTAGCTTGGTCTCCTGAACAGCACTGGCAATGTCCATTCATCCTTTCAATACCAGCAGAGGAACCAATTAATTTTGTTTGTGACGGCACTTGTCATTTGCAGAATGCCTCCTCTCGCCTACTAACGACTTCAGAACAGCAGCCTCCCTTCTCTGGGGCCAAGCCCTTCAGCCCTCTTTTCTCTGGGGCCAAGAACAGCCTTTGGATACCAGTGATGGAGTTACAGAGCTACACTCGAACCTGTGAACAGCTGAAACTCTCTGTAAATAGTTACTGGTTCCCTGTGTGATCCAGTATGTTAGTGACAGAAAATCACAATCAGCCTGTTTTCTCTTAGCTGGCTTTAAGTACCTGCAAACTGTGATTTCCTATTCTAGAAAGAACACATATTCATGGAGCTGTTAAGCTGATAGCCTCACTTATTTAAGCTAATACTGTCTCCTTTTTGCCTGTGTGATTTCAGAGGAGTTTCCAACACACTTCACCACATCTATGCAAATATCCTGCCACAAATTATATTGATGATATATCCTCCAGCTTGCAGATAAGATCACAGCACATTGTTTAAAGATCTGCCTTTTATACAATCAGAGACTGTGCCAAACAGCAGTACATTACAAAGCAAAGCCTTTGTTTATAAAAGAAAAATATAACCCCCCACTGGAGATCTTCTTGTGTACATGGGAAATCATAGAAGTAAAATTAGACCAGTATAGTTTAATAATTAAGGTTATACTCCCAGGGCTGACATTCTTCTTGAACGATACACTTTTTCCTGAACCCCTTAATCTTTTTTCACAGGGATTTAAGCTAGAGTTTTTCACTTTGTGTTGGGTCAGCTAAGGGTGTAAACACGGTCACTAAGAGACGCAAGGTTCATCAGCGCTCCTCAAGGTATATCAGCATCCATCAGCTGTCTGCGCTTGTTCGCATGCTCAGCGTTGAGCTAATCACCAGATTTGGAATGGGGAAGCAACCCTCTTCCAGATTAGCTCGTCAGAGACTGCTGGTTTTTGTTTGTCTTCCACTGCAGCATAGTGCATGGTCCGGAAGCGTCTGCAAATGTCACCCAGCAAATCTCCTGCTAGCCAGGAGGACTTATAAATGCCCTTGATCTCTCCTGTTCTCCTCCTGTGACACGATTATTGTGGCATTTGGTCTTCTAGCACAGACTTAGAGTCTGTTGTGAGAAGCCTGGAAATGTACAGCATCCCAGGGGGAGATGAGCTACAGTGCACAGGACTGCAAATCTGCAGCATGCCTTTCTGCATTTTGAGAGGCATTGACTGGATGACTCAGGTTGTGCTCTTCAGTCCTATATCTTTAGCTCACCTGTGTGGCCGATCCCTTGCTCTGGAATGACTGCCATGGAGGGAGCTGTGCAGGTATTGTGGATGTAATTTACCTGCATATCTCTAGATGTACATGACTACTCCTGAGCTATTGGCTCTAGGTTCACTTATAGTGTGAGAAGTGAAAAAGAGTCTTTTGGTGTTCATCTCTATTCATCTCTATGTTCAGTCTGCATTTGGTCAGATGAGTTCCACCTGCAATACCGATACCATTTCAGGCTGCAGCTTTAACTCCCAATGTCAATGTAAGCAGTGTGCTGGGCTTTGCTTTACACTCTGGTTGTGAAAAAGACTCTTAAAATTTAGTGTAAGAAAAACAAAGTGACTGACTGTGCTGTTTGCCTGCCAACCTTATGAAAGATTGAAGTGTAGAGATCAAGATCACCCCACTCAACTTTAGACATTTAACCAAGCCAGCTAAACAAGCCTTGGTTCCTGTACAATCAACAGACAAAAAGAGGCTCCTCAGAGAGGGAGTCAGTTAATCTGAAGGTCTGACAGCTCTGGAAGAGCCTCTCTCCCTCCTTGCAGCAGAGAGCAAATGTGACTAGGTTGCCTCTGCTAAGCAGGATGAATGCAGGCCTTAGAGTGGAGATGAATAAACTGGGAAGACATACAAATGAGAGGAATAGAGAGTGAAACGAAAGCTGCTGCAAAGTTGACATCTGTTTTCTGCGGCGTGTGTTTCTCACACACAGATTTGAGGTGCAGGGGTTGCACTTTGCTCACCCCTTGCTGAGAATTGCGTACAGCCACCTCGTCTCATGTGGGCTGTCCCACCAGTCAGACATTCCCACACCATTCCAGGTCTCAGTGCCACGTTCTCGGTGCATTCAGGAGAATGAGCCTTTTTCCTGTTCAAGATCAGCCTACAAAAGCACAGCTGAGTTTTCAGAAAGTGTTTTACCCCCTGCCTGCTTGCAATGATACAGACAGCTTTCAGCAGAAGTGAGAAAGTATGGGGGGAAGGAATCCTCCTCTGAGAATTTCCAGTGTTAAGGCCTTCATGAAAGATGTCATTATAAAGAAATGAATGAATGCATTTGTCAGCCTCTGGGAGGTTTCAGAGTGGCTTCTATTTTTATCTCTTTTTATCCCTTGAAGGAACTGAGAACTAATATTTGCGATGCCTGACTGAGGATATTAATGTTTTCAAAAAGCTGCCATTCCTTCCATGGCATGGAATAGAGTAACCTGTTTGGGTTTTTTCACTGGTTTGTCTCTTGAAATGAAATTTCTGTGACTGTGTTTCCCCTAAGACATGCCTGCAAGACCATCCAAACTTTCTATTCCTGTCTGTTTATCCGGTATTGAACCTTAACAAATCTGAATGATGTGTGACCAGCTAATACGTGTCCAAAATACATTTCTTTTTATTTTCTTGCAGTATTTTTGCTATGCTATGCGCTATTGTTTAGTCTGGACTTACAGACAGCCTAGAGACCACAAGTTCTTGTAAAATCATATGTATTTACTGAAGATAAAATGCTGAGAAGAAGAAAAAAAAAAGAATGAAAAGGATGTTTTCAGAACAGAAAAATCTCATGGCTAACTCTTATATCAGTACCAAACTCTCTGAGTGTAATGATTTGCCTGCCTGAAGCACAAATATTTCTATTTATAGCTAGCAGAGTGGGAAATCATTAGTCCAGTTACCGGTACATTCATGTCTCATACAAGCGTCCGTAAATATGAGAAGGCTTTTTGAAAAATCTTCACCCGCTACTGCAAGACTAGATGAGACTTGTCTAAAAGACTCTTTATGTTGCATTTGATGAAGCAGATGGGTCACTGCTGAGCACACACTATTACCTTGCCAGAGGCTAGGTCTATCGTTAGAGCAACACTTCTGGCCTCCATTGGCCTGAACAGCAAACGATCAGCAGTGGAAATAGAGACTGGAGACCCCATCAAAAGGAGATGGCAAAGAGCTCACTGCGTAAGATTATATTAAGGACCCTTCCTTTATGGAGCAAAGTTTTCATATATATTTTCATTCGTTATGTTTCAATTTTCACTCTTCACAACATGAAACCACTACCAGCCTAGTCACATGCTCACTGTCTCAAGACTTAGTGTGGGGAAGAAGATGAGACGCTGCAACCTCTGAGCGCCCTGCCACAGAAACAGGGCAGGCTTGTATTTTTCAGAACTTTTTCTTCTTGATTATTTCCTCTGCAAAATTAAAATAAGCAATTTAAAGGCAAATTTGAATTAGCATATTGAGGACAGTTTATTATTTATGAGATGGAAATCAGGATCTTGGATGACTGAACTCATTAAAGACCATTTGGAATAGTTCCCATCTATTTCTTCCACGGTACCCACACAACAAATAATTCACACAGTAATTAATGTCACGTCTTCCCAAACAATACATGCTTCCGTCAGAAACTGTTCAGATAGGAAATGCAAGAAACTGCACTGACATAGCAAGAAGCTTAAAATACATACCAGCAAAACCAGGAAACTTTGCGTTAGGGCAATCACAGCTGCTTTAGCTGAACTTACCGGGCCAAAGACATCCCTGAATTAGCTCAGAGAAGGTCAGCGGAGTTAGACAAGGGGGCAGCTTGGCCAACCAGGCCTCTGCACTGGCACAGCTCTCGTCTGACCTTGTGTCAGGGGCTTACAACAGACAGCACTCTGTCTTTCTGCCCACGCAGACTACATGGTGTAGCACAAGAGAAACAAGCCTATTTTCCTCCCTAGCTGTAGCCCACAGGGCTATTTGCATAGCAGTGAATTAAATACTTTTCCAGCATTGCGACTACCTGTGAAAAGTTCCTACAGGCATAGCTGTGCTCTGCAACAGAGCGCAGCCCTGGGATCCCCCGGACGGGGCCAGCCGAAGAACCGGCAGCAGGACAGCTGTGTCAGCACAGTGCCGTGCCTGGACTAGCCCTCTCAAGAGCTGGGGAGATAATTAGCTAGGCAGGCTGCCACATTTTCAGCGCCTAAGAGCCCTGCATGGCAACACAGAGAGCTACGCAGATGCACCGGCCTCTCAGAGCGTCTCCCCTTGTGCTGCAGTGCCCACTCCTGAAATGCAGGAAGGAGCTGGTCAGGTCTTGCAATAAGGAATTGCTCGCTTCCAGCTGCTCTTCACTCCTTGTGAAGGGCTGGTGGCTTCACCACTGGGCTGTGGTACTGCATTTCAGGGGCAAGCAAAACAATCCCGATGACAGCCACTCACCATCGCTCCCCAGGGCAGAAGCCTGTGTGTGCTCTGTGCATCCCAGAGATTCGTTCCCTGCCAGGGGGTACTTATCCACTCAGCATCTCTATGTAACACTGGTCATGTCTTATGAGAGGAACTCAGGCACAGAGACATTCGATCTTCCTTAGGAAACCTATGGCAAAAGAGAGAGTTGAAGCCAGATCTCCAGATTCCCACATTTATCATCCTAAAACACAGTTTATTCTTTCCTTCTAATCAATAAAGCAATGTAACAGGTCATGATTTTGCCCTGTCCATACATTTAAGTTTCACGTCACAGCCACCACCATGGTAAGTAAGAGTCAGCAAGTTACAGACATTAGCAGGACACCAGTGGGAAGTACTCCATACTTGCCACCTGGCAGAGTAAGAGTAAGGACAGAAGCTTGAAGGGATGAAGTGTGCGGGAGGGACATCGCTGTTGAGATCCCTGGAACAAAGCTGTTAGCCAAGAAAAGGACCTCATCTTTATAGTGGAAATCCCACTGCCAGGCAAGCCAGGGACAAACGTTCATTAGAAAGCCATTTCTTTCACAGTCCACCTCATTGAACCATGGGATCGCCACCATGTCTCCTTGGAAAACAAGAAGGGACGTGAAAAATACAGGGCTAATTGGTTCCTCTTTTTGCGACCTCCAGAAGCAGCTTCATACCTCCTGTTCACTACTTCTGCCCCCTTCCTACCAGGCACAGGCACTTAAGTATCACTCAGCCTCATGCACAACCAGTGAGCAGGATCTGGTCTAGCACTGCCACTCTGCATAACAACATCCCTGACTCTTTTTGTTTTGCTCTCTCTAAAGGAGAGCTCTCAAAGCAGTCAAATTGGTTTTAATTTGTTTTTAAAGGGAAAAAGAGAAACAGCTTAGAGGTAGAAAACATGCAGCGAACAAAACAGCTGTACTGTAAACCTCTGAAAAAACATACTTTACAATGGTAATTATGACAGATTAAACAATGAGTGTCATCAGTGTGATGGTACAATGCACACAATACTGTTTCCTACTCAAATATTTGCAGACATCTCCAATTCTTTATTTTAATGAAATCTCATCTAACTATTGAATTGACTTTAAGAACCATCCTGACGCTCACAAGAGCTTTTGCTGTCAGAAGCTCTGTGAGATATTTGAACTGCAATTTGCCCCCAATGGTTCCCAGCTTGAGCTAGAGGAATGCTGTAAACATAGTTTTTTAGGAGGTAGTGAGTCAAAAAAATCACTGCCTACAGAAAGAATGCTAAACCCTAAGAGGGGCTGAGGTCCTATCCTGCTCTACAGTTACAACAGAAATTGTAAGGACCCACGCACCTTGAAGAAAGCTTTTGGTACAGATTTTCTCCACTTCTTACACATATGCATGCAACTGTGCTGCTGTGTGATTAAGCTGTCCTCTTTGGATGGCTAAGCACCTGGAATCCTTTCGTCATTCAGTCCATATGTGCATGACAAGTATGGGCTGCAATCATCAAGCCAAAGAAAATAAATCAATCCCTTTGAGAACTTGCTGAGAATGTCCCAGCTATTGGATGGGGAGTAACACAATTTAAACAAAGATACATTAATTAATGCTAAATGACAGCATGGGAACCCATGGGGTTTCCATTAATACCAAATGAGTTCATGATGGTTTATATCAAATAAAAGGAAAGACTGATGGTAAAGCCTCCATGTGCTAATGACACCCAGTTATTTAAGGAAATTGACTTTGCATGTTGCTGGGCATTATGCAAAGAACATTAAATGGGCTGAATCCTGAGGCCGACCCTTCACTATTGTTTTGTTTTAAGCAAAAATGTCTATCGGCTTTAATAAGAACTTTTTTTAAATGAAGGAAATCACCTCAGATGTGACCCTTATGGATATGTCTCATTGTCACGTTCAACATAGTTGTCTAAGCTCCTGTATTTGTGACATCCTGCTTCCTGCTGGCTCTCACAGTCTCATTCTCTCTCAAGTATTGGCCAGATTTTCCCATGTTTCCTTTAAGTGTCTGCTTGGACTGAGTTTCCCCAGATCCAAGAAAGATGATGAGGACTGCTCAGTACAGAAGGAGAAGCTGTGTTTTGCCACAGTCTCATTAATCCTTGAAGAAATTTGGAATCAGAAGGCAAGCTGGCATGGGTTGTATTTCCAAGCTGGCTGTGAAAGCCATGGATTCACACATATCTTAAAGGCCAACCGTTTTTCGCCCCCCTGAGGTAATGAGAAAACAATCCTGTGTGCCACCCCTGCTGACTTTGCAGAAGTAACTCTGCCATAAGCCTTAACTCTCACAACTCTGAGAAAGTGAAATACTAAGGACAGCAATGAAATCATTAAAAAGCCAGCAAACAGACTGGTATTTGCCAAATGGAGTAGGGCCACATGACTAGGCAAATAATGTTTATTTTAACACTCCCAAAGTCTGCTAAAGATAGTAGAGAATGAAAGTAAACGTGAGAGCTATCATACTGAAGTAAGAGGAGTTAACAAGCATCTTTAACGTAGCAATGCAAGGGAGGTATTTTGGAGATGTACACCTGAATAGATTCTGCACCAGCTGTTCTGACCACCCAACTGATGGGGCACTTTGTGGACAGGAAGGTACACCCTGAGAAGTGGGGAGAAACCATGGTATCCTTCATTTTGATGGATATCAAAATGCCTGTGCCAATAATACCATTGCAACTGTTCCTAGGCTGCTCCATACATGGCTAGATCTGGGTCAGCACAGAACTAAGGATCATGAAGTAGAATTTGGACACAGGAAACAGCAAAGCTCCCTGCAAAACTCTGCACAATATACAGAAACATATGCAAACAGCAATTTCTGAATAGATTGAACATTCTCATTTGACTTTATTCCCTTTTGAAACCTTTTCTAGATTCTTCAAGAGAGAAACCTAAATATAGTGCAAAAACCTCAAATGCTTTGCTCATGTATTTTATAATTTTTCATTTTTTCTGAACCGAAGAAGAGAGTTCATGAAAACTGAGAGAGTTATCAAAGGCTGCCATCCTTATTCCCCAATTTCTTCCTGTTTATTGCCCTTTCGCAAGTGGCTGACTCAACAGACAGCTGAGAAAAAACTAAATAAGTCTTCTCTGGGTGGCATTTTAAGCTGCAGTATTTTAAGAACTGCTATTATGTTGCAGCTGAATATTCCACCAGACTGTCTGACCCCCTTTTGAATCAGAGTCCCACCAGGCTAAATATGTGCACAAATTCCAAGCATCGCCCTGCAGATTCTGCACAGAGAAGAGCAATTTTATATCCAGGTGAACAATGGCTCTTTACTCCAGCATTTGTTCTGTAAAAAATGCAATCTTTAGAATGACACCAGAATACGTAGATTTAATTGTAGATCTAGCAAAACGCATGTTTTCTCAAGATCTTTTTTTTTTAATAGTCATACCTCTCCATCCATAAACAGGTTTACAAGTGTATAGAGAGATCTCTTTGTGTACAGAGATCAATAAATCTGAAATTTTACAGAAATTAAGGGCAAAAGAAGGCATTTCAGAGCCTTCAAAAGATAGACTTGAACCAAAGTTGCTGAGTTGCTGCTAATGATACCAATTGTCTGGGTTGGAATTTTTTGAGACAAAATGTTAGTACTTCAAACATACAAATAAGGTCAGTGAAAGACTTCACTGAATCAGCAAAATTCCTCAGTCTTCCAGTCTTTTAGAAAAAAACAGAAGAATTGAAGACTAGTTCTAAGAAAGGAGGACTGAAGAGATTGCACTGAGAAGAACCAGAGCTATTTTAAAAAGATTACTAAATGTAACTAATGTAGATCCTAATAAGTACCTGCTGTCTTTGGGGCAGTAGCAGGTAATAAAACTTGGCTCCATAACCCTGCCTCTCTGAGGCATGCCTATTTTCTAAACCACTCTTCCGCGACATGCAGTCTGAAGAAGTGTTATCACAAGTCTCCTTAAAATGGTGGTTAGTAGAAACTAGGACTACTGGAAGGAAAAAGGTCTTTTATTCTACCTTGCAACTCAACAACAAAATGTTGTTTTCTGTTTATTTTTAAGAGAAATATGCTCTCGTGACCAGAGGATTGGCTTAACAAAACACACCAAGTAGAACAAACTTAAAAACTGATACCCCTTTCTATTTAAATAATCGTTTTGTCCCTAACTCACTGACTGATCTTACACAGCTTATTAACACCTATAGTTTTCCCAAGTATTCAGTAATTTTTATTTATGTTGTCTGTGCAGAATGAAATACCGGAATAGGTCTGATTTTCAGGGACATGAAACCAAAAATTTCAGTTTCACATGAAACTGTTGGGAGTGCAGAGGCTCAGCCTTAAAACAAGGCTTTGGTTCCTCCATAATTTACCCCCTTATTTCCAGTTGCAGTTACCACACACAAAGATGCGTCTTTGCCTACATGGGTCGGAAGTTTCAAAATTAAGAGGTTAAAAATCTTGGATCAAACGTCATAGTCACGTCATAGTCATAGTATGCCCATCTGTAAAATGGGCAAAATGCCTATCCATTGTTTTCCTGGGGGACCTCAAGAGCGACTATTTGACCACTGTTAAATACATCTGTCGCTTTCAGTGTATCAGGGGAGTCTTTTGTCATTCTTCCTTTACAGAGAATGACAACTAAATTGTCAGGCCCTCCAGGGATAGGAACGGGCTGGAGGAAAAGGAAACACAAGGAAAGCAGATGACTGATGGCAGGAGACGAATGTGGCAGTGAAACGGACTGGCCATTTGTTTCGTCTGCCACAATGTCAGTACAACGGCAACACCCAAACACTAGCAGCCTTGACGACAGAGGACTTGTAGATCTTTGACTCATGTGCTTAGAATAGAGGCAGTGGAGGAATGGAGAAGAACTTAATTATTTACTTCTTAAGCCCTGGTCACAATTCAGAGGTCAAGCTCCTTAACTCTCTTCTCAGATGTAAGAGCTAATGAAAGGTGTCCTTTAAATAATAATGATCAAGGGACCTGACCAACACTGAAGTGTTGGATTCTTTAACCATTTCACGCTGGTTTCTGCTTTTCTAAAAAGTGATTGTGATGTGACAGAGGAAGGAAAGGGGGAAAAAGGAGGGAATAAAAAAGAAAGGGAGAGGGGATTGGTCTTTCTTTTAGTTACTTCCCTGGTGGTAAATGGTGAGGGTGTACTGCAACTTTAACCGAACACCATCAGTTTAGGACACATTGTTTTAGAGTCGACTTACTAATTGAACAAAACAATTTTCTTCCCAGCTCAGCAAGTATTTGCTGTGCCTGTGGCAAGGAGGCTCTGGTGTAAGGGAAGGGCTGTCAGAGAGGGAAGGCCACTCTCTTCGCCAGGCGGGAGGCGAGGAGTGAAATTCTCCGCAACTGTGTCCACCGCAACTCCCACTTTACATGCACACAGGAGACAAAATAGGAATTTATCAATGCACGTTCAAGGCACTCAGGCATTACAGAGATGGAGACATTAAATATGAAGAGGTGACATTGACAGGTGATTAGAAAACCCTAATTAACATGGAACCACAGTTTTTAAAATCTCAGGTAAGTATGGGCCCTCAACTATGGGGGGACTCTTCAGCACACAGCCCTTGGCACGGACCTCCGTGTTTCTCTTGGGGTGGGAAGAGGCCGCAAAGAAGCAGAAAACAGCTTAACATCCCTCCCTGCCTCCACACGGGCTCCTGCTGACTGATGGCGCACAGCCCGCCATCCCGCCCCTGCTCCTGTGGCTGTTACTCGCGATCCACCAGCCGGGAAAACACGACCAGGGCCTCGGCTGCCGCCTTCAGAGCCGAGGGCAGGGGCACGACAGCAGCCGCCGCGCCTCAGAGGCCGCTTCTGAGCGGACGCCGGGGAGCACCGGGTTTCCACCTGCTGCGTCCGCGGCCACCCGCCCCGGCCTGTCACCGCAGCCTCCGGCCAGCGCAGGCTGCAACATGGCTGCCGCGATCCCCCGCTGGGGGCACACAGGATGCCACGGAGCCCTGCTCCTCTCCCCACCCGTGGGATCAGGGGCGAAGTTAGCGCCTCAGAGTCCCTGGGCCCGTGCTGCCCCTGCGCTGCGCTGCGCTGCTGGGGGTGGCGGGTAGCGGTTCCCGTGCCTGTCCCGGGACGCCAACGCCCCCGGCACGGACTACAACTCCCGGGGTGCTCTGCAAAGGCGCAGTTGCTGCGGGCAACGACACACGACTCCCGGGGGAGGCCGACCGCCCTCCCCGCGGCGCGGGCGGCGCTCCTCTCGCGAGAGAACCGGCGGCCTCACCGAGCACCCCTCCGCCGCGCACCTCCTCTCGCGAGAGCCGGGCGCCGGGGCCGCCATGGCGACGGCGGGGGCCGCGGAGGGGCTGTTCGCGCTGGAGCTGCTGGTGGAGGCGGTGCGGGTGGCGGCGCCGGGCCCCGCGCTGCGCCCGGCCGTGGCGCTGCGCCTCTTGGACTTCCCCACCCTCCTGCTGCGCCCCGCCGCCGCCGCCGCCGCGCCGCCGCCGCGGCCGGGGCCGACCTTCCCCTTCGGTCGCGGCAAGCGCTGCCTCTTCCGCTGGCGCCGGGGTTCGCTCTGCGCCGCGCTCCGCCGCCGGCCGCTCCGCGCCCTGCTGCTGGCGCTGCCCGCCGGGCTCGCCCCGGGGCCCCCCCGCCTCCTCGGCAGCTGCGACGTCTCCCTGGCCCCCGCCGCCGCCGAGCTGCTGCAGCGGCCCGGGGCGCCCGCCTCCTGCGGCCGCCGCGGCCGCTACCCGCTGCAGGACGCCGCGGGCCGCCCCGTCGGGGAGCTGGTCCTGGGCTACCGCCTCACCAGCCTGGAGGCCGGTGAGGAGCCGCCCCCGCCGAGCCCCGCCAGCCCCCGCGCCGCCGCGTCGCCCGCCACCTCCCCTGAGCCGGGGGGCGAGGAGGAGGAGGAGGAGGAGGAGGGTGAGGAGCTGGAGGGCAACATCTTTTGCCCTCCCATGCTCTATTACAGCCGCGAGCCCGGTGAGCCTCATCTGCTGCCAGCAGCAGCGGCCGCAGGGCAGCGGGAGCATGTCGAGGCCTGGAGACCGCAGGGGGAAGACAAGGGCCAGAGCCCCCCACGTCCCGGTGCTGGGCCCTCCTTGCTGCACCCCACCGGCCTTCAACAGCTCCACCACACCCTGGGGCAGCTGCCGCTACTCAGTGCCTTGCTGGCAGAGCTGTCGGTGCTCGTCCACAGTACTACGCCTGCCGCTGTCCACCCCCATCTTGCCTGGCTCTACCAGGCCCCGGGGAGCGGTGGCGTGGCCTCACGGCCCCCCAGCCCCAGCCGCTCCTCTGCCCTCAAGCCTGCAAAGGCACCTGCGGGTCCTGGAGGGAGCAGCGGAGCTGCCAGCCCTCGATTCAAGCAAGGCCGGCAAGAGGCCGCCTCACCAGGGTCTTCCCGGGCTGGGAGAGGACCTAAGAAAGCTATACCCCAGAGGGAGACAGGCTCTGAAAGGAACTGCAAAACTAAGGAAAACAGACCTCCCAAAAAGAAATTGTTGTACGGGCTGACAAATACACTGAGGCTACGGCTGCAGCAGACCAACCCTGATAAGCTGATAATTCATGAAAGGAGAGAGCAGTACAGAAAAAAGCAAATGGAGATGCTGAAGGAGAGAAGCCCTTTATCCAAAAGAAAGCTGTGCAGAAATGCTGGAGAACAGCATGTGGTTTCTTACAGGCATTGTAGCAAGGGAGACAGCTCAAGGCAGAACGATCAGTTTAACAAAACTGTTGAGACTTCATTACGAAACAGTGCTCTAGCAGAGTACGCTTCCATGACAGGAGATGTGTCCCCTGACCTGCAGAAACAGGCTATTGCAAGTCCATTGAAGAACGATGTCATTGCAAGCAAGGAATGTCCACGCAAAGTAACTACAGCCCCCTTACTGCAGGAAAGTGTATTAAAATCTGCTCACAAGGAAAAGTATGTGAAAGCCCAGCTCCCAGCAGCTTTCCCATCAGATGCTAATGCAAATGGAAGTAATGAGGAAGCAATACACTTAAGCCATCATAAACTCATGATGGAGCATGATGATGCGTCTGTTGGAAGTGATCATAAACCAAACCCCAGCAGGAGCGTTGAAAACAACTCTGAATTCATATACTCGGATGACTTCATTGCTAGTCCTGAGAACACAGTTTATTCAGAAGATTTCACCAGTGCTGAGTGTACGGGCAGAGGCTCAGCAGCTCTTGACAGCAGTCCTGAATCTCTGTGGCTTGAAAGCCCAAAGCGAGGTTGGTCAGATACAGAGCCAGAATCCAGCAGGTCCAGAATTTCAAAGACAAGTCAAAGAGCTGTAAGTACTTCAGATCTTCTGCCAGTTCCTTCAGCTTCATCTCCAGTCCAGTCTTTGAAGAGATACCGTGACTTAAAAACCAGCAAGAGAACTAGTGGTGAATCTGTTGATACACTTAACCTTGCTCAAACAGAGGCATCATTATTGGATGCAGAGCAGGAAGCCCAACAGATGAGTAAGGAAGAGAACAGGGGTGATCACCATATTAAACAAGTATCTACACTGAGAAGCAAACAGATTAGCTCTGATACTGATCTGAGTATAGGAAAGGGACAGACCTCTGCAGGAAAAAGCCAGTCAGTAACTCAAGTTAGCTCTTACTTGCCATCTAACATGTCTGATCTTGAACTTAGTGTGCTAGAAAACAGTTTGTCAGACAAAGAGGATGATTTTCTGGGAAAACTATGTGTTCCTAATCAATACAAAGACATCAGTGAACTTGTAATAAACAAGCTTCCGGGATACACCATGTAATTATGAGTTTTCACTGTCTAGATTAGGATATGGTATTTAAATTTTATAAGGCCTGTTACATTTAGCTGCAATATATGCAAGTTAATTAAGACTTCATCATGCACATTTAATACATTGGTGAAATTTACTGAAGAGGTTTTTAAAATAAAGTACTGTTTGAATCTCTAGTAAATGGTTCTTATGTGGTACCTACAGCATGACTTTAGTGTCAGTATCTTAATACGAAAGTAGTCCAAACAGCACAAGAAACGTAACTTACTGTCAAAAGCAGAAATGAAGACTGAAGCAGCAAATGCAGTCAGTACCAACAAAATTTGTCCAGGGTAGAAGTAATAACATACTACAAGAACAGCCAAATACAAATATGTTCCTAACTGAACATTCAGTATTTGTTCTTCATGAAAACAGTTCCATGCTTTTCATTACAAATAGTTACTTAAAACATACAGTCACAGCCAGTAACAGCACAGACTTTTATCAGCTAATCTGTATAATGATGTATTTGTTTCACTGTTCTATCACTAAATACAGTGACTAGAACTAGATGAGCCCTTCTAGAGTTTCTTAGGTTGAAGTTTCTCATTTAAGTCAGATTTTCACAATTTATTATAAAATAGTTTAAGAATTATTGGTGACAGTAAATCTATATAATCTAGGAGAGCTTTGAGAGGTTGATGGAAGTTACTTGACCTTGAAGACTAAGGGTGTGGAAAGAGTAGGGAAGAGTGCAGTAAATTTTCAACGCTTCACAACTCCCTGATTGCATTCTCTGACACGGGGGAAGGGGGGGGGGTCAGCACCCACAGTCCAGAAACTTGGAACAAATGAGCATATTACATCATGATTTAAGGATTCGAGATAATGAAGAATTTGCTGGGTCCCCTTTTCTGTTCCATTGGTTGAACTACTACCTGCCACATCCCCTTTTCTCTTACGATGGTTAACTACTATCTGATGTTCGCTTTTGATTTCTGGTTTGGTTTTTATGACTTCCAGTTTGATCACTGATCTTAATGTCTTTTGTTTTAACTACTGGTTTTTGAGAGTCCATATCCCTGTTACAAATTTCAGAGATGTTCTTTGACTTGAATCTGAAGAAGCTCAAAATTCCTGCCTTAGTTTTTAGGTCTCTCTTGTCCCCCCTTTTCCACTCTCTTTGAGTAGTTCGTCTCCTTTGCCAGCTTTACATTCCTAACTGTCTCATCATTTAGGACATTTATCCTCAGGGTTAAATGACAGACTTACCAAGTCCCCTTTTCCTTATAATTTACAGTCTGAATTATTTCCCCATCTTTTTCATTTTTCACTGTAGTTCTCTGTGTACTTACTGCAAGAGCCTGTGTTTACACTTTTGACATCTTGGAGGGATTTTTTTATTTCCATCCTACTATGTGTTGATTTTGTAGGAATGACAGTACCTCTCCTATTTAAAGTACTAACATCTGTGAGGATTATTCAAGTACCTGGTGTTGACTTCTGGGACCACTACTACTACTATTTTTAATCTACAGGTAAGCAGCTGAAATTACCCATGTATCAAAGGAATCTCTGGCCAGATCAATTCTTAAATGTTATTTAGGGTGCCTCTGTTTCATCAGCTCCAATTCCAGACCAAAATATATTTTTTCTTTTTTCTTCTAATGGCATGCACTTCTTTGATACACATGGATTCAGACTGTCATTTGTACTTGGCAGTAATTCTGAATTTATTGATGGAATAAGATCTTGCAGTTCTCGTGGGCAAAACAGTCATTAAAATACAATGCTGCCCAACCATTTTTACTGTGTGGCAATTTAAATTAATTGCTAAAACTAAGAGTCCACAATTTGAAGATCATTACTTAAGAAAAGTCTATTTTAAAAATAAAGTTTATCTTCAACCCAAAATGGGTTGAAACTCAAGGGCAAATTCCCAGTTCTTTTTCTATCCCCTATCCCATCTTCACTTTTCAATTTCCGGAAGCAAATATGGTAGGAACAATATTTCTTTTGTTTAAATAATGAAACTAATCTCTTTTCAGCTGATTTTATTTGGGATAACATTTCTAATGTTTATTGTGTAGTGGCATTTATAATTTTACCAGGAGAATGATGAAAATGACAGAAAAATGCATACTAGGAAGACAATAGGAGACATTACCCAAGAACAGAAAGCCAGCATCATGCTTACATGTTTTAGTTTGGTTTTGTCTTTTCAAATATAGACTTAAGGTAGTTATTACTGCATGGAGAAATTAACAGATAGTTTCCACCCTCTGGGATAATAATCTTTTCAGATATTATCTATGTTGTTGTGAAAGTAAATGAAATTTTACTTAATATTCAAACAGCAACTCTCAGTCAACAAAAATGGGAAAGAACTTCATGTCACTGATTTATCACTGAAAACTCATAAACCAATATATTGGCAAGAAGTACCTGCTAATGACAAAAAGATTCTATATGTCAACCCAACAGAGCAAACCAAGTTATTTACTATTGTTATAAAATAAGAAAAAAAAAATGGCAGCAACAAATTCCCTTTTGTACAAATCCTATAATAATCTACACTCAACTACATTATACTAGCTAGCCAATTTTGTCATTATAACTTGCATCCTGTACCCCTGTGATCAAGTTGTTAACGTCAGAGGTTTAATAAGAGATTTCTCTACTTTAATGGAAGTATTACACCAATTTTTCATAAAGACATCATTTCTAAATTGTAAGGGCTAAATTACATGGATTATGTTTGTGCAGGGTACATGGCAATATGCTGGGAGAAGGAAATAATAGTAGCATATCCCCCACAGTTCTTGCACAGCCTTCCCAAAAGTAGCATAGTTACTTAAGAATATGTGCCTGTTTTTCAGATACCCCATAATCATCCCACGAAGTAGAATCATAGTGGTAGAGCTGGCATGTCCAAGTGAAGTAGCAGAAGTGTTAATACTTTCTCTGGTAGCTCTGTACTACTTTTCTGATTCAGTCCTAAGAAAGCCAATGCACTGGAAAACTACTTTCCTAGAAACATCTCAACTAAAACTGTTCCCTAAGGACTGCTTCACAGACTAGAAAAAGAGAAGATAGATGAAGAGTCAAATCTTGTCCCACTACACACAAAACCCCTGATTTGAAAACTCACCTTTTTGAGCAAGAATAGCTAATTTTTCCACATGCATTCAATCCAAGGTTCTTTGTCTTCTTCTTTCCAGAGTTCCTGGAAAGATTATTAATTAGTACTCATTACAGTGTGGGCCCTTATCCACTGGGAGACTGATGTAAAACCAAAATGGTTTCTAAGAGCCATCTGCCTGTAAGAGCTTTCAGTTGCTACTGATAGTTGAGCAATCCCCATAAACACACAATCTCTTAGAGATTTGTTACGTGCTTGACAGAGCCAATGGCTAGTCACAATGCAAAGTGTCACAAACCCAAAATACTTACTAAAAGCTCCGTATTTCCTGATTTCTCATAGCCCTCGGAGATTTCCCATATAATTCTATTTTGACTGAATTTGCTGTAGTTTTCATTTTGGTCTCATTGACTCATTAACTCTAAAAATTTCCTTGCTCCACACTATTAAGCAGTAAACTATAGTTACTTCAAATTTAAGTTTTACATTGTTGTTAGTTACACTTTAAACTTTACTACACTAAAATTAAAATGTGAGAAGTAATTACCAAAGTTTATTATAGATCCTCACTAAACAAAGCCATCTAGGTTCTTACTTTTGACTTGTTACTTTAGCAACTGATCTTTGCTTTAAATCTGTATGATATTCTAGAAATAAGGTAGATTTGCATTCAAAACCATAGTTCTATTGCTGAAGATAAGGGTGGTTAAATCAGCTCATAAAATTGAACTTAATGTTTCACCACAAGTCCCAAACTGAGAAATAAACTTAGGTATACACATTAATTCTTTTCAGAATTTATGACCCTAAGACAAGTTTGCTATGACTGTCTTTTAAACAGTTATTCCAGCATACTATTTATTAAAATAAATATAGATAGCCAGTACTATGTAACTGATGGTGCGATGGGAAGAGCAGGATACCAAACACTGACAGTTTGGGTGATTTTACCTCTTCTACTGTAACATTTTCTTGCTGTTAAGTAGTTCTGATGAGTCTTACTACTCAGTCAGTGGCTAGGAACATTTTTAAGAAGTCCCAGCCAGGCATGTTTCCTCCACTTAAATTTTTTTATTCCTCAGCTCTTAGCACTCTGATTAGATGACACAGTTTCTTTTCTCTGTGCTTTCTCTGATGATAGTTCCTACCACCTATTTTACAATTTGGAAGTCCTTTTCCTCAGTTTTCTGAAATTACATCCAGCCTTGATAACTGCATGATTTAATTTTTTGACTGAGTTACTCATTCATACTACTTTCATTTTTCTAGGTCCCATTATTTTATGATGCCTGCTATTGTAATTGTTTTGTTTCTCTTTGTGCAAGTGCTGCTCAGAGTTAAATGCTAGTCATTATTTGGAAATCTTTGGGATTTGGCTTTCCTTTTCTCAGCATTTCTCGCCAGCATCTACTTTACTGCTTGCTCAGCTTTCATGGTCTAGAAAGAAGTCAAATCATTGAATCTTACATTCACATCCTTAAAAGGTTTTGTCAACTTCTACATGCAGGATCTTCACCAGCTCCCGTGAAATGTAACACCACTCATTCCGAGCTGCTGAATGACCATCCAGGACTGTGAGCATTTGCCTGTGGTTATCAGACATCAGGTTTCCCTACTTCTCCTATACCCTGTCTTTAATCCTTCTCTGAAGTTTTGATTTGCAAACTAACCTTTCTTTAAGATGACTGAGACCATCTCTGTGAGAACAGATCCTGGCTTTAACTTAACATGCATGCAGAGCTAATGGCAATCATATCTGCTACAGCTAATGTTTGCTACCAGCTAGCTGCTTGCGTTTTCCATCTGCCCTTTTAGTCAATATACTGTTTGATTTCCATTTCAGTTTTGTTCGCATTCAGAGTCTTCCCTCATTTTAAATTCCTTGTATGTATGCAGTTCTATTATATTGAAGTCACCCAGATGAGCTGCAGCTTCACTGCCTTTTTCTTGTTTGGCATTGACATTCACCTGTTTTAAACTGGTTTTGTTTTGTTTTGACTTTTATGATTTCACTTGTCTGAATTTTATATGACAATTGTAATGTAAACCTCCTCTGACTTTACGGAATTGCTTGCATTTTCCCAGAAGGGTAGTCAGTGTTCTCTATTGGTTTCTAGAGGATGAATTTGAATGTCTCATGCTGGAGAAAACAGTATTAATCTTCAGTTCTGCAGAGACCTCTGCAAGTGATTCACTTACCAATTGTTTAAAATAACATGGCTTGGTAGATGAAATGTTTAAATAACATCTGAGATACACATTACTCCTAACTAAATTAACGTTTAAAGATTGATTCATGTACAGTTAAAAAAACCCAAACAAACCAAAACCTAAAATGTTAAGTAAAAAGCTTCAGATGTCTATTATATATATTTATTCTAATCATAGACATTTTTCAAACATTTTGGGTGATAGCCTAGTAAATTTCCTTCATGCATTGCAGTATCTGAGCTAAACCAGCTAAGAATTTGGTTCTCTGTGTACCCATTAACAGAAGGTAGCAGGTTTTCAAAAGGAAGTAAAGATATTTACATGGTCAAATCCCCTGAAATTCCATGAGAATTAGTCACCTCAAAAAACGGTTGCAGAATGGAAGCCCCTGCAGAGGACTCTAAAAGTATTATCTCTTGGAATGGAAAAATGTTTTTGAAAGAAGGTCAGTCATGCTTCAACAAATATTTTCAGAGCCATTTGGAAAGTTTAGTGGTATCATGATTGAAAGAAACTCC
This sequence comes from Aquila chrysaetos chrysaetos, assembly GCF_900496995.4. Lineage (NCBI taxonomy): Eukaryota > Metazoa > Chordata > Aves > Accipitriformes > Accipitridae > Aquila > Aquila chrysaetos. Next base: position 31,653,662 of record NC_044016.1, on the reverse strand, counting down.
CTTGGTGTAAAGAAAATTCCAGCTCTTTTTCTCTTGTGTTTAACTGTTGGCAGATTCAGTATTTTTCCTGTCCATTATTGCTTATGTACTAACAGTACATAACCTTTGACTGTCCCCTAAATTTCAATGCCACCACGCAGTCATGCCTGTTAGTCCTCACAGTATCTCCAGAACCTTATTTCAGGGACATCTCCCCCCACTCCAGAATCCCTGTTGTGCCTTTCACCTTGATGACTTGCCTGTTCCAGCTTCTCCTCATCACATATTTCATGCCATCTCTAGAACTCAGCTTGCCCTACTTATCATTCAAAAAAAATCTCCAAACACTTCTCAGACACCTTCACTGGCTTGTTCTCATCTTTGATATAAAACTGAAGATCTGCCCAGTGTCTGCTGGGCTCTGTATGGTTTATCCCCTTCCTGCTTCCATGCACCTTAACTTCCTACTCTGCGCCCATTTCTATGTAACTCTAACTTCTATTCTCAAAAAACAAAACAAAACAAAACAATCTGGAAATTGCTGTACATCTGTGTTTCCTTCCTTCATCTCAGTCTTGCTCTTTCTGCCTGTGGGTAGCTGCATTGCTTAGAGTTCTTGTCCACAGGAACAAGCCAGACATAGAATTTAAGACAGAAACCACCAGATCATGGTCTGACCTTCTCTACATTGTAGTCCTTACCATTTCATCTGCTTACTCCTGACTGCTGGTGTCAACACTATACTAATGATAATGCTGATCAAAATTTAATGGCATATGTAGTGAAGGAAACTCTTCAGGAAACATGGTCAAACCTTGCTAACCTAGAACACAATATAAGGGAATCTATGATATACCATGGGATGTGGTTTTAATTTTCTTATCCATAACTCTAACAAGACTCAGCAATAGAATTATTGTATGTAAGAAAATCTGGTTTCTGATTCATAGCCATGATTCATAGCCATTGCTGTAGTCTTCTGAAACACAATTAACAGCCTTTTGATTGTTGCAGGTCTCTCATCTCTTACTGCTCCTGTAACGCTACTTTACAGCCCTCCAAACATTGTGCAGTTTTATTTGTAAAGTGGAATAGATGCATAGGGTTTCTTCAAAACAAGCTTCTAAGCAGTAGTTCCGGGTCCTTTAACAGAAAGCCAAGAACCCAAAAGCAAGGTACTTCACTACATTTCCTATATACCCATTTTTAATAACAAAATATTGGAGCAGATTCACAGAGCAGATTCTCAAAACCTTTTATCAACAGGAAATTTGGTTCATTTTCAATGAGAGCAGCAGATTCACTAACTCACTGCTTCCATGGTATTCATCACTGTTACAACACCACTTTTTAACTGCATCCTTTTTCCAAATTTTTAGCTGTTGATTAAATTCTGTCAAATTACACACATGCTGTGTGAATTTAGTTTGGGTTGATACAGTCGAGGGCTGCATCGAGGAAAGCACTAACTGCAATAGAGTCCTAACTGAAATTTGCTTTCCATTTTTCTGAAACCTTGTAGCAGTACAGGAGTCAGCCAAAGAAACATTCTTTGTCTGCTGCTGGCATCACATTTGTATGTCCAGCACAATGAGTCATGGGCAAACTTTGGTGTCAAGTTGGGGGCTAAGTTCCAGATGTTCCTCTGAAACTTTATTTGCTTCTTTTGAAGTCTTAAAATGGAACTGAAATTTTGTTCCCCCTGCCTCTATGAGTTTTCTAACAAACCGAAGGGAAGACAAAAAATAATTTTCTAGAAAGCGCCTCTGGCTTCTTAAACACACACCAAACCGAGGCACAGAAAAGCTATTCAAGGAATGTTTACAGAAACCATATGAGAAATATTTCTAAGCACTTTCCCATTCCACTTAACATCCCAAATAATTTCAGAACAGCATCCTTCACTGTATTTATTACTTCTACTTCTGATCTCAATAGGAAGAACTGTGAAGATAGGCATTTTGTTTTGGTTTGAGTTTAGCAATAGTGTAGATCCCAGCAGTCCTGCTTTTACTGGAGCCATCTCACACAGGCCTGCCAACAGCTCCGCAACTGGAGTAAATACCAAAGTTATGGATCAGATATACAGCATAAAGCAGAGTCAAGCTGTACTGATGCAATACTAACAACAGGATTTTGCTCCCTGCACTCCAGGTCAAAGAAATTATGTCTTTCTGGAGCAGCCCCACTGGCCTTGCATTTTGACCTGCAGGACGTTAAAATGCAAACAGACAAGAACGGGAAGGAGGGAGTAAGTTTTAGGGACGAGTCCCTCTTGGAGGGACCATAGTTTCATTTGCTTCTCCCCTGGCTAACCTAAACATCCTAGCTGGTCTTTCAATTACCTTCCTCATTGCACAAGGAAGAGTTTGTCTTTTAAGACAATCTGGATAAAAATTACTTACATATCAGAAATGACATCTTGGTTTGGATTCTTAAAATGAGTAGTAGCCCATTCCTGCATAAAACACCACAACTTGATGATCTTTTCTCTTTCTTTTCAGTTTGGCTGTTGTTCTGGTCAAAGAGCTAAAAACAAGCAGTACACACAGAAACACACACACCACCAAACACCCTTTGCCACCCCCATTAAAGACAACAGAGTAAAGCAAAACCAACGGAAAAAGCGGAGGAAAGCCCTGCCACTTGAAGTTTAGAAATTGCTATAAAGCCACCAGTGGTGACAGGGATTACATGTTCTCTCTTTTTTCATCATCTTCCTGACAGCTGTTGGGGAACATCAACGAGACTTTCAGGCACATCTGCAGGGTAAGTGCAAAAATGTCAGTTGATGCAAATGAGTTGCTCAAATGCGTCAGCTAGGAAACCTCCCGTCCCCAGTCCTGCAAGTGGTCAGGAAGTCCTTCGGGCACCATATCATCTATTATTACACTCTATTTTCCAAAAGCTGTCTTTGTGATTGTCCTTAGTTCCTATGTCTAAGTAGGCAGCTGGTTCTGTCATTCAGTATCACGCTTGTTACTCCCGAAAAGACCTAAACAGTTATGTCCATTTCTGCATGAAAGCTCCCCCTCGCCATTTATTGAGAGCAAGCCAGTTTCCTGCTCTTAGAAGAATCCTCTGCAACAGCTTTACCTCCTAGTGCTTCATTATCCCACATGCAATCACAGAACCAGCTATGACGAAAAGGCCAAGCTACCACTTCTTCATGTACATGACCAAAAGGGAAAAGACCTCCAAGGACACAGGCAGGCAGGGAAGCAGGGTACAACCCACGCCTGCAACTTTAATGGGCTTCAGTGATCATCCTCCCTTTCTGCCGTGGACAGGCCTGCCCCGCTGCGCTGAGCGAGCTCATGACACACACTTTTTCTAAGCCCAGCACAGTGAGTGTATTTCCCGGCTCAGAAGGTCCTGAGCAAGAGTTTGAGACGTATGAAGTGTGTCGATGCACATCCTCCCAGGATGTATCCTTTCTTGCCTTTCATAAACCTGCGATGGTCAGCAGATTTTCTCCATTTGTTTGTCCTCTTAACATCTCCTACTCTAACTTCCCAATTTGGGTACTCCATCCCACATCCTGGAAAGCAATTGCTTCAGGATAAGTGTTCCTTACGTTGCACATGATAGTGTGACTTGAATTACCTCCCTGATTGGATCACAGCTTTTAAAATCTCAGAAATTCTGATTTTTTAATAAGGACCCACTAGTTTATTGTGATTAAAAAGCTGTTAGGGTCTTACTGATGATTTAGAAAACAAAATAATAACAAAAATTCCCAACTTTAAGAGTTCCCCATGGAAGTTTATTACTTTACACTGTTTAATAAATACTGAAGCAATTCTTTTTATGTTATTTAAACAATAAGGTATGTATATTAAAAATTTGCAAAGTACATGTAGCAATTGTCCCAGTAACATTAACACAAACAATGTCTCCTGCAATCCAGCACAGAATATGTGGACATAACAATTAGGAGCCATCTGGTGACCTGGCACTTGCTGGTACAGGAATGAAATTTCAATTAAGTTTTATTATCAGAAAATGTAAGTGACAGCTCCCACTTGAAACCCCAGAGCCAGTAAACTGTCCAAATAAAGAGAAGGATGTCACCCAGTTAATGGGTTGGATCACACTGCTTGATTACATACTTTGTAAGTAATGTGCTCCCTTCCCATGTTCTTGGGCACAAGTTGCTTATGCAGTTGGATTTTTAAAAAGAACTGGCCATATGGCAGGTAAATTGGGAATCACACTGCAGCTTACCGAGAATGGGGCAATACAATAGATGAGTCAATCATTTCCCAGGTTTGACAAGCCAGGATTGCATCTTGTGCAAGATAAAAAGAAAAGCCCAACTGAAAAACTGTATTCTAATGATAAGGTTATGCTAGCTAGCACAGCAACTGTGTGCTGGTTCATCTGGAGCTGTGAAACAAAACTCAGAAGTGCAAGAAAACTTCTTCTTTCCTACCCCAGTGCTCACCTTACTATCAGACCGTGATTCAGGTGGTGGTCTTCAGGGTGCCAGAAGAAAACCAGCCCATCAGCACTAGATGAACAAGCCCTAGATTTCTTGTCCTCTCTCGGCCATTGATAACTATTATTGCTATGATTGTTTTCTTTAATATTCAGTGTATAACACTAAGGGTCTATCAAAAAAATATCAGTCACCTCATCAAAAAATGATTAATCTTTTCTACATTACAGTTGAGTTATAGTTCTAGTTCCATTAAAGAAATTGACTCTGCAGCTACTGACCCATGAAAGTTATTACAGATCTCAATTTTGTAGTCAAGAAACCAATTTGTGATACAATCACAGCACCTGGAGAAGGTCTGTTCTGCTTCAACCAATGTCCAGTTGTCTAAACCAGAATCAGAATTTACAAATAAGAAGATGAAATCCAGATTGTGACCCACTGCACTTTGAGTTCGTTCAAGAACAATTCCACAGACCCACAATGCTGAAGAAAGTTACAGACTCAATCTCTGGAGAATTTCTCCAGTGTGCATTCACAAATATGCGGATACATTTGACTTTGCAACATTAACCATTAACCTTAAAGTATCCATCAGGTTAAGAAGGAAAGTAGAGGATTTCTATACATTTATTTTAAAGTTTCAGCAATTTTCCTCTTTTAGCAAAGGTGACTGTGCAGACAGAAATCGCTGCCATCCTCCACACAACCAAACCATCACAGCCTTTAGATTAGGCTTCATTGCACAAGTATAATATTGGTTATTGTTTATATTTATGCTTTTGGGGCACTTTGTATTACGTAATGTATTTTTCACTCACAGAATTATTTCTCACAGGCCCTATGTTTAGTAAGGCAGCAAGCTTTGTACAAACAAAAACTATTCTCAATGTTGAAACACCCTAACATAAATTGACTCTACTCCTAAATTCAAGCAAACATTGGTAGCATAATCCTGTTCTCAGAGTAAGCTCTGCTTGTAAACTAAATGGCCAAAGTGCTCCCAAGGGCAGCAATTAGTATTTTAGCCAGTGGAATCATTTGGGGAGACTCTTGTAAATTTAATGAATTCCCTAGTAGTCAATCCATCATAGTCACTAATATGCTGGCAGTACTGTTACTGATAATGTTGCCAATACATTATAAGGCCTCATTTATTGCCTTAAATTTTAATTCAATGAATTCTGCATGTGAACTCTTCTCAAATGGTGATACTTTGTGCTAATGCAATCATAGATGGGCCATTTGGGAGTATAACAAGACTGAACTCAGTACACTTGGCAGGACGTCACTGGGAAGGCAAGACATTTCTCACCCAAGCTTCTGTTCTTTATCTCTTACCTCCCTAATACTTGTGCCTCTAAACTAGAATGTAATTAGAACTACCCCTTCTGGGCTTCATTTTATGGATTAGAGAAAAGCACAGGGGAGAGGTCTGAGTGAAAACTCAGGCTCCCTATGTATTCATCCAGCTTTTAGACATGAATACGGAAGTGCTGAATTCAGCAGTGACATACAGAACTACAGATGATAGTGCTTGAAGGACTCAAGACTTCATCTAACCCATCCCCTTGCCCTTAGGCAAAAATCAACTTGTAACTACATCAGTCCTGACAGATTTTTGTCTAGCTCATTTTTTAAAAAAACCCGTAAGAGATTATGCATCTTCCCCAGGCAACATGTTCCAGTGCTTAATTATCCTGAATGTTAAAAGTTTTTCCCAGTGTTAAACCTCAGTGTCCCCTGATAAATTTTAAGTCCATTATTTCCCATCTTACACACGACAAAGAGAACAAATGATTCCCTTCCTCTTTAAGGGAGCTTTCTGTGTACTTAAGAGTTGCCTTTCCTCTTGGTTTTTCTCTGGACTAAGCAACAACAGCTCTTTCAGCCTTCCCTCACAGGCCACTGGTCATTGTTGTTGCTTTCCAATTATAGTTGTGCACTTGAAATACAGTACCCTGAGCTATACACAGTCACTCAGTGGAAGTTTCCCTAGGACCTAGTAGATAGGAAGAACTACCTCACACACCTTTCAGTCTCTCCCTGTTTACTATTACCTGAGAGTATAATACACAACCTTCCTCTTCTATCACTTAGCTGTTAATGAAAATATTGAGTATGCCCAGAGTCATAACAGCCCCTTACAATGCCTCACTACTACTTATTTCCATTTGGACAGTGTCCCATGGAGAACTATGCACTGAGAACACAAAACCAGCTACATGAGAAATTTGACATCCAGAGCATGGTCCCCAGCTTACCTGCAGGAATGTCAGAGCATCCTAATGTCAGGACTTGTGACATGTATTGATTCTCCCCTATCCAAACAGCCTGTTACATGGTCATAGAAAAAAATAGATTAGCGTGATACAATTTATTCTTGACAAATCCATGCTGGCTATTACTCATTTCCTTGTTAACCTCCAAGCACTTACAGGATGTTTATGCAGTTATTGGTTACAGCATTTTTCCTCTTGGATTTCAAAAGCAAAACAGTCAGGCAATGTGCAGGTAATCAGTAGTAAGGACAGTCTGTCCAGAAAAACAAATTATGAGTAAGGGAACACAACATACCTCGGTGGCTTATGTCTATAAGCAACCAAAACTCTTAATAGATCAAAGTGCAGTTGAATAGCAAAAAAAAAAAAAAAAAAAAGGCTTTAAATTGGGACTAAAGAAATCCTTTATGTTCCTTACTCATCTTTACTCACTGTTAAGATAGACCCACCAGAACACACAGAAAATTAATAATGATAGCATTAAGCCATAGCAGTATGATCAGACTCATTCAAATCCCTGAACAACTTTGCCTTAACAGGATAACTTAACTGTTACAAAACTACACTAATAAGACAAGCGGTTCAAAATGCTCTAAAGAGAATTAAGTATTTACAAGAGTCAGAATAGAAGTTGCTTTTCCACTAAGTAGAAAGTGCATGTCTATGTAGGCTGGAAATGACTTATGGTACAGATTTCTCACCATCAGTGCTTAGGAAGAAGTTTCCTTCTAGGTGTAATCAGGAAGAGGATTATCATCTGTGAAGCATTAGGCACCGGCTCTTGCTGGCAACAGAAGAACCCAAATCAGAAAGAAATTCAAATGCTTATGGGGACATAGTACTTGCGCTACATCAAAAATAATAAACTAAGGGGCAGAGCACAGACCTATGCCCTGGTAAAGAAACAACCATGCTGTTTAACAGCCTGCACCTCACCAGCTGGGATTTAGCTGTACTCAGCAGCCCTGTCCCACATGTGCAGGCTTGGTTTGGAGGACAGCATGGGCTGGGGGCAGCTCCCAGGAAACAGACCAGGTAAGACCATCCCTGTCTAGAAGAAAAAGAATGTGGTGATATTGAAACAATCACGACTCTGCCACTTGATGATGGGCTGGAAGATAGACCTTGGCCTGCTGTCTTTACTATTATACATGCAGCCTTGAAGACCAGCCTGGAAACAGAAAAGGTTTCCCAGAGCAGGGTAAAGAACCTTACTATGAATCTGTGACAAGCTCGGAGGATGTCTCTACCCAGTCCCCCAGTGCTATCTCGATGTTGTATTTTTGGCTTAAACTGGAAGCAGCTTGCTCTCTGCTCACCACATCGAGAGGCCAAGGCTAGGCATCCAATGGGTCATATGGAGAGGGCAGGGAAAAGGACCCAAATCCCTACAAGCCTTGCCCATGGATCCTAGTGCATGCGTCGGTAGAGGAGCACAGCACCCTTTTTTCCCCATCCAAGATCTGCATATCCCTTTTCAGCTTATGGCAGGTCCCAGTCTGCAATCCAGGAGAGATAGGTATAAGCCCCCTTTCCCTAAGGAAGGGCATAATGTCAAAGTGATCTTTTTCCTCAAATGACAGGGCCCCTCCAAATCCCAGCTTTCATGGTAGAGAGTCTTGAATGTAGTTGGAAGGGTGGCGATATTGCAGGTCTTCACATAAACTTCAAAAATAAAGCAGAAGGTGAAGCCAAAATGTGCTTTCATGCCTCCACATCCCACTATCTCCAATCTTTACCTCCTTTTTGGACCTGAGACCTCCAGAACTTCTCTGCACTCAACCCACTAGAACCAATTTACTTAATCATTGCTTTAAACCTCCCCTCCACTATTTCTTTCCACTCATGTACCCCTTCATGACATTTTACCTTCCTACCAACATTTAAGCATTCTCTTTTCAAATTTGTACAAGCTCTTTCTGAATTTTCACAGCTGGACTCAGTTTATATTTTCCCCCAGATAAAAAGCTGCAGCATCCTTTCCTCCTTTAATTTTTAATACTGTTTGGATTCAAGGCTGCACTGAGTCACACACTTCATGCAAAAGACAGAAGCTTTGCAAAACTTCTGAGTTTTCCATTCATTCACTTTGACCATTCAGTCAGCACTTTCATACCTAGAAAATCTTTTTTAAAGAAAACATATTTTCAGTTTATTGTTATCTGACAAACTGCTGTGTATTGAGCACCAGAATGAATAAAGCTGAGTGACAGACAACTTGATCAAAGGCAAAAGTTAAGCTTCATGGCTCAGCAAACACTGGTGGAATCTATAAAATCTAAAAGAATAATCTTTGGAGTGCAAGGAGAGAGTATTTCAAGAAATGTTTTTTCAAATAATCCCAAATTTAAACAATAATATTGTTAAGAAAAGCATATGGCATATCACAGATGGACCAACATTTGCATTTCAGTAAAGAAAGAGAGAAACATAACTGGAGAATAGCTTCAAAAGTTATGAACATTCAAACCAGCAGCAGAATTTGCAAAGCCGGAACAGAGCTACAGCATGCCTGCCTTCATTGCTTATGCATGACACCAGCTTTAGTGTGCTTAATAAATCATTCTGAACCTTGTATTCATACTGGATTTTTTAAAAGATCCATCAAACAGATAGTTCTTTAACTTCTGTATTTAGAATTAATTTTGCTTTAACCAACCAAAATGTATCCTTTAAATACACGCTTAAACATGTAACTATCAGAGCAGGAACTGCTATTTTTAATTTTGAATTTGCCCCACAACCATATTAGTCCATTCCTATTTCACAAGGGAAAAAGACAGTACCACCCATAAATGTACTTTGCATTTTCTGATTCAGTTTGATTTCACTGTTCATGGATAATCATTAGATGTGATGCAAGAGCTTAATATGGTTTTTCTTAACACTTTCCCTATAGAAAGCTACTGCACAGCTACTGGGGTAGCACAGAATACATTTGTATGTTATGCTCTTTTTGCATGGTCTGTGATAAGAAATTACGTTTTGACTCTAAACTTGTTTTCTGTTCTCAAAAAGATAAAGTACAGCGAGCCAAATCTGAAGTGGATTTGCTCGGGTGGTTTGGGATTTCAGGAACAACTGCTTTAAGCATGGATACGCGGCTTTTAATACAGTTCCTGTTACATTATTTAAGCTTGAATCTATTATCAAAAACGTGAATTTGTAACTTGTAAACAAAAGAGAAAATATTTCTTTACTAAGTCAGATTTCCCAAGAGCTTGGACTGGAGGCTTCTTGGCAACAGCAAGAGCTTTGCCTTCTGTGTTACTCTCCCTTAGGCAAAAGAGATGAGTTGCATGCTTTTTCAGTGTGGAGATATATTAATTTGATGTCAAATTTTAGCTGGAACCTATCAGATTTAATAACAGAGGCAACTTTGAATTCCAGGAGTAAATCCTTACTTAGTGCAAGCAAGGAAGGAGGGAGGTGCAGATCTCAGTGTTACAGATTGGCAACAACATGGAGAATCTGTCATCTTACTAAATACATTTAATAAACATATTTTTTGAGTCAGCTATTCTTAGATTAATTTTCTTTGGATGCACCACATTTAAAGGTGTTAGCCCTCAGAGCATAAAAATTCAAGAGTAAGAAGTTGTAAATTATGGAACAGATCTCCTTTCAACAGAGGGCAAACTAGAGAATTTATCACAGAGCCAAAGCACAATAAAGCCCTGTCTTTCAAAGATAAGCTGAAAAGACCTTTCCATTGGGAACTAACCACTTAGCTGAATAATGATATGCCAAATTTTAAAAGCTGTTTTATCTAGGACTTTACAGAGTGGCTGTACCGGGTATAACTAAAGGTCCAGTAAAAAGTGTAAGAAAAGGGCACATGTAGAGTAGCCCTTCCTCACTGTACTCCCAGCCTTTGCTGGATGCATTGTCCCAGCGATGCATCTTTGACAACATGGTGATGATCCCTGCAGTGCTAAAGTAATCATTTCAGTCAGCTGCATCCCAGGCACCCTTGCTCCATCCTTTTATCCTGTGGGAAGGCACACATGGGGTTCTCTCAGATCCTTCTGACTATTATTTTCCAAGGGCCTGTGATGGAAACACAGCCTTTCTTCCAGAGGAGAGATGGAGAAAGCAAAGGATGATTCACAACACACACCTTAGTTACAATTTTAGAGAAGAAATCAGATCAGGCTAACTAGATTTGTAACACTGGAGATACTTTTAGGCTGACCCGATGGTCAAGATACCCCTGATCAACTAAGATGGATTATAAATTTAAATTAGGTTCTTTTAACTGATAGTTACTGTTCTCAACAATCTACACATACTGTTAGTCAGTCTTTATCTCCAGTGCCACTGCAGTGAACTTTGGAGCTTGAGACCACAATATGGATGAATGTTGGATGAACACAAAGATAGGTTGGGAGCCCGTAATTAGCATCTTTTCTGCATCTCTTGGCTGATCAAGAACAGCACTCTGTCCATCTCTGGGGTGCCAAAAGCACTGGGCACAGAATTAGTGTTATTTTTCTAAAAGATTGATTCTTTTCTCAGGTCCCTACACAGGCATTGGCAATGACATACAAGGCAAAAAGGACAATTGCTTCTCCACAAGCTCCACTGAACATACTCTCTTGAAAGCACGAGGAGCTCATTTATATGGATGAGCCAAGCAAATGAAGAGCTGGAGTTACTGACAGCAATGCTGTAAGAGCTCTGGTTTTAGAATGGCTGCTGGTAACAGGAAGGCTCAGTGATCAGGCATCTCCATCCCTATGTTCCCACAATGCCCCAACCTACCGTGAAGTTGTGAAAGGCTGTGAAACATTGCAAGACTAACTGAAAGGGAAAACAGATCACTAGCCCTTTAAAATGTCTTCACTTTTCCCTCTTGTTTAGCAGTGATTCTACAAATAGGCGGAATATATAGTTTTATCAGGCTCTTTTAGCCCCCTGAGAGCCCCTCAGGCATAAAAAGGAGGACATTTATTTTTCCCTTAGATACCTCAGAGTTCAGAAACAATACAGGTTATTCATCAGTGTCAAGTTTTGAGCTTCCTCCTCTTCACAATAGATTTTCAAATAATAAATATTCATATATTGACCTAGAAAATCTGACTTTTTGCAGTCTTTCTCACTCATGACAACAAAATTAAATACTGCATTTTCATCTGGATATTCTCCACCCTCAAATACCCATCCTCCTTTAAAAATGCTATGGGTAACAATAGTAATAACACAAAAGTAGTCCCCAAAATAATCCAAACCCTTGTGTAACCTGCAACAAATCAAGGCAGAAGGGTTATTGTGGGAAAGGAATTAGACCATGAGGGACCAAGAACAGGGCAATAGGATAAACTTCCCTTGGGCAAATGCCCCACACGGTTACTGAATCATGAGGGTTTCATACTTATTGTTAAATTATATCTGGAAAAACACAAAGCTTCATAGAGAATGTAGTTATCCAGGTAAGCAGAGTAGACAAAAACCAGACACTTTAATAACTTCTTTTCAAACCCACCCCAGCCAAGTAGCAGTGAGAGATCAACTCCAGCCTAACTCCCTTAAGCCTCCTCCAGTTCCCTCAATACATGGAAATACGTAGCTTAAGACCTACAGAAACATCCCCTAACCCTCCACTTCAGAGGCCCATCGCTCTGCCTTCACTCAAAGCCGTGACTTCTTCCTTGGGCTTTGACTGTCACCACAAGGACAAGCCAGGACACAGGCCTAGCTCAAGAGGGCCATAGAGAGCTGGAGACCAGCACTGCTGCAACATCATTAGAGCAGGGACTGACGGCCCCAAGGGCTGAATTGGGGCCCTGGGCCATGGGCAGGGTGGTCCCAGGCAAGGCTTGTCAGGGCCATTAAGGCTCGTGGGTGCCCCCAGGGCCATGACACTCTTCCAAATACCTTTACCCAGTACAACACAGATCTTACCATTGCAGACACAGCTGGTGTCAAATTCAGAGCCAGCCTTTGGTGTAGGTCTTCCAAAGACCCACTGCCTTTCAAGATGAGATTGCCTAAGGGGTCTCAGGGCTGTATCCCCATCCACACAGCTCTCCTCAGCATGAGATGGCCTCAGCCATGGGATGGGGAGCAGCTGCAGATCCTTCTTCCCCATCCAAACCCACCTGTGGCTGCATTCACTTCTGGTCTTTCCTTGCCCGCTCTGGGGAACGGAGCCAACACACAAATCCCCCTTCACTCCTCCCATGCAGGCCAGGCTGGGGTTTGATGTGGCACACCAACCCCAGGCACTGCTCAGAGATGCATTTGCAACGTAAATGTTGCTGGCTGCCACCTAGCATGAGCTTGGCTACAAAATCGGTACCAGAATACTGCAGCGCAACAGTGCTGACCCTTGTAATACCTGTATGCAGATTAACCCTCTCTGCTTCACCACCACAGCATTTGGCATACTATATTAAGCACTTATTTTTTCCATAGCTTCCCACAAACCCAAGCAGAGGAATGGCAGTGACAGTAGCCATTTGCCATCTAATGGCACACGGGGGGTTCCTGCAAATACAGTTTACCTAAATGCCATCTGCTCTCCCACACAGTCAAGAATGTTTTTCTTGTGTAAGGAGTTATCCTGGATCTAGTTTATGTAACCCTCTGAGGCACGTTAAGCCCAAAGCCTAATTGTTTTTGAGATGAAGACATATTGTTTAGACAATCAGGGTCTGAAATTATGTGTTTTGAAATCTAGTTGTGGTTAATTACCAAAAAAGAAAAAGTAGTAAAAAAAAAAAAAAAAAAATCCCTTCTTTTCTCCTGCCTTCACCTCTGTCTGAACTCCCCCAGTTTGTTTGTGCTAGCTCTCCTGTTTATAGCCAATGTGGGTCTCCCACTGGGTTGTCCCAAGATGCATTAATAATTTCAAAGCACTCTGTTCTTTTGTGTATTCCTCACCCTTGCTAGAAGAGCATCAGTAATCACCTAACAATCCTGTATGTCTCCAAACTGAAGAGCCTATCACTTCCTCCAGAAGCATCTTCCCAAAGCCTCGCGGGTGAGCCTGCCCGTTCTCCCTGCGCCTTCCTCCACTGACCCCAGAGTATGTACAAATTGTGCTGACTTTTAAAAAGAAATGACTGCAGGTGCCTAGCTCTTTGTTTATTCTGGCAAGGCTGAAAATAGCAACTGCTAACAAATATTTTGCCCTTCACTAGGCTTCTCACAGAGATGCAGCTGTTATCTCATCTAGTAAAAGTGCCAGCCCTAAGGGGAAAACAGACACTTAATTAGGTTAGGATAAGCTTCAAAAAGGTGACTATCTAAAATTAATACCCATAATGCTGTGTGGGCTCATATCCTTAAACCGAGTCCTTACTTGTGTGGTAGGGAACAATTACTTCAAGCTTTTTCTTTCCCATACTTTTACAGACTGATGGCTCTGTTTAATCATCAAAAGCAAGCAGCATATAAGAGGAAAAAGTATGGCTTTGTTGAGGTGGACAGATCTCCGGGACATAACGTTAAGCTTCTGGGGAATATATCACTCTCTAGATTCCTGAATTTACAAACCTGCCAAGGCAAAGTGCCCCCACAGGGAGTCCACTGCAGGTTTAAAGTGAGACTAACGTGTTATGCAGAACTTTGGGATTTTTGTCTGCACCCTGTGAAAATCCACACAACAAATGGTGGAACCTGTGACACCTTTTCCCCAGTAAACTTTAGCACCCTAACACGAGAGGCTTCCTGTAATTAGGGACATAGTAGTTAGTGCCAAATTTGCAAGGAACAAATCTAGGTCAAATTCAATTATTAATACACAGTCCAAAACATATTAGGCTTTGGACAAATAGCCTCCAAAGTGAGGTAAGAAATTTTCTACTCTGAGCCTCTACCATCCGTACCAAAAGGAAAAGTTGTTCAAGCACATTGCCGTTTTCATGAAATAGCAACTAAAATAATACTAATACAGAACACAATTTGTTTTGGAAATTGAGCCACATATAAGAGCCTCACCAAGGAATTTCTGTCTCACAGTTCATGACAACAGTGTCTACAGGAAAAGCTCCAACAGAGAGACTAAGCAAAAGGTCATACCGGAACATTTATAATGGCTTAGTCTGAAAGATCACAAAGCTCCAGGTACAATCCATTAATCCATTTTTGTAACACCCCATCATCCCTTTTTATAGATATTCAAGAAGAGAGACATAAATCATAGGCCTTCTGACTTCTTTTTTACATTACGTCTGTTCTGAAGCCTTGAAAGCTTGCCTCAAAAGTTTATGAGGACAACCAGGGCGGTCTGTCAAGACTATGTTTCCCTGCTCACGTATATGAAACTATTTTTAAAATTATGGGGTACTACAGTCTGGTTAAGAGGCAAAAGGGATTAAGCCTGATTTAAAACACTTGAGGCTAAACAATGTTTGATATTTAAACAGAAATACCTTCCTGGGATTTCATATGGGGCATGTCAGTTATATCTGTAGTTTCACATAAGCACATAGACACACACTCAATAACTTACTGCAATTAAAAATAAATACGCCGAGTCCTTGCATCAATCCTTGAAAAAGCAGATGTAAAGGAGACTACAACCAAGAAGTTCTGGGTTGGTAAGATATTATTTTTAATAGTTTTGACTATTAATGCATAGGAAGAGAGAAGATTAGAAAGCCAAGAACCTGCATCAAATAAGAAAAGACACCTCAACGTTCAGCTCCCAGTTTTGACTGTCATCCTGTTTTTCTTCAAACTTGCAGACTTCTGTGCCCCACTTTTCCTCAGGCAAATGCTTATTGTAATAAAGATGGAAATATTCCTTTGCCCCTGCCCCACGCAGTGTAAGGAAATAAAAGAAATTGCCTTCTTTTCTCTGGATAGATTCCAGCCTCTGTACATTTTGATAGTTAAAACAACAATAAACATTTGGATCCATCAATAAAATGAATCATTAAAATCCCACAGTTTCTCCTCTCTCACCAGGGGAAGAAAATCAGTCTGAAAATAGGCATTGTTACGGAAGATCCCAGGGTAAGTATAGCAGCTTCTTATCCAGAGAATTTTTTGTATATGCCCTGGGCCATGCCTCTGCTTTTTCCACGAAAAGCATGCAATAGAAAATGCGTGGATAAGCAGTCAGGATCTAGGGCCACATATTACAGAAGGTTAATGTGCATCATGGCTATCCCTTTTGTAACACTACAGCTCAGTCATCAGCAAGGAGAGCTGGAAAAAGCTGTGGCTCAGAGCTCCCTCGGGCCAAAAGCAACACCTGTGGGTTGCTCTGCAAACTTAGCTTGTGCTGGATGAGAGCTCATGGATAGCAGTTGTCTAGCCCAGTTTCTCTTGCTGTTGCAGGTAGCAACCCACAAGTGTTTCAGTTGCTCCAGCTTATTCTCCACTTCACAATGCTGTGATTCATGACTGGATGGTATCCAGATTTCCCACTTGTAAGGCAGTACAAAATAATGAGCAAGGGCTGTTTCGGGGGTCCTGACTGGACTGTCTGCCAGGCACATCGAGCCTACCCTAACAGTTCTGTTTAAGAGCAACAACAAAACTCCAAGAACGGTCCATGCTGAGCACGCATGGGGAAATAACCCCACTGCTTCATGAAACTCATACAGCTGCAAAGGCTTCTGTGCCCAAGGACAGACAGGTCCTGATGTTATAACTCCTCAGAGAGCCAGGCAGGACACAACTGTTTCAGTTTTCAAGGATATATCTTGAAGAATTCACCATGTCACAGAATTTGAGAAATTCAATAGCAAATAGTAAGTCAAAAGGACTTATAATTACTTCTGCCAAGGGGTGGAAAATAAGTAAAGGGAGAGCCTTAAAATGTTATGCAAAAAAGTAATCACTGCTAGATCTTGTCTGTAAAATATACATTGCTGAGGTCAGCTGACAACCTCAGTCAGAAACTTTACTGAGCCTTTTCCCAAAACCATATCAAATTTCAGACTTTACAGTGAGACCAGCTGAACTTTGCCTGATTTCTAGTTTTTGGCACAACTATTGGAGAGCTTTAGTTATCAGATGCCAAATAATTATTCTTTCAAGATAAAGGTAACATGGCTCACAATCATTCATGTTGCAAAAGTACAGAAGTGGCTGGAGTTACACTGGGGAGCAGTCTCACCCACCATCTTCCAGCCTTAAATTAATTACGTGAGGAAATTCACCATTTTTATATTTTACTTTTACAGGTCATTAAATACCAATGTAATTGCTGCGCTGTTTCATTTCTAGAACATGAATTCTAATTAATAGCATTGCAGTAAGTTAATTTAATATGGTAATAGCTTCAGAATAGCTTAATTGTTGTCATTATAGAGCACCTGCAGATGTTCAGCCAATCAGCTCATTCATTATCTGACCACTCTCATATATCCATACATAGAGAAAACTTTGCCTGTAGGGAGGGTAATAAAATGTTTCCAGTGTTACTACTGGAAAAAGCTTTGCCTTTTCTAAGGGTGAAAGGTCTAAGGGGAAGGAGGTGGTTGTAGCTACATAGGAGAATTTTTTTTGACATCACTGACATTTTAGGAAATGGAACTATTGCTCAATGGCTGTAACCAGAATGTGCTGTCCTCTACTGCCTTCCACCTGCACAGCTATTATAATTGTTTAAATTCAGCCTCATGTTGCAAATGCCCACAAGCTCTGTATAAGTCAACACTGGGCCATTTCTACATCATTTCAAGCAAATTCTCATGTGGACATGATTGGGAATAATCAGATGGCACTATTCTTGCTCCACTTAATGGTGCTTATCTAGATGAAAAAAACATGTTGTTTCTGGAGACCTAGAAGGGGGGAAATTGACAAACATACTTTATAACTTCAATGCTTCTCATCAAGAAACCTGTTTTTTTAAGGTGTAACAGCAGTGTCAGAATATTTGAACTACTGGCCTGCAATTTTTTCAGTCTGCCTTCCTAACAACTGGCATTTTTTTTATTACTTGCATACCTCCAAGCACACCCTTGGAACTGAAAAACATGATAAAAATGAAGGACAAAAGTTTCATGGAAGTAAAATGCTATTTCCAATATGAAGGTAAGGAAGCAGAGGCAAACAGAGTGAAGTGACTTTCCACAGTCACTTTAGTTAAGAAATAACATATGTAACAACCTGGAATCAAAGTAAAATGGAGGTGGGTCTGGACTTTGTCTCCTCCAACACCCCACTCCCTGCAGGGACACCTTCAGAGTGACAGCAGGTTGCTTAGGGCCTTGTCCAGTCAAACTCTGCATACTTCTAAGGATGGAGACCCTACACCTTCCCTGGGCAATGTGTCCCCGTGCTGCATCCCTCTGGTTGTGACATTCTTGTCCCTGTACTGAGCTGGTGTTTGTCTCGTTGCAGTGTGTGACTGATGACACTGTGTGCCTGTCACTGTGCACCTCTGGGAAGAGCCTGGCTCCATCTCCTCAGCCCTCCTAGCTGGAGGCAGCAATCAGACCTCCCTGAGTCTCCTCCAGGCTGAACAGACCAAGTCCCTCCATCTCACCATGCGTGGAAATTGTTTCCATTCGGAAACGAGTGCGCTTTTATTCTTGGCTAGAGCTATACAGATTTGCCAGTCCTTGCTTCCACGTCAGGGTTGGTAGCTTTTCAGGACTGGCATGCAAGACTGTACTTTGTGTTCCTAAATTAGAGACTCTGTGTGCTGGTAGGAAGCCAGCAGGAGATACTTCCTCTTCAGCGGGTAAGACAGTGCCAATCAGCCTACAAGTAGTACCAGGCCCCAGTGCGAACGAGTGGCTCCTGGCAAGTGTAGGTCCTGGGGCTCCTCTTGTTCCCAAATGCTGTCTTTCCCAAAATGCTGCAGGTCCCAACTCTTTCCTCTGCTTGGAAATCTGCCTGCTGTTAGTGCTGCCTGAGCTGTCTTGGTCATCATGACTCAAATAGATGTAACCTTGTTTCCAAAGCATGCTGCAGTTATGTAAAGCATGAAAGGACTGTTCATCTCTTTGTGAAAGGCAATGGGAGTTCTTTTGCAATTTATTCAGGTTCTTACTGTGGAAGTTAAAACTTACAACATTAATGGATGCTCTACCCTCACAGCCTTTAAAAAAGAAGGAGGGAGGACAGATGACCTGTGTGGCATGCGCTGTAAGCTTCTGTAGCACAAGAAACATTATAGCAGCATTTTTAGGAGAGAAGAGACAAATTTCTGGCAAAGGAGCAAGACTGAGTAAAACGAGCTGAATTTGCCTTACAACCTTCTCTCCTCAGTAGCAGAGATCTGATTTTGCTCTTAGATTTGTTCAAATACAGTAAAGTAACAGCAGAATTCAGCGAAGGATAGACTATTAATTCACAGCTAGGTAAATGTGCCCTTTATTCTGCTTCAGTATAGATCATCCTATATATTTGACATTCAGGTTCACTAAGTCCAGGGACCATTGTCCCTGCAGCAGAACTATAAAAGAACATTCATTCTGATTTAGTTTTGTAATTAATCTGAGGTCCTTGGATCTAATTCAAGGCCATCTCAGTTTCTGAGCTTTTAGAAGAGTTGTTCCTATTTTATACCAGCATGTGTTAAAAAAAATATTGGCCTCTTTTCCTGGAGCTGGATTTGTGCAATGCTTACATGTAAAAATAATCCCACTGAGACCCCCATAGCTGCTTTGATTGCAAAAAGCCAAATGTTCCTATCTATTCCACAGCGAGGAAAGGAGCAAAGGGCTTTGCAAACTGGAAGAAAGGACAAGACAAAAGCACAGATGAGATGGGAGAGAGCTTTGCTCCATATTCCTGGTGAGTTTGCAGAATGTCTTCCGTATTAACATTGCAAAGTTTGATATCTGCAAAGTTCAGAGGAGCCAGCAAGCAGTCCCTGGAAAGGGCATAATCCTTAATGACCAGCACGTTTTTCAGTCAAAGTTAATGCTGCTTGCAGCATACAGCAGCAGCAAAGCAGCTCTGGCAGGAGGGATTTTTAAGGGCAAGGCTACCACTTCGTGGGACAGTGAGCAAGAGCGAACCAGTGCCACTGCCACGATGGAAATACTGCCCTACTGAGTCTAGCTGGAACAGGGCCCTCGAGCCAAGGAGAGCCTGTGCCAGGCTATATGGCTGTGGGGAGGTGAAGGTGAAGTCTCCTGAGCAGTCACAGTGCACGCTGCGTACCTCAGCCTTTCATTTCTTGCTGCAGGGAAGTCTCACATTTGCAGCATGCACAGGCTATTTGTGGAAGGCTTTCCGTATCTCTCATGCTATCACAAACCTCTTCCCTCTCCAGGAAGGTGCTTTGGGTTTATGCCAGTTTGCAGAGCTTTTCAGATAGTTTCTCCTTTCTACCAAAGGTAGAAAGGTAGGAGGCATTTTACCAAGCTGAGCAGGAACTAGCACAGAAGCAGAGAAATGACTCCTCACAGTTTCACAGGTGCTAAAGTCTGACCAGCTTTTGGCTGACAACTAGGAAAAAAATGAGAGATGTGCTTTCTTTGCGTCCTTTTGCTCTCAAGAAAGATCTTGAAAGATCTAACTTCAAGGAGACTGGGAAATTGAAGAAAAGAGACAAGGCAGGTAGAAAAAAGATGACCCCAAACTGACTGTTCACTCTCTCCTCTGTGATTCATTCCAACTCACCCACCTGACCTGCAGACAACCCCTTCCAGGAAGGGGGGGGGGGGGAAATCCCTTTAAGGGACATTCTTCTCTGAATAGAGAATGCTCAGGCATCTACAGTTTCCTTCCTCACTGTGTGAGAGATTGCAGTCCCGAATGGAAACAGGAGGCCTGCCATGGCAGGGATGGTGAATAGGGTAAGTTATCTGCTACTGAAACAAACGGTGTCTCAAAGTGAAGAAGAAAAAGAAACACGCCAAAAAAAGGAGAGAATCTGCCAGATCAGACATGAACACAAGAGTCATTACTCCTCTGAGAAGTGTCCTGTCTGCTATCTCAGTAACGTCTGAACTATCTCAAAGGGAAAGGAGTGTTAGCATACAAACAAGAAAAGGAGTAAGAACAAAATGGTGAAGCTTTGTGTAAGAGAAATCAGAAACTCAGAGACGTTTGTGCCAACACTCAGTAGTGACAGTCCTTTGCAATGGCCCTGTTTGACATCAGTCCCTAGGTGTGGTCTGTCCTGTGTATGTTCACCACGAGCTAGGTGGCCATGAAAGGTGTCAGGCTGACAGCCAGACAGACGTACCTCCACTGTAGTGGCCTTTGGGGAGGTGTCTGGAGCTGGAAAGAAATGCATGGAAGTGGAACTGCTTCTCCTTTTATTTCATAAAAAAACGAAAACAGGATGTGTTTCCCTTCCTCTCCTTTTCCTGGATCTGGGAGGAGAGAAAGGTAAATAAAATCTGGTTCAAAAGGATAACAAATTTTCAGCTCTAGTGAATTATCACTATCATAAATGTCATAGTTTTTACTTAATGATGCATCTCAAAGAAACTACTACATTTGCACATTACTTTCTGTTAGTGCATGTTAGTGCATGTTAGAAAGTAGAGAATAATCTAACCAGTCTTCCTTAAATTTAGAAGTTTTATATTTAGAAAACCTTGCAATAGTCTGAGCTTATACATGCAAGCTATAACATTTATTGTACTATACTGTATTTTGCTCCATCTTAACACAGTTCTACAACAGTCAGCAGAGAGTCTATTCAGAGATCTTCCCAGTTACAAATTTTCCAAAGGAAATTCGTTTTCCAGGGTCATTTAAAAAATATATTATATTCCAAGCTGTTAGAGGACTTTTTTTTTTTAAACCAATTTCACTCTTTGTTCTCCAGCAGGCAGCCTTCTTGCAAAGAGTATTTCCAAGACTCGTTATTCACACACGAGATCCTAGCAAGACTTCAAAACCCACCATTGAAGATGCGTGATATTGAATCAGTTCCCCAGCAGACTGACCTAACTTCCATAAACATGTCATTAAAAGCTAAGTACTTCCATCCACCGTTTAGCAGTCTGCACATAGAGGGAACATTAACCTTGAAGCCTCTCCATTTTATTCTCTGGGAATATTTGAGCAATTCCAATTTGCAGCAACACTTAAGAGACTATGGAAAGATGTGAACATAGCTTAAGAAATCGCTGAAGTGCTAAGACTATTTTTTCCTCATTCTGCAGCCAATTCTCAGACCCCTTTAGCTGATGAAAATACAGTTGTCCCTTGGGATTTAGAATTATACCACATGCTGCAAATTCAGCTAAAAATGCCTTAGCTGTTGGACTACAATGTCATACAAAGCACATGCCAATTCCCTGAACCACTGCTCAACCCTTAGACAGGCCATTTCTTTTTCTAACCATGATAACTGACTGTGGGTAGTGAGGGATTCAAGTGGAGAGTAGCAAACACTGTGCCGTGGCAGCAAAGAAAGCTAAATCTGTTCATCCCATGGCTGATTTTGCCCCTTTCTGCTATCAGCCAAGGGTGACAGATGAAACATTGTGTTAACCTGATGTAATTAAAAGATAGACCTGGGGGGAGACAGTAGAAGCGACAGCTGTCAAAACATAGTTCAGGCACAATATTTAAGCGTCTCTTATCAGTGTTTATTCATTCAAAGGTTGTACTAATAGAGAAGAGCTTGTGTACAGCTGCACATGCATGTCTGTACTTGGGAAGACAAGCAGCCCTCGCAGGCTTCTCACGGAGCTGTGCAACATTTTGATGCTGGTTGTTAACACACCAGCTCAGTACTTTGTATATAAGCTTACCTCTAGACAGTGTTTTATGTTTGCCGTGTTACGCATAACAGAAGTAGATCCCAGAGATTCCTTGCCCGGTAGCCCTGTTTCTCCATCCCAGTGATACGCAATGGGCTTGACTCAGCAGAAATTGTCCCTTTGGATATCTTTTGCTTAGACAATTTCTGGCTTGACAGGGCTGCCTTTACAGTTAAATACAAGTACTACAAATGAAGAGTGTTTGGCTATATTTTACTTTCTGTAGCAGGGATGGTCAGGGAAACCACTGCCCTGTCTTACAATGGTAGCTTGGCTGATTCCTTGGCAGCCTTCAATTGGCAGGATTCATCCCAGTTTCTTTGAGCACAGCTTCTTAAGGAGTACTGCAGGATTCAATCCAAATTGAAAATGAGTCTTCCACACTTCAGTCTGAAGAAACAAATTCTAGTGTCTGAGCCATTTGTCTGGCTGTAGTCACAGGGAACGCTTCCAGGTACCCTTTACAGCCTGATACAGGGAAGCTGTACATGATCCACTTGCAAACTGCACGTGTCTCAGCAACCATAGGTTTGCCATTCCTGTTACAGTACTACGCTGTCACAAAAAAGCCAAAGCTCATCCTTAGATGGATGAAGCTAAATGTCATACTAAGCTATATAAATAGATTAAAAGAAATTTATAAAAATTCTGCTCCATGAAGTGCTGGTAAGGCATGGTCTGGATTACTGCATCCAATTTTGGTAGCCCACTTCAAGGAAGGGATCTAGAGAAACTGTGCAGCAGTGTATGATCAAAGGGATAGGAAAGATTTAATCTGGAAAAGAGAAGGCAGAGGGGAAACTATAAGCTTCATGTACACAAAATGCTACTGCAAAGCAGGGAACTGACTCTTCCCAATGCCTGTTGCAATAGGATAGGATTAATGGCTTTGATTGCACAAGGGAGATGCAAATTTGACATTAGGAAAGCTTTCTAGTGGGAAGGTTAGTTGAGCACTCAAAGACTGCCTGGGGAGGATGTGGAGTCTCCATCAGTGAAAGTTTTTAAGAAGAGATTAGACAATCATCTGGTTAGAACAGTTAGGGGGAGTGGATTCAAGGAACTCTTATAGTCTCTTTCAATCTTATTTTTACAGTCCTAGAAGAGATTTTTTTGGTTTGGTTTAGCTGCAACTGCCTGTTTCAGATTCCTGCTGGCAGGGATGACATTCAAGAAAAGTGATGGGTAAAACACCTCAAAACGGATGTTTCTACATTTGCTTTGCATACTACTGTGATCACTGAAACTCCCCAAACTTTAATGTGTTAATCCATCAAAACAGTGCTTTTTTGTTTCAAAACCTGTGAGTCTGTAGTGGAAGAAGGGATGGATGTTAGGCATAATGAAAACTTAATCCTAGAAGCTCCTGAGTAGTTTCCCTTTGATTTTGTGATCACAATAAGGTTTAGACACACACACACACACAAGTATGATGCAGAAGGCATTAATGATATGCTTTTATAGCATGAAAAGTTCATTTGAGCACACAGTATTCATGGTTTTCCTCACAAAGATCTCAGTTCCATAAGCCTCGCTCATGCAGGTAATCCCCTTAAAACTGAAGGTAGAGAACCCATGAAGGAAACAGCACAGCTCATCAGAACAGGAGTCAGGACTATGAGATCTGCAAGACCAAGGCACCAGTTCATACCAATAAGCTACCACTCTTGCATGACATCCTTGTAACTACTGGCAGTTGGAAAAAGGAAGATGTTATCTGGAATGAAAATCAGAGATTAGGCAAAATTTATTTTCTTGCTGCCAATGAAAACACCAGCAGAGGAGGCCAGATTTTAAAAAAGAACATGTGTCAATATGCGGATATGCATGTGTTACCTTTTAACACTGGGTGTTCCCCGCTGCTGTATGTAATTTAAAGATCTGTTGCCATCAATAACTTATGTAATCCAGTCTTGCTTGCACTCCATTGTTACATGTTACTGTTCCTATTTTCAAAGACAATTTAACATTGATACATATTTTTTTAAGGGAAGCTCCTGCTGTACTATTCCTCTAGAGTTTTATTTTCTTCTGAACTTTTGACCTAACTATAAACAGATTTTAGGTTATCATATTTAATATATGTATCAAGACAAAGTCTCATTTGAACCCTCCCCATCATCCCTTTCCCACACCTCTTCCCCTAGGCTTC
Organism: Aquila chrysaetos chrysaetos; assembly: GCF_900496995.4. Lineage (NCBI taxonomy): Eukaryota > Metazoa > Chordata > Aves > Accipitriformes > Accipitridae > Aquila > Aquila chrysaetos. The sequence goes on along the minus strand of NC_044016.1, from coordinate 31,629,164 downwards.
ACATTAGATTTCAGGATTTAATTTTTTGTACATGACAATACAAAGTGAGTCACTCTTTGGAAACTCTTCCTGCAGTGGTATAGGAGTTTTAGTGGTAGTGTGATGTGCCTTCACAAAGCATGGACCAGGGGAATCTCTGTTTTATGATTCCCATTTGCCCATGCAGCACACATTTCAGTACACATTGCATGCTGAGCAAGGGATCCTGTGGTCTTAAAGTTTAATTCCCACTTATAGCTGTGGGCATTAAATGAAATTAGCAGGTGGCAAGAAGTTCAAAGCAAACAAGAGATTCTTGATGATACAATAAGCGGTTAAGCTGCAAAATTTCTTAGCACAGGAATACCTGTAAAAATGTATTTATGTTCCAAAAAGGGCAAATTCACAGTGAAACATCTATTAATGACTCTTGAATCCAAAGATACCGCCACTGTCTTAGGGAGTCCCTGGGGCAAAACCCCCTGGATCTTGGGAGAGTATTCTGGGGACGGATCACTACAGGCTTGCTCTGCTCTTACACTCCTCTCCAGGCTTCCCCATTTGGCTATTACTGGTGACAGGATAGTGATTAGGTGAACCTTTCTTCTGACCTTGGGTGGCTCTTTCCAGTTTCTTACATAGAATTGCCTGTAGGTGATATGGGATGGACTCTGCCCCATACTTTCTAGTTTCACACTGGCAGCTGACTCTCAGCTACGAAGTGGACAATATAATGCAGACCCCAGCAAATCTCAGGTACTGAGCACAGGACCTACTCGTTGCTGCGAGCACAGCCTCTCACCTGCTTGCAGCACAGAGCCACATCTTGCTTGGAGACCCCCAGTTGCCAGCTGGGGTTAAACCATAACACTCACACAGTATAACTGCAGACAGACAGGCAGACAGGTCTCTCCAGACCTGTTTAAAACACAGTGCAGAGAAAAATCTAGTCCTCTCAATTAGACAGCTGCCTACCCTGCTGGTGCTTGGTTTTTGCTCTCCTGCCTTCTCCGCTCTCTTAGGAGATGCTGTGGAACAGTACAATGAATGCTGTGGAACAAAAAGTGGAGCCAAAGCAAACATCAACTTAAACCAAGAGAACCAAGAGTTTGACATAGGAGAGTTGAAAGTGAGGCTCCCAAATTAACAAGCAAACACCTCCCAGATTTTCAAAAGCACTGTTGGGATGACTGACAGAGTTACAAGCCCAGCCTTGAGATGAGAAACCTGGTCCCCATCACCAGGAGTACGCTGCATCACCTCCTCAGGAGATCAGCGGTAGAGAGTAGGCACCCACCTCATGAGCATCTGATTCTTATTAGAGAATATGTATGAGCCCCAACTTGTTAACTCCAGAGATGAAAGTCAGTGAGAACATTTAACGCAAGCCTCTATTCTGAAGTCTATGACATAAGTTGCCTTTATCACATTAGGGGAATTCATTAATCATATTATTCTGGGGATACAGTGTCAGGTTGTGTTCAGCCTCAGAGCCCTGAGCCCGAGTCAAAGTATGCTATTTGGAAAAGCCAATTTCAAGCCATTTCCTAAAGAGCAAATGCTTATTTGTGCATATTTGCCCAAACAGACTTAAAATGAATTCCCAAGTCTTTGCAGCCTTCACACAATTCATCAATTTCTCATGATCAGTCTGGGGAGGCGCAGAGGAAGGCTCATGGTACTTTCATGTTTTCTCATTAAAAAACACCCATTGGTACATTAATAAGACAAGAGCGTCTCAGCAGGACATATAGCTATGTGACATTTCTTTTGAAGAAAATGCACAGAAAGGAAGTGAACCCCAGCAGCTACAGCCAGCAAGAAAACAAGTAAATGAGCTTTTGTTGCAGAGAACAAAGAGGTAGGGAGCCAGGAATGGGTAAAGAAAGTGAAGATATGACAGAAAAGGGGAGATAGTTCTGCTTGGGAGCCTCATTAGTATCAACAGACTTGAAAGAATGAAAGTCTTCAGAGGTCAAACTGTTCTGATGTGTCCACCTCACTTAGGCTAGGACAAAAGACACCAAAAAACTACTGTCCCATTCTTTTCAGTGTATCACACCCTGTACTGAGCGCCGTTCTGAAAGGGCTAAACAAACTGGTTACATTTATTGAGTGTACATATTACACCCTATTTATTAAGTTTTTCCTTCAGAGTAGCCCTGCAGAGTAGGACAAAGATGGAGCAAACCATCTCTCATGATAAGACTCTAGAAACCAGTCCTCCTAAATTTAGTCACAGTAAACCCAACATATCTCAATTTTTTTGCCGACATGCCTCTCTGTTTGGGCCTATCCATCTTCATGTGATTATCCTTCCCTTCTTTCAAACAAACTTCATCTGAGACCACGCCAACTATGCCTTCATGGCTATCAGCAGTAAATCCCCCGCTTTGATGCTACTGCCATGTTGATCAGTGCTTCTCCACTGGGAGCAGCCGTTAAGTCCCACCAGACTGAGGGAGTGAAAAGCATCTGCAAATACTGGCTACAAGTCTAAACACTGACTCCCCTGCTCTGGAGCATGAGCAGCTGCTGGCAGCAAAAGCAAATAAATGCATGCTTTCCAGAAATATTTACTAGTAGTGCAAAATTGTTTTTAAAAAGTAGATTCAACTGTTCAAGATTGCCTTTCCATGAACCCCATAGTTTCAGAAATACAAGTTTAGTGTGTACCTGGCCTAATGCATTCCCCACCACACTGAACCTGCTTCACCTTTATTAGAAGGGTATCTCCCTTTAGCAAGAGGAAAGCATAAGCCTCTTATGTACTCACTTCAATAGTTTTCACTTATTCCTGTGTGCTTGACAGCCATCCAAGTAGCCTCCATGCTTTGTTAACATACTGAGTATATTAATCCATTTTACAGTTTGCTGAACTCTCCCTCTATCCCTTCACTTTGACCAAGAAATTCAACTTTCACAGTCAAAGGTAGAGAAACATCTTACATATTCCATCATACGTTCCCAGGCCTTTTAGATATATTTGTGTATTTTTTGGCATATAAGTATTTGGGGGAGTTCCCATAAAACACATCATATTCTTGCTTTTTTTTTTTAAATCTTGGGGTTTTTTTCACAGTGTAGGAATAAAATACTCTCACAGAGATGTCACATAGCATAACTAAATCTTCCAATTTATTGTACTGTTTTGGAAATTTTCAGTCAGCAACCCCCCCAGTATCTGTTTTAGCTGTCTTAGAAATGTTGAAGTCTATACATTTCCAAAACATTTTCCTCCTGATCTAAAAATATCCACATTTAGTCTCTAGCAAAAGGACAGGGTATTTTACTTGCATGACTTCATCAAATTGCCTTCAGTTTTTTAAAAAATGTTAAAAAAAATGTTTCAGTTAATGTTAAAGCATTGAAAAAATGCTTCAGTGCTATAATCTTATAAAACATACCTTAAGAAACAAACTTCAAGATATGTGGATACATTTTTTTCATACAAAGGAAATCAGAACTGAAGTTGCTTGAACCCACCATAAAAAAAAAACAAAAACAAAACCAAAAACAATTTAAAGAAACTGCATTGGTAAAAGGTAAAAATACAGAACTTTTAATTAAAAGATCTGGTTTTCCCCTTAAAGAAAATCCCTACATAGTTTTGGGACTTGTGACCTTTTAGGGTTGTTTGTTTTTCATAAAAATCAAGCATTTTCATTTATCAAAATCTTTTCATGAGGAAAATAAGCAATTCCCTGACCAGTTCTTTGAAGCATCTTGGATTATCTATCCATATTGTCACGTACAACAAAAGAATAAAAAATATCCCACAGGTGGCTTCTTCCAAACTGACTCTAATATTAGTAGGCAGATGCAAATAATTAATTTATGAGCTGATATTTATTGTCATTTCAAGGTGATTAGGAATGTGTGTGTGAAGTAATGGAACTTACCAGCCTTAAGGAACCGTTTGGCACACCCAGCCCAAAGCACAGCACTCACGTGCAGAAACCCCGAAGACAACTAGCAGAAAGTACCATGAACAGGAGGCATTCTGAAATAGTATTCCTATATAAAAATTAAATTGGAGGAAAATAAATACTGGCTTTTATTCCTGTATGACATTAAGAAACAAAGGGGATTTTTAATACTAAATGCTTCAAGTTGACCCTTTGGTATTAAACTGCAAATAAACTTTCAGTAAGAACTCCCACAAATCCAGTATTGTATTTCTAACACAACTGCTGACAGCCATCAGAGCAACAGTTTACAGTACATTAGGCTGGTAGACCAGAACTACAGATAATAAAGTAAGCATAGTTCCAGCACAACTATAATCTGTAAGAAGAATTGTTTAGGTAATATCTAAGCTTGTTTTCCTCAGATGCACAATCAGAAAATACTATTTCCTGAGCTAACTCTTAGAGAAAAAGTATTCACATTTTTCTTCCTCAAAGTTATGCTAATAAGGGCATGTTATTATTAATAATGTTCCTCTAACAAGATTCTGATTTGCTGGATTGTCACCAGAAATTGTCCATAGATACCAAACATACCACTGGTTTTGATGAGTAATCAAGCTAAAAAATTCACTGAATTATTTTCTTTCCATTAAAAAAGAAGTGACTTTTCGTGATAGCTCAAGGAAGCTAACAGTCCATCCTTACTCAACAGGTACAATATGAACAGCCTCCACACCTCTGGTTAATGGCAATAACCCTGGGAAGTGCTTCTGTTCCTATGCAGAGAGACCAAAGGAAGAAACTTTTGGTAGTTTGGACATTTGAGCTAACACTTCCAAATTTTTTCCCATCTAGCACTAAATTCCCTGCATTATTTGGATAATAAATTGGAATCCAATCCACACCTATTGTTGTTTAAGCTTTTTTTATGTTGCCCTTCAGATACTGAAAGCAGCCATCACTTCCTGCGAGAAGCCACACCAAATACCCATTATTCAAATACCCTTCATTTATCCTTGTGGCAATTTGAAACAGCTGCAGAGAAAGTCCACAGCAGAGATATAATGAAGTTGGTTAAAAACAAGGCAGGCAAACACTGCACAATACCACACAACCTGCTCTAGTGAGCAGCACCTCTGGGAGGAGCTCCATTATGTCGATGCTACAAGCTGAAATAGGAGTATGGTGCTGTCCCAGAGAGATAACACATCAAAGAGCAAGAAGAAAAACTGGGCACAAAGATATAATGGTCTCAACTGCTGTGTGCTGAGAGTACTGCCTCCCACTAAACTGCACTCTTCTGAAGAAATGTTTTAGGGTTATTTCCCTAACTTCATTCTTTGTTTTATTTTTTAACTTTCGACACACGGGAAGTTTGCACTATCCACTGCCAGTTTCAAGAGCCATCTAGTTTACATTTTGAGTCAGGCTTTCTATGTATATCTGTCTGTTCTCCACAGATCTTTTCAATGCCTTGGACAATTTAAACAAAATTTGACAGAGATGGTGATAAACAAAACAAAACAGGCCACTGGATAAGGGAAGAAGACCACCAAGAGTGTGATGACTGAGGGAAAGGAGGTCGGACGATCTCACATGTTAATGGACACCAAGGAAGGCACACGGGAAAGTGAGACAGTCCTAGGGCTCCAACCATGGGAAAGTCTTAACTGCTGCAACTGCACTTCAATCACAAGAAACAAATCCAAAGGGCTCCTTTTGGAATAAGACCTCAGTTTATGGTCACTGGATCGTCACTGCCACTGAGGACACATAGCAGGGGCTTCCACATAAACACTCTTGCTGGGTCTCTTGATCTCTGCTTGAAGCCTGGAGACAACCTGCCAGTAGGACCAGCAGAAAGGGAGGGCTCAAGGTTATGCTTTTATCCCAGCCTCCCCCCTTCTATGCTCTCCCCCTCCCTCCTCCTTATGCCATTCCCGGGGAGTCTTTGGGAGGGTCTGTGCTGACCAAGTTTTAAACCATACAGAGTTCCTTCTTCTCCCAGGTGTGACATTCCACAGTTGTACTACTGCTTTACTTAAATGGATGTACAATATCTTTAAAGTAAATATTCATATTAATATTAAATATTAAATATCTGGTCAGTCAGACTCCTTGCAGATAAAGATTTTAGTACATAGTGTTGGGTGTTGCTTCACAGTTCTCTGCCGTCCTGTTGCACTCACCAGTCTGTCAAGGTGGCAAATCCCTGTTAATGAGGGGACCCAGAATGGAAAATTGGATGGTCCCATCAGAGCAGAGGAACAGAGGAGCACCTTCACATCCTCTGAGTATGTGAGATGAAAAATCAAAACATCAGATGTGTCCTGTAGTCCCAAGATGAACAGAAATGCTTTTCTTCATTCTCAGAACCTCCATTAAAGGAAATTACTGTAATTGTCTCAATATAAACAAGCAGTTCCATGGGCAGCAAAGCTAGTCAAACCTATTTTACTATGAGCTGGGTTTTGTGGTTGGATATGCTGATATTTAATAGGATGGCAGAGCTGCTTATATCTTTTGCCATTAGGGCATTATACTGTTTTTCTCCTATGTGTACTCCCTGGTGTCTAAAATGGCACAAATCTGTACCGCAGTTGTTTTTTCTTGTGGAGACACTAATAAGCGCTCTCTCTCCCCTCCTCCTTGGCTTCCTCCTGAAGCTTGTGGGATTATAACACCTCTGAGATCAATGCCCTCCTGCCAGTCTGTCTGAACCTGTTGGTCCACCTCAACAGTTGTTCACGGGGCAAGTGGGCATGATCCCCAAAACCTTTTTGACTTAAAAAAATGCTCTAAGAAGACAAGACAGCTGTGTTCATTTTTGCAGCTTCATTGAGAGGTAGAAAATGCTCTTGTACCCCTTTGCACTGCAATGAGAGAGATGTAAAATAATCCTACAGAGTTCCCTTCACTAAACTTTCTCCTGAATTAAGAGGAAGGGAGAAAGTATAGGATAAAGGTATGCAGCACCAGAAACATTTTCAAAATTCATTCTGAGAAAACAGCATGCAACAGGATTCATGTTCCCAGATGAGAAAACTCACTGTAGTTTTTTCTACAGCCACACCGTCAGTGGGATTTGTGGTTGTGTTTTGTGGCTGCTGAGATAGCAAAGAGCCAGAACTGGCAAACCAGCTCATGGAGTCAAAAAAAAAAATACCCCCCTGAAACCACTAGACTTTTACAGCAGGATTGAATTGTTGCTTCTCAATTAATTGAACAGGACTTGCAATTTCTGTCATTTGTCTGATTTCTTCCTTGCTATCTACACGCACCCATCTTTGCTTTTACTTAAACAGTTCCTTCCCTGGCTGAAGGGGCAGGAAGAACTTCTTTGCAGTCTACATCACCCTGTTCTTCAAAAGCTTGCTAGTGTATTAAAAATTGAACCCTAAATAGCCAGTATTGAATGGATTGGCAGAAGGTCTCTATAGTACAATACAGAAAATCAGTATTTACTGTGTGCCCCAGATGCCCCAGAATTTTGGAAAACTCAGAAAGTATTGTATGAACTTTCTGACAGCTGTATGTATAGCCAAGGACTTTTTGTCTACGGAGCTAGAAAAGCAAGATAAAAATCCACTTCCTTTACAGATTTAAGACAGTGAGAACCAGTTAATGTAAATCCGCTATACCAAAATAGGGAAGATAACAAGTCTTTTGAATTTTCACATCCTCACCTCATAAGAAAAAGTGTGGAATATTTTGACTAGATTCATAGGTGTCTGTCAATAACATCTACTGGTTTGAGGACAGTCAGTCTCTATTAACAGGAATGAACTCACAACCAAGCAGAGCCAGCTGTGTGCAGCGCTCTGTGGTGTTGGCCTTTGAAGAGCCTTGATGAAAGGCAAGGGACTAACTGTTAAGCTATGGATGCCTCAAAGAGCAGGGGGTTACTCCTAAATGTTTTTGTTCTGAAGAGCTAATGATTTGATTTCTGAGTCCTGACAGGTCATGAGCAGGTTGCTTTAACTTGTGGTTTCTACCACAATATCACACCTCTCAAGGTAGTCGGAGCACACGTCCACAACGCATGCTGGGAGCATGCTTAGACCCTTGTTGCAATACAAAGATTGTGCTGTTTCTCCCTTCCAGAGCTATAATTTGCACATGGACAAGCACAGAGCGGGTAATACCAACTCATCCTCATGCCATACTCCACTGCAATTGTAGACATGCGTCCTCTGAGAACTGTAGACAGGCTCAGCCTGGGATTGCACAGTGGAGAGAGAACAGCAGGACTATCCAGCAAGGTAGACATCCTCCTTAGGTTGCAGCTGGGACCACTGGGAAGTCAGAGATGCAGGTAACTTAGAAACTACATGTATCACTACACCCATGAAGGTGAATGGATGATTTCCTCCTCTCCTGCATGATTGCTTCAGTCTTGAAATGTGATTAAAATGTGAACTGAACATAACACTGAACAGGACTGAATTAAAAAGAAAGTCAAGAGTCTCTTTGAGACCCCTTCTCTGAACCCACTCATTCAAAATGTTCAAATGGAAAAGATGACCTCTCTCTTGTTTTTTTTGGTTTGGGTTTTTTTTACTGGACCACTCTCGTGTCATTCTGGGCAGTCTGGGGAAGCTACTTACACAGCTTTCAGAACTAATGCATTTCCCTGTGTTGGGGACTTTACCACAAACAATTTCCCCCAAACCAAACTGACCGAAAAAACACTGGTTTTATAACACCCAAACAAACAAAAACCTTGCTGTGATGAACCACCAGCAAGTTAGTCCAGAAACCACAGTATTAAAAGATTTACGCTACTATAGTCACTCATAAAAGTAGGAGAGATTACTCTGACAGGGAGTAAAGTGGTTAGCTAAAATTACAGCTAATAAAATCACTCCCTTCACAGATATTTTTCTGAGATGGAACAGATGCAACTAAACCTGCTACAATAATGGATGCTTTGGTATCTTTAGATGACCAGTTCAGCCAAGGTCAGGCCCAGATCACTTCTGGATCCTACCAGAAGTTCTTCTGTGCCCAGTGAATTGATGGGGAGTTTTCTTGTGGATGGCATCTCTTCAGCACAGCAGACAGGACTGAAGCAGATGTGCAGAGACTACAAGTAAAATAAAGGTGGGGGAGATGGTGGGGGGAGAAAACTGTAGGCACTATGAGACACATTCTCTCTTGCATAATTAAACAGGATTTTGATTGTCCTGGAGTTCCCTCTTGCACTGTTGAGATGTGAGACAGGTCACTCCTATCAAACACAAGCCTATCTATAGGAAGGACACCACAGGACGTATTGTACTCTTACACCACTACAATCCCATGCAAGTAACAAAGGTACCATAGTGCGGAACGTGTCCCACAGACATCCATCTCTTTTGGGATGAAAGGCAATTTCATTACTTCCCCTCACAACTGCAAATTATACATGCTGAAGTAACTGCAGCACTTGCCTTCAGTTTGTTATAGCCAGCTTCAAAAGGAATATACTTTTACACTGAACAGAAGTGGATTGAAAGCTACAGTTACAGAAGATGGAGTTGAACAACCTCTCCTTAATTAGCAGTATCTAATCCTTCCACAGTTGTACATACAGTTTTAAGAGGTTTGGATTCGATTTCCCATTCTGTCACACCAAAAGTACCATGGCAGCATTCAGTGGAATTTACAGGACTCTCCACTAGGGCTAAGTGGTGTAACAGTGCCCGGAATCACTCTCACATGGCCAAGTGCTGCTGAAAAATAGTAGCAAGAACGTAGTGATCTGCCAGGTCTCACTGGAGATCCAGTGAAGACATAGGTGATCAGGATGAGCGGAGACCACACTAAAAAAACTAGTGCTGCCTGAGAGAAAAACCGCAATGAGGGAGAGCATTTCCACTCCTGCTGACACAGGTTCCAGTGACCTGCAATTTTAAAGGCAGTTTGTACGTTCAGTAAAGTTGAACCTTGGAACTTTCTGCAGACCAGGACTGTATGTCAATTACAAGTTTAAAACAGAAAACACTCATCTAGCCAGAGCAGACAACCTCACCCAACAATTCCCAAGTCACTTTAATAAGCTGCAGTCAAAACTAATTGTATGGAGAAGTGCACAATCAGATTTAAGCTCTTGGAAGTGATGGGAAATCCATCACGACTGCTACGTCCCTAATTACCATCCCATTAGAAAATTTGGCACTCTATTTCCAATATGAGTTGGTCCAATTCCCCTATTAGAGCTCATTAAAACTGCCCTACTACAAATCTTCCTGTGTGTATTAAGAGTGATTAAGTCACCTCAAGTCACCTGAATGGGTGAATTTGAGAGCTTACCTTTTATTCTCAGAGACTTAATGAGTTTTCTACACGACTGTTCTCTCGTCTCTCCCTTCCTAAGTGTATTAACACCAGCACAGGTCAAGGAAGCCCAGTAACAGGCACAGTAACGCTGCCTAATGGCAGAACGTGCTTCTCCATCCCTGCTCTGGATTCCCTCTGCTACACTGCCAAAGACTGTGCTAGCTACTCAGCCTCAGCGTAAAACCAGGAGTACACGTTCAACCAATTACCCCTCAACCCCTGGCCCTTCCCTGTCCTTTCTGAAGCTTTCTTTCTGAAGACACAGCCCCCACTGCATAAGTGGGATCTACATCTTTTTGCTTCTGAAACATGCAGCCTTTCATTTGTCATGCATAAATGCACCTAGTTCATAATGCAATATCAGCTGCTCTTCTTAAATGACCTACCTTGCTCATTTTTTTCATTCCACCAGTTTTTATCATCTGCAAACTTTCATGCAACAGCCTTGTATTTTCTTCATGCTACAGACAAAAAATAATCCTCTAGATGAGGCATTAGTACTTTCTTAGCCTCAAAAAAATGCAAGCAAGACTTGCACCTTTCCTGTACAAAAGATGGCCAGCAGCATAAAGGAAATCAGTGTTTCTATTAACACAGACCCACCACAGTTCCACTAAGATATCAAACACAGTTCCTCTGTTCACCCCTCATAGCCCGTTTGAATTTTTTTTTTTTTAAAGAAACAACTCTAGCCTCACAGTTTTTTCTTTGACTGAGGACACTGCCAAAGGTGATGTTTGGTGGCTACAGCCTGCAATAAGCATACAAAATTCATAGCTGATTGTAATTCTAAAGAGTTTAAGTTTTGGAGCTACGCATTCTCTGGTATTTACTAGGACCGTAAGATATCTACGAAAGAGGTAAGGGGAGAAAAATTACTATCATCTTTATTATGGACTATGTCCTGAAACAGCTTTTCTCTAAGTACAGACTTTTCAAAATCACATGAGCTTATAAAAAAGAGGCTTGTTACTATTTCTGTTGTGGTTTTGTTGTTGTTGGGTTTTGTTTGTTTGTTTGTTTTAATGTACACTTAGCAAATCCTTTTGGCAGAAAGTTCCACAGGAAAGTCAAAGTTGGTCTTCTACAATCTGTGTATTTTTATGATGGGAAAATGCAAACAAGTGTATAGAATTCATTGTCTGTCATTTTAAGTGTATCTTGCCACCAGTTCTGTTTTTCAAACTATGTTCTGTGACACATGAAGAAGACTGAAGGAGTAGATTGAAATAGACTGATTATCCTTAACAAAAATTTCACAGATTTGCATTCCTGTCAATTTGAATGTTCCAAGCACATTATTTTTCTAAAGTCTGGTTTTCTCCAGATAATTATTTCCCTTACCTGCCTCTTAAATAATTCTTCTCCGATGTCAAGGACAACACTGTCTTTTCTAGACAGTTCTAGACATTTTGTTAGCAACTCAGCCACTCTGTTCTCAGGTTCCTTCAGAATCAGATCAATACTGTAGGTCCTGGTGACTTGTTGCTTTCCAGTTTTCCTGTGCACTCCAGTACATGTTCTTGTTCAACATATTCATACACTGGTGCAGCTTCAATGCAGAGCAGGAGGCAGCACAACAGTTCGGTTGTCCCCTACTGCATGACCCATTGTGTCAGATTGGTAATGGCAAGGAGAGACAGAAGATGGGACACAATCTTGTAGCTCCTCTGTCTGCCTAAATCTGTCCCTCCACCTCACAGGACAAAATATACAGAAGAGAGGTTCTTCCAATTTTACATG